>NC_141554.1:47935000-48268000 GCF_021556685.1 Rattus norvegicus | reverse complement strand
ATCTTCTGCTCCTGAGATTCTCTCTTCTATCTCTTGTATTCTGTTGGTGAAGCTTGTATCTACGGCTCCTTGTCTCTTCCTTTGGTTTTCTATATCCAGGGTTGTTTCCATGTGTTCTTTCTTCATAGCTTCTATTTCCATTTTTACTTCCTTCAACTGTTTGATTGTGTTTTCCTGGAATTCTTTCAGGGATTTTTGTGATTCCTCTATGTAGGCTTCTACTTGTTTATTTATGTTTTCCTGTGTTTCTCTAAGGGAGTTCTTCCCGTCCTTCTTGAAGTTCTCCAGCATCATAATCAAATATGATTTTGAAACTAGATCATGCTTTTCTGGTGTTTGGATATTCTGTGTTTGCTTTGGTGTGAGAATTGGGCTGCAATGATGCCATGTAGTCTTGGTTTCTGTTGCTTGGGTTCCTGCGCTTTCCTCTCTCCATCAGATTATCTCTAGTGTTACTTTGTTCTGCTATTTCTGACCGTGGCTAGACTTTCCTATAAGCCTGTGTGTCAGGAGTGCTGTAGACCTGTTTTCCTGTTTTCTTTCAGCCAGTTATGGGAACAAAGTGTTCTGCTTTCAGGCCTGTAGTTTTTCCTATCTACAGGTCTTCAGCTGTTCCTGTGGGCCTGTGTCTTGAGTTCACTAGGCAGGTAGCTTGGAGTAGGAAGATTTGTCTTACCTGTGGTCCCGAGTCTCAAGTTTGCTCATGGGGTGTTGCTTATGAGCCCTCCGCCGGGGCAGCAAACAGGAAGATCTGCGCTGCCCTTTCCGGGAGCTTCTGTGCACCAGGGTTCCAGATGGTGTTTGGTGTTTTCCTCTGGAATCAGTAATGTGGGCAGAGTGTAGTCTCATCTGGTTTCCCAGGCGTGTCTGCCTCTTTGAAGGTTTAGCTCTCCCTCCCACGGGATTTGGGTGCAGAGAACTGATTATGTGGTCGGTCCCTTCAGGTTTCCGGCGGTGTCTCAGATTCAGGGGACCTGCTGCTCCTGTGCCCTTATCTCCAGGAACCCAGAGTCTGTATACAGTTTCCTCTTGGGCCAGGGATGTGGGCAGGGGTGGGCAGTGTTGGTGGTCTCTTCCACTCTGCAGTCTCAGGAGTGCCCACCTGTCCAGGCGGTGAGCTCTCTCTCCCATGGGGTTTGGGAGCAGTGAGCTGCTGCGGGCAGGGATCCGTGGGTTTGGGAATCTCACTAAAAACTGGAAGTGTCCGGTCCTAGACGAATTTTGCCTCTGTGTGTCCTGTGTTCACCAGGCAGGTTGCTTAGAGTAGGAAGGTTTGTCTTATCTGTGGTCCCGAGGCTCAGGTTTGCTCATGGGGTGTTGCTTATGAGCCCTCCCTGGGGGCAGCAACCAGGAAGATCTGTGCCGCCCTTTCCGGGAGCTTCCATGCACCAGGGTTCCAGATGGCGTTTGGTGTTTTCCTCTGGAATCAGTAATGTGGGCAGAGTGTAGTCTCTTCTGGTTTTCCAGGCATGTCTGCCTCTCTGAAGGTTTAGCTCTCCCTCCTACAGAATTTGAGTGCAGAGAACTGTTTATCTGGTTGGTCCCTTCAGGTTCCAGTGGTGTCTCAGACGCAGGGGACCTGCTGCTTCTGTGCCCTTATCTCCAGGAACCCAGAGGCTGTCCTATATTTCTTTAAGGGAGTTATTTATGTCCTTCTTAAAGAGGTTGTCCTACATTTCTTTAAGGGAGTTATTTATGTCCTTCTTAAAGTCCTCTGTCATTAACATAAAATGTGATTTTAAGTCTAAATCTTGCTTTTCTGTGGTGGTTGGATATCCAGTATTTTCTTTGGTTGGAGAACTGGGCTCTGATGATGCCAAGTAGTCTTGTTTTCTGTTGCTTAGGTTCCTGCACTTGCCTCTTGCCATCAGGTTGTCTCTGGTGTTAGCTTATCTTGCTGCTTCTGAGAGTGGCTTGACCCTCCTATAGGCCTCTGTGTCAGCACTTCGGTAGAACTGTTTTCTTGTTTTCTTTCAGCAGTTTCTAAGAATAGGTGGTTTGCTCTCAGGTGTGTTGGCACTCCTGGTGACTGTCTTTCAGCTTTTGGAACAGGCAGGAATCAGAAGGGTCTTGCCCCTGACTGCTCCTAGGTCCCTGTGCCCACGAGGAACACCTAGCACTAGACAATTCCCTCTTGTGTCAGGAATGTGGGCAGAGGGTAGTTTCCTCTGACTTCTCAGTAGTATCTGCACTTCTGACAGTCTAGCTCTTTCCCCCACAATATTTGACTACAGGGAGCTGTTTGACCAGTTCAGTTCAGTGCAGGTCTTAAACCAGAACCACAGGTACCTGCAACTGACTGTTCTTATATTTCTGTGTCAAGAAGCACCATGCAGTTTCCTCTTGGACCAGGAATGTGGGCAGAGGTGGGCAGAGGTGGCAGTCTGACCTGTGGTCTCAGTATGGTCTGCATTTCTGGGTGTTCACCTCTCTTCCCCAAGGGATTTGGGTGCAGGGTACTGTGCGATGGGATTAGTTCAGTTCTGGTCACAACCAGAATCCAGAAGTACCCTGTCACATAGGACTTCTGCCTCTGTGTGCCCTGAGTCCACCAGGCAGGTCACTTAGAGCAGAAAAGTTGGTCTTACCTCTGTTCTCAGGTGTATAGGCACTCCTGGTGACTCCTTTTCAGCTCTGGGTGCAGGCAGGTACGAGAAGGGTCCTGTGCCTGACTGTTCCTAGGTCCCTGTACCCAGGGGGAACAGCTGACACTGGGTGATTCCCTCTTGGGTTAGGACTTTAGACAGAGGGTGGTCTCCTCTGATTTCTCAGGAGTGTCTGCACTTCTGAGGGTCCAGCTCTCTCCCCCATGAGATTTGGGTGCAGGGAGCTGTTTGACCGGTTCAGTTTGATTCAGGGCAGAGACCAGAACCACAGGTACCGGCAGCTGACTGCTCCTACATTCTTGTGTCCAGAGACACTATGCAGTTTCCTCTTGGACTAGGGATGTAGGCAAAAGTGAGCAGAAGTGACTGTTTCTCCTGCAGTCTCAGGATGGCCCACACTTCTGGAAGAGAATGTATTTCTTTATGCTCCACTTCAAAAGATTGGGATTTTAGGCATTGCCATTCTGCCCTTCTTAATCTTGCATAAGTATCTAATATTTTATTTTGAGTTTAATTAACCATTGTATTTGTTTTACATATTCTGTTATATACTGACCTATCCTTTGTCATGAATATTGAATACCTACCAGAATAGAAAAAAATACTGACATAAATTTCTCCCTATATTTGGAAAGCTGTTTATAGTTTTCTGGAATCATTATGCTGTCTAGGCAACTTGTATACTATTTATTATTTTAATCTGTTTGTAAGAACTGCAAAATCCAAATTTAAAAGTTAAGGTATAATATCTAAGTTTCCACTGTCTCCTTTTTGGAAGATTATGACTGATGTCTAGATTAGAATAACTGGTAAAATAAGCATCTCTACTCTATTCATTTTCTATGAAAACTATTAATTACAATAAAATTTTAATTGTATATATACCACCAGTTATCTTTATACCTCATAAGTTCCTTAAGTTTCTGAAGACCTCTGTCTTAAAAATAATAATAAAATTAAAGCTTCTTACTGGCATGCTGTGCTGAATAATTTGCATGAACATTACACAAGCTAGAATCACCCAAAAAGAGGTAACTTCAATTGAGACAATATCACCATTATATTTGCCTGTTTGCATGACTGTAAGGTCATTTTCTTGATTTGTGAGTTATGTGGGAAGGGCCCAGCCCACTGTAGGCAGTGTAATGCCTAGATAGATGATCCTGCCATTATAAGAAAGGAGGGTGAGGTTTTTAGCTGGATTCCCAACCACGCAGATCCCTGCCCCCAGCTCACTGCTCCCAAACAACGTGGGAGAGAGAGCTCACCGCCCTGATAGGTGAGCACTCCTGAGACTGCAGAGAAGAAGAGACCACCAACACTGCCCAGTCCTGCCCACATCCCTGGCCCAAGAGGAAACTGTATACAGCCTCTGGGTTCCCATAGATAAGGACACAGGAGCAGCAGGTCCCCTGCATCTGAGACACTGCCGGAACCTAAAGGGACCAACCGGATAAACAGTTCTCTGCACCCAAATCCCATGGGAGGGAGAGCTAAACCTTCAGAGAGGCAGACACATCTGGGAAACCAGAAGAGACTACACTCTGCCCACATCTCTGACTCCAGAGGAAAACACCAAACGCCACCTGGGACTCTGGTACACAGGGGCTCCCGGAAAGGGTGGTACAAGTCCTCCTGGTTGCTGCCCCAGGAGAGAGCTCATAAGCAACACCCCACAAGCAAACGTAAGCCTCTGGACCACGGGTAAGACCAACTTTTCTGCTGCAAGTGACCTGCCTGGTGAACTCAGGACACAGGCCCACAGGAACAGCTGAAGACCTCTAGATAGGAAAAACTACAGGCTGGCTGAAAGAAAACAGAAAAACAGGTCTACAGCACTCCTGACACACAGGCTTATAGGACAGTCTAGCCACTGTCAGAAATAGCAGAACAAAGTAACACTAGAGATAATCTGATGGCGAGAGGAAAGCGCAGGAACCCAAGCAACAGAAACCAAGAATACATGGCATCATTGCAGCCCAATTCTCCCAACAAAGCAAACACAGATAATCCAAACACACCAGAAAAGCAAGATCTAGTTTCAAAATCATATTTAATCATGATGCTGGAGGACTTCAAGAAAGACATGAAGAACTCCCTTAGAGAAAAACAGGAAAATATAAATAAACAAGTAGAAGCCTACAGAGAGGAATCACAAAAATCCCTGAAAGAATTCCAGGAAAACACAATCAAACAGTTGAAGAAAGTAAAAATGGAAATAGAAGCAATGAAGAAAGAACACAGGGAAACAACCCTGGATATAGAAAACCAAAGGAAGAGACAAGGAGCCGTAGATATAAGCATCACCAACAGAATACAAGAGATAGAAGAGAGAATCTCAGGAGCAGAAGATTGCATAGAAATCATCGACTCAACTGTCAAAGATAATTTAAAGCAGAAAAAGCTACTGGTCCAAAACATACAGGAAATCCAGGACACAATGAGAAGACCAAGACTAAGCATAATAGGTATAGAAGAGAGTGATGACTCCCAGCTCGAAGGACCGGTAAATATCTTCAACAAAATCATAGAAGAAAACTTCCCTAACCTAAAGAAAGAGATACCCATAAGCATACAAGAAGCCTACAGAACTCCAAATAGACTGGACCAGAAAAGAAATTCCTCCCGTCACATAATAGTCAAAACAGCAAATGCACAAAATAAAGAAAGAATATTAAAAGCAGTAAGGGGAAAAGGTCAAGTAACATATAAAGGCAGACCTATCAGAATTACACCAGACTTTTCGCCAGATTCTATGAAAGCCAGAAGATCCTGGGCAGATGTCATACAGACCCTAAGAGAACACAAATGCCAGCCCAGGTTACTGTCTCCTGCAAAACTCTCAATTAACATAGATGGAGAAACCAAGATATTCCATGGCAAAACCAAATTTACACAATATCTCTCTACAAGACCAGTGCTACAAAGGATAATAAATGGTAAAGCCCAACATAAGAAGGCAAGCTACACCCTAGAAGAAGCAAGAAACTAATCATCTTGGCAACAAAACAAAGAGAAGAAAAGCACACAAACATAACCTCATATCCAAATATGAATATAACAGGAAGCAATAATCACTATTCCTTAATATCTCTCAATATCAGTGGTCTCAACTCCCCAATAAAAAGACATAGATTAAGAAACTGGATACGCAAAGATGAGCCTGCATTCTGCTGGCTATAGGAAACACACCTCAGAGACAAAGACAGACTCTACGTCAGAGTGAAAGGCTGGAAAACAACTTTCCAAGCAAATGGTCAGAAGAAGCAAGCTGAAGTAGCCATTCTAATATCAAATAAAATCAATTTTCAACTAAAAGTCATCAAAAAAGATAAGGAAGGACACTTCATATTCATCAAAGGAAAAATCCGCCAAGATGAACTCTCAATCCTAAATATCTATGCTCCAAATACAAGGGCACCTACATATGTAAAAGAAACCTTACTAAAGTTCAAAACACACATTGCATCTCACAGAATAATAGTAGGAGATTTCAACACCCCACTCTCATCAATGGACAGATCATGGAAACAGAAATTAAACAGTGATGTTGACAGACTAAGAGAAGTCATGAGCCAAATGGACTTAACAGATATTTATAGAACAATCTATTCTAAAGCAAAATGATATACCTTCTTCTCAGCTCCTCATGGTACTTTCTGCAAAATTGACCATATAATTGGTCAAAAAATGGGACTCAACAGGTAAAGAAAGATAGAAATAATCCCATGCATCCTATCAGACCACCACGGCCTAAAGCTGGTCTTCAATAACAATAAGGGAAGAACGCCCACATATACGTGGAAGTTGAATAATGCTATACTCAACGAAAACCTGGCCAAGGAACAAATAAAGAAAGAAATTAAGGACTTCTTAGAATTTAATGAAAATGAAAGTACAACATACCAGAACTTATGGGATACTAGAAAGCTGTGCTAAGAGAAACACTCATAACTCTGAGTGCCTGCAGAAAGAAACAGGAGAGAGCATATGTCAGCAGCTTGACAGCACACCTACAAGCGCTAGAACAAATGAAGCAAAGACACTCAGGAGGAGTAGAAGGCAGGAAATAATCAAACTCAGAGCTGAAATCAACCAAGTAGAAACAAAAAGGACCATAGAAATAATCAACAGAACCAAAAGTTGGTTCTTTGAGAAAAGCAACAAGATAGATAAACCCTTAGCCAGAATAACAGGAGGACACAGAGAGTGTGTCCAAATTAACAAAATCAGAAATGAAAAGTGAGACATAACTACAGAATCAGAGGAAATTCAAAAAATCTTCAGGTCTTACTACAAAAGCATATATTAAACAAAACGTGAAAATCTGCAGGAAATGGACAATTTCCTAGACAGATACCAGGTACCAAAGTTAAATCAGGAACAGATAAACCAGTTAAACAACCCCATAACTCCTAAGGAAATAGAAGCAGTCATTAAAGGTCTCCCAACCAAAAGGAGCCCAGGTCCAGACAGGTTTAGTGCAGAATTCGATGAGACCTTCATAGAAGACCTCATAGCCAATACTATCCAAACTATTCCACAAAATTGAAACAGATGGAGCACTACCGAATTCCTTCTATGAAGCCACAATTACTCTTATACCTAAACCACACAAAGAACCAACAAAGAAGGAGAACTTCAGACCAATTTCCCTTATGAATATCGATAGAAAAATACTCAATAAAATTCTGGCGAACCGAATCCAAGAGCACATCAAAACAATCATCCACCATGATCAAGTAGGCTTCATCCCAGGCATGCAGGGATGGTTTAATATACGGAAAACCATCAACGTGATCCATTATATAAACAAAATGAAAGAACAAAACCACATGATCATTTCATTAGATGCTGAGAAAGCATTTGACAAAATTCAAAACCCCTTCATGATAAAAGTCCTGGAAAGAATAGGAATTCAAGGCCCATACCTAAACATAATAAAAGCCATATACAGCAAATCAGTTGCTAACATTAAACTAAATGGAGAGAAACATGAACCAATCCCACTAAAATCAGGGACTAGACAAGGCTGCCCACTCTCTCCCTACTTATTCAATATAGTTCTTGAAGTTCTATCCAGAGCAATCAGACAACAAAAGTAGGTCAAGGGGATATAGATCGGAAAAAAGAAGTCAAAATATCACTATTTGCAGATGATACGATAGTATATTTAACTGATCCCAAAAGTTCCACCAGAGAACTACTAAAGCTGATAAACAACTTCAGCAAAGTGGCTGAGTATAAAATTAACTCAAATAAATCAGTAGCCTTCCTCTACGCAAAAGAGAAACAAGCCGAGAAAGAAATTAGGGAAACGACAATCTTCATAAGAGTCCCAATTAATATAAGGCACCTCGGTGTGACTTTAACCATGCAAGTAAAAGATCTGTAAAATAAGAACCTCAAGACTGAAGAAAAAAATTGAAGAAGACCTCAGAAGATGGAAAGATCTTCTGCCATGCTCATGGATCGGCAGGTTTAATACAGTAAAAATGGCCATTTTACTAAAAGCGATCTACAGATTCAATGCAATCCCCATCAAAATACCAATCCAATTCTTCAAAGAGTTAGACAGAACAATTTGCAAATTCATCTGGAATAACAAAAAACCCAGGATAGCTAAAACAATCCTCAAGAATAACAGGACTTCTGGGGGATTCACTATCCCTGAACTCAAGCAGTATTACAGAACAATAGTGATAAAAAACTGCATGTTATTGGTACAGAAACAGACAGATAGACCAATGGAATAGAATTGAAGACCCAGAAATGAACCCACACACATACGGTCACTTGATTTTGACAAAGGATCCAAAACCATTCAATGCAAAACAGATAGCATTTTCAGCAAATGGTGCTGGTTCAACTGGAAGTCAACATGTAGAAGAATGCAGATTGATCCATGCTTATCACCCGGTAGAAAGTTTAAGTCCAAGTGGATCAAGGACCTCCATATCAAATCAGATACACTCAAACTAATAGAAGAAAAAGTGGGGAAGAATCTTGAACACATAGGCACTGGAGCAAATTTCCTGAACAAAACCACAATGGCTTATGCTCTAAGATCAAGAATTGACAAATGGGATCTCATAAAACTTCCAAGCTTCTGTAAGGCAAAGGACACTGGTTACGACAAAACGGCAACCAACAGATTGGGAAAAGATCTTTAGCAATCCTACATCTGATAGAGGGCTTATATCCAAAATATACAAAGAACTCAAGAAGGTAGACTGCAGGGAGACAAATAACCCTATTAAAAATGGGGTTCAGAGCTAAACAAAGAATTCACAGCTGAGTAATGCCTAATGGCTGAGAAACACCTAAAGAAATGTTTAACATCTTTAGTCATAAGGGAAATGCAAATCAAAACAACTCTGAGATTTCACCTCACACCAGTCAGAATGGCTAAAGTCAAAAATCAAGGGACAGCAAATGCTGGCAAGGATGTGGAGAAAGATGAACACTCCTCCATTGTTGGTGGGATTGCAGACTGGTACAACAATTCTAGAAATCAGTCTGGAGGTTCCTCAGAAAATTGGACATTGAACTACCTGAGGACCTGGCTATACCTCTCTTGGGCATATACCCAAAAGATGCCCCAACATATAAAAAAGACACGTGCAGCCTTATTTATAATAGCCAGAAGCTGGAAAGGACCCAGATGCCCTTCAACAGAGGAATGGATACAGAAAATGTGGTACATCTACACAATGGAATATTACTCAGCTATCAAAAACAATGCCTTTATGAAATTCATAGGCAAATGGTTGGAACTGGAAAACATCATCCTGAGTGAGGTAACCAAATCACAGAAAAACACAAATGGTATGCATTCATTGATAAGTGGCTATTAGCCCAAATGCTTGAATTACCCTAGATGCACAGAACACATGAAACTCAAGACAGATGATCAAAATATGAATGCTTCACTCCTTCTTTAAAAGGGAAACAAGAATACCCTTGGCAGGAAATAGGGAGGCAAAGATTAAAACAGAGGCAGAAGGAACACTTATTCAGAGCCTGCCCCACATGTGGCCCATACATATACATCCACCCAAGATGGATGAAGCAAGGAAGTACAGGCTGACAGGAACCGGATGTAGATCTCTCCTGAGAGACACAGCCAGAATACAGCAAATACATAGGCGAATGCCAGGAGCAAACCACTGAACTGAGAACAGGACCCCCATTGAAGGAATCAGAGAAAGGACTGGAAGAGCTTGAAGGGGCTTGAGACCCCATATGAACAACAATGCCAACCAACCAGAGCTTCCAGGGACTAAGCCACTACCCAAAGACTATATATGGACTGACCGTGGGCTCCAACCTCATAGGTAGCAATGAATATCCTAGTAAGAGCACCATTGGAAGGGGAAGCCCTTGGTCCTGCCAAGACTGGATCCCCAGTGAACGTGATTGTTGGGGGGGAGGGCGGTAATGGGGGAGGACGGGGAGGGGAACAGCCATATAGAAGGGGAAGGAAATGGGTAGGGGGATGTTGGCCCAGAAACCGGGAAAGGGAATAACAATCGAAATGTTAATAAGAAATACTCAAGTTAATAAAGAAAAAAATATAAATAAAAAATTCCAACTTAAAAAAAAATACCCAAGTTAATAAAGATGAAAAAGAACAAAAAAACAAAAAACAAAAGAAAGTGGGGTGAGAAGATCTATTGAAGAAGCCATAGGGATTATGGTGTCTGAATTAGTTCCATCCAGCAAGTTCCTGCCTTGAGCTTCCATCACAGTTAAGTGTAACAGACCATCTGAACAAGTTTTAGGTCCTTGGAGAACACATGTAGACATTTCAGTAAGACCGTAAACAGGCCCTTTTCCTTTTATGCTAATTAGCATTCCTCAGTATAAACCATTTAGTTTGCCTACTCACTCCTCAATTTTAGACATTTATAGTATCTCTAAGAAGTACCTAAAACAATGTTTTATGAGTTTAAAAGCATACATTAATTTTTTTGATTTATGGTCACATTTCTTTTGGGTAGATCTAAGCTAGTTGAATTTGTATACTAAATATTTTCAAAATTTTGCAATCTTGATCACAAGATATGAAAGTGAGACCTTCTCCACTTACATTGCTTTTTTTAATATTTTCAGAGACAGAATTTCACTTGTTAAGGAAAACCTTGACCCACTCTAAAACTGTGGTTGGCCTCATATTTTTAAACCTTCTTTGGCCTCTTGAGTAGCAAAAATTACCGGCAAGTTCTACTGTGTCAGCTGAGTTATTTTTTATTGCCGATTTTTCCTGCATCTTCTCCCCATAGTCTAGCCTTTCTAATGCATCCTAGTGTGTCCTGGTACTCAAAAATTCTCCAGACTTAGTGTCCTAAGTCATCCCAGGCATGATAGACTCTACTAAATTGTTACTCTTTCCAATTATAACCATTATCAATTTGATAAGCCAAAGTAAGTCATTTGCAATATATTGTATATAAAGAGCACAGAATGAAATAGCTTGTATCCTGTAATTATGGATATAAACTAAATTTCAAGGGTATTCATTAAGTTATTAAGATAAAATTTAAAAAGCTGCAGAGATTTTTATTTCTTCCTTTGAATTAATAGTTTTCTAACATGTCATATACCAGAACATAAAATGTATAAATAAAACTAAAAAATAATCTATCATGGAGCAAATAATTATAGTGCCTCCATCCTTAAAAATATGTCATACATTAGTAGCTGGAGAGATGGCTTGATGTTTTGGAGAATAATCTGCTGTTTCAAAGAATTTTGGTTCAGGTCTTAAGATTGACATCAAGCAGTTCACAGTTGCCTGAAACTCCATTTCCAAGCAACTCTGGCTTCCATGGGTATTTGTACAAATATGCACATACATATAATCCCACACAGGAGCACACACAGAGAGATCATTTTATGTTAAGATGTTGAGTAATACTCAGCTGAGTCAACTAGAAGTCAACTAAATAAAACAGCATAGTTGACTTCTAGTTAACTCGACTGAGTATTACCCAACATCTTAATATAAAATTTTGACTGTTCTGTAAAATGAATACCATGCAGTAGGGAGTTCTGTGGATATAAGTTCTTTTTATTTGCATTGTATGTGGGAAACTTGGATTATGAGTATTTATTTTTGTTTTGTTTGGTTTTTATTTTTTGGTTGTATGGATTGAACTAAAATCTTGAGCAGCATTTAATCATTTGTAGTACATGGATGCTTACATTTTTAGATATTTCTTCCACATGCTTGACTCTTAACAAAAAGAAAATAAAAAAAGACTTCATTAAAATGTTATCAAGCTTTCTAGGGGCTTTGTAGGGGCTCATATCTATAAACTCAACAGCCAGGAGACAGAAATAAAAGAGATATCTTCAAAGCTAGTATATTCTATGTAGTAAGTTCCAGGGCAAAGAGGAATATATAATATAACTTTCTGCAAAATTACATAGTTAACAATAAAATAAACACATAGCTTCAAATAATAGAGGACAAATTATGATATATGCATATATCCTAAACATTAATATATAGCAAAAGACTTATTACCTGTAATACTTGCCACATGTCAAAACAACTGTTTTAGGAACCTGAAAATGTCTCAATCACAAGCCAGCTAAATAGTCAGTATAGAGTAAGCAGAAACTGTACAGTGATATGTATTTATTTGTGTGGAGTTAGAGCATGATCTCACTATATATGAAAGACTTGCATTGGAATCACTGTGTAGTCTCTAACAATCTCACAATTTAGTTATTTCACCTATTTAATTCTCCCAAGTTCTGAGATTATGGACATAAACCAAGGTGTGTAAATTTTGTGAGGGTTTTCTTATTATACTTGTTATTCTTGTTCTATAAAGTACTGTGGTTATAATTCAGACCTTGTAATGGTTTCTATGTGCTCTGCTCTGAGAGTAGCACTATTAGAGGATGTGGCTCTGTTGGAGTAGGTGTGACCTTGTTGGAGTAGTTGTATCACTGTGGGCTTTAAGACACTCATCCTTACTGTTTGGAAGCCAGTATTCTGCTAGCAGCTTTCAGAGGAAGACATAGAATTCTCAGCTCCTCCTGTACCATGCCTGCCTCGATGCTGCCTTTTTCCTACCTTGATAATAATGTACTAAACCTCTAAGCCTGTAAAACATCTCCAATTAAATGTTGTCTTTATACGAGTTGCATTGGTCATGTTGTCTGTTCACAGCAGTAAAACTCTAACTAAAACAGACCTGGTGCATGCTAAGAAAATGCTCTACAGTGATCTACACTACCTGTCCAAAAAGTGTTCATGGGCCTTTTACATGTGTCCTTCTTGGTACTCCAGAAGAAAAAAATGTATGGGTGATAGGAAGTGACCCACAGAATTTCATTTCCTTGAAGCCAATTTTTCTACAAAATCAGAAGCATGCACCTTAACAACAACAAGCCAAAAACCCTCTTTGCAAAGGAATGTGCATTTAAAATCAACACAGTATTACATTTTAATAACTCTTTGTTTTATTCTTATAAAATCATGTTTAATGACAAGAGAGAACAATCCAAGTAGATAGGATATAAACAAACATATATTTTTAATGAGTTGTCTTGAACAAATTATTATTTTCTCATACTGGAGGCTGAAGATAGGGCATCAGGCATGTTTGAAAGCTGTTTACCAAGCAACTATACCCCCAGCCTTAAAAATACTACCTTTAGGCTCCAGTCCAGGACACCATGTGAGACACTCATACCCCAATGCTCTAACTGCTTACCCTAAGCAAGTCTAGCAGCCATAAGAACTTCCCCATCATTTCTGTACTCCATCTTCTGTTTTACATCTCTACCTATGATCTTGGCAGTGCACTCCATTCCCCAGGCCACAACTCTGTCTGCTACCAGGGAGGCCTGCTGTCCCATGGGACAATGAGTTCCAGGTGCCTGCTAGTCTGAAAAACTAGCATGCCAACCAAAACCAGAGACAACCAGAGGGCTAAAGGCAATTGCAAGAACACAATCAACAAAAGCCAAGGTAATTTGACACAATCAGAACCTATCTATATTACTACAACAAGCTTTCAATATCCTAACAAACCTAAAGAGCAAGATGATGACCTTAAATCTCATCTTATGAAGATGATAGAGGCCTTCAATGAGGAAACAAATAAATCTTCCCAGCTCCTAACAACAAAACACTGAATGCACAGAATGAAGAAAGCAAAACAAAAACTACAAGAGAAAAGAACAACTAACATATAAAGGCAGACCTATCAGAAATATACCTGACTTCTCAGCTGAGACTCTAAAAGCCAGAAGTTGCTGAACAGATAGATTTCTTGTAGTCCCTAAGAGATCACAAATATAAGCCCAGGCAATGATACATTTCAATCACCATGGATAAAGAAACCCAGGTATTACATGAAAAATCCAAATTTAAATAATATCATTCTACTAACACAGTCCTACGGAGTATACTAGAAGGGAAATTCCAACAGAAGGATAGCTACACCCAGAAAAACACAAGAAATTAATCACCTCACATTAAAACCAAAAGAAGAGAAACACACACACACACACACACACACACACACACACACACACACACACACACACAGTACCACCACCAACATTGTAATAACAGGAGCTAACAACCATTACTAATTAATATCTCTCAACATCAATGGACTCGATTTCACCAATAAAAGACACAAAGTAACCCAGTAGATGCAACATTCTGCTGATTACAAGAAACACACCTTAGGGAATTAGTGAAAAGAGGACATCTCTAGGTCATGTAAGAGATAAGAGACCTGGCATAGAGAAAGCTCCCAGGAATCAATTGAATATATATATATATATATATATATATATATATATATATATATATGTATATGTATATGTATATATACATATATATGTATAGATAGATAGAGATTAGATATAGATATAGATATAGATATAGATATAGATATAGATATAGATATAGATATAGATATAGATATAGATATAGATATAGATATAGATATAGATATAGATATAGATATAGATATGTGCACATGTACTTACCATGAGAAAGGAAGATCTAATATTAGATATAAATATTATAAAAGAGTATTTTATGGCATTGTCTTAGCATTTTACTGCTATGAAAAGACAACATGACTAAGGCAACTCCTATAAGGATAACATTTTATTGGGGCTGGCTTACATGTTCAGAAGTTTAGTCCATTATTCTAGAGGCAGGAACATGGAATCATCAAGGCAGTCATGGTTTAGGAGGAGCTGAGAGTTCCCCCTCTTCATCTGAAGGCGATTAGGAGAAGACTGGCATTCAGGCAGCTAGGATGAGGGTCTTAAACACACCCCCACAGTGACTCACTTCCTCCAATAAGTCACACCTACTCCAACAAGGCTATATCTGCAAATAGTGCCACTCCCTGAGACAAGCATATTGAAACAACCACAAGCATCTACAATAAAATTAGGAAAGCATAAACATGCCCATTTCTCTTATTGTCATTTATTTATTTTTATTTTAATAGTGTATTATGTGGGTTGTGTGTGAGACTCCATGTACTGATGGATAGCAGAGGTATCAGATACTCTGGAACTCAAGTCATACTGATTATGAGCCATTTTACACAAATATTTGAAAATAAAATTGAATCCTTTGCAGGATCAATATACTGCCTAAACTACTAAGCTGTATGTCCATCTCCCTCTTTTATCATTTCTCTGGATATCAACAAGTAATCAAGAGAACCAGCTTTTGGATCCTTTCATTAGAGAATACTGAGTGGAAAGGTATCTGAATGAGATAGCTGGACTTTGAGAAACATTTTCTTAATATTCGCCTTGGTTATTTCCCCTACAGAGGAAAGAAATAGAGACAAGAAGAGTAGAGTAAGACAGAGAGATCCACAAAGACAGAAAAATATTCCATGTCCCAGCATCATGATGGAGTGTTGATCACCTTTATCACTATAATCTAAGAATGGTTGAAATTCAAATCATTGTTTTTAGTTTTGTGCATGTTCCATCTTTCACACCTCAGTATAATTGGAAAAGCATTAAATTTAACCACTGCAAATGCATATATATCTGCTGATTTGTATTATGTATTTATGAGCAAAATACACAGAAAGAATAACTTAAAGTGGCATGGTTGATTATTATTGTAACAAATATTAAAATATCTCCATATATTTTTGTATCTTTGAGTCTGAACCCTTGGGTCAACTGGTTTAGATGTGTGGTGCATATCATTATTGTTGTGAGTTCAAGGGTCAGATTCTACTCACTTCCTAGTGGACAGGAAGTAGAGTATGGACAGATTCTACTCACTTCCTAGTGGACAGGAAGTAGAGTACAGACAAGAGAAAATCTTCAAAACCACAAATTTTAATTTTAATTTCCTCCAACTATGTAATATCTTTTTAACTGTTTCGAACCTCCCAAAATACCGCCTCCAGCTAAGGGTACAAGTGCAGAACATATGTTATGTTTGTAGAGACAGTATACATCGAAATATCAACACCATGGTAAATTAGAGGCCAATTTGATGGGTAATATAATGACAATCCTATGTATACCCTTAGAAACAGATGTGACGCATGGATAAAACTTGAGGACATTAAGTACCCAAAATATGCCAGTCACCATGTTATTCCATATAATGTCCCTAAGACAGGCAGCTTGACAGAAGTAGACAACACACTGGTAGTTTCTAGGCACCCTGCAGGGAGAAACAGAACCTGAAATTCACTGAGGGCACAATTTCCATTGTGGAAGATAGTTGATAACCATTCCAAAATACTATGAATATACAAAATACTGTGAAAGTATACATGTAAAAAGGTCAGCTGTACATTTTCATGAGTGAATTTAAACCCATAGCATAGATTGTAGAAGGTCAAGAGAGCCTCTACTGACCTTGAGTGGTATCCTCAAGTGAACTAGTGACTATCAGTGGTTCAGAGCAGGTGATTAGTTTGGCTACAAGACCCAAATACACTCTGTTCCTTTCCCACCCCACTTACCACTCCTCTCACACTCTTCTCATATGCCTTTAGGACTCCTGAATGGATCAAGTCAGCCCCAAGGTCTTGAGCAGACTGTAGTCCTGATCTATAGCTCTGAGAATTATGTGGTGTCACCATATTCCAATCTGCTGTGACCTCACAATTGAAGTTTCAGCCATTATAGTGAAGTGAAATTTTGTGGGCTACCTATGGCACTATATGTGGATACACATTCAGTACTATCTGTACATACACACATACACACACAGACACATACAAACACATTTACATAATCATGTATATCATGTACTTAACATTAATATATGAATTTAAGGAGCAAAGTAAAAGGCTCAGTACTACAAATGTTTCCTTGTACATCTCCTGCTTTAATATCAACACCAATAAAATCTTAATAGAAAGAGTCATTATATAGAAACAAGTCATTTATAGAGTTAAATCACTAATGCTCCAGATAACACTTTCCTTTTCTGTGAAATCTAACCACAGTCCTCTCGAGTTTGTCCTTCTAGACATAGGACATGACTTGCAGAACATTGAGGCCATGAAAGTAGTACAGTTCTCCCAAAATATGATTCCAAACACCAAGATAATTTTGAAGTATTGTCCCAGTGTCTTTCTCCCTTGGGGCTCTTACAACTGAAGCTAGACAAGTCCCTATCATATGTACAACTTACAATAACATATCATGAAAACATGCCATCATGCTACCTTCAATATTGTACTATCTCTTCTATTGCTCTCCCACATCAATGCTGTGTTATGGCTGCTTTTGATCATGAACCTATCTTCTAATAAACTAAGCTAAAAGGGTACTTTATATGAAGATGCACTTCATATGTCAAGTACTTTATATGAAGATGCACTTCATTTAGACAATTAGAAATATAGAAATTAGAAATATACTTGGTGTCCTTAATTCCAAGATTAGGGACCAAGGATTAAGATAAGTAATGTCAAATTTGATGGTAATGAAAGGAGTACATTGGACATTTTCTGAGCTGAGATCATCATGAATTTATGCTTTCATGCCTGTATAGAGTTACTGATTTTTTATACTTGAACTTTGAAAATTATCAATTAATAGAATTATTTAAGTCCAAACATTCTGTAACTTTTCTCTTACAATGATCCCTCCTTTGAATCCATCTTTCCCTCCTTCCTTCCTTCCTTCATTCTTAAAAAGTTAAAGAAAGATAATTTCTGGAAAAAAAGGCATAGGAGAAAGCTTCACTCTTAAGAACCCCTAAAGTTAAACAAACACGAAGAAAAATCAGGAAGGTAGGGGAAATTTGTGATGGAAAATAAGAAAAAGGACATGAAATAGAAAAAGGTTGATGAAGGGGAGAAGCAAGAGAAGAAAGCAAAGGAGGAAAGGAGGAAGAAGAAAAGCAAGAGAAGGAAGTATAGAAGAAAAGAAGACAGGGTTTTACAAAAAAGACCAGTGACAACTTGCTTGTATGAATCTCTCTCTCTCTCTCTCTCTCTCTCTCTCTCTCTCTCTCTCTCTCTCTCTCTCTCTCTCTCTCTCTCTCTCATCATGTTGAAAATACATGTGGGTATGTACTTCCTTTGTACTCAATCTCATATTTATTGAGAGTAAACAAAGAACAAAAGACTTCAATAGAAGACTAATAAAGCAGTCACTAAAGGTATAGAGGCTGATTAATTGGGAGTTATTAGAAAGGAAAAAATTGGGTGACTTGCATTTCATGTGCCTACAAGAAGCATATTTTCTTCAGATGCAGAAACAAGGTAACGTTCGGTATATCTTCTTGTCCTCTCAGGCTGTGCTATTGCTTGTGCCTCACTCTGAACTTTGAATATGTGGGGACCCTGATTTTAAAGTCATGTCTCCATCAGGAATTATTCCTATAGAAGAAAACATATAGCTTCTTCTAGGCAGTGAAGGGGGTGGCATTCCAAGTGAGCAGGCATTTTGAGTGTTGGTAATGGAGGAAATATTTACCTTACAAATTATCCCTCCTCTTTCAGCACTGAATCCCAAGAACAGAACCACATGTGTGGGAAAATAATCTTTATTGTGAGGAGAGCATGAAAAGTGTTCCTTCATTTTTTAAATTGGACTTTTTAAATTTACATTTCAAATGTTATCTCCTTTCCCGGTTTCCCATCCATAATCCCCTTATCTTGTCCCCCCTTCCCCTTCTTCTTTGAATGTGTTCCCCCTCCCCAACCACCCAACCCTCCCACCTCCCTGCCCTGACATTCCCCTACACTGGGGGATCCAGCCTTGGCAAAACTAAGGGCTTCTTCACCCATTCATGCTGAAAAAAGCCATCCTCTGCGACATATGCAGCTGGAGCCATGGGTCTGTCCATGTGTATACTTTGGGTAGTGGTTTAGTCTCTAGGTGCTCTGGTTGGTTGGTATTGCCAACCCCTTCTGCTCCTTCAATCCTTTCTCTATCTCCTCCAGTGGGGACCCCGTTCTCAGTTCAATAGTTACCTGCTAGCATTTGCCTCTATATTTGTCAGGCTCTGGCAGAGCCTCTCAGGAGACAGCTATAGCAGGCTCCTGTCAGCATGCACTTCTTGGCATCAAAAATATTGTCTGGGTTTGGTGGCTGTATGTATATAGGCTGGATCCCCAGGTGGGACAGGCTCTGAATAGCCATTCTTTTAGTCTCTGCTCCAAACTTTGTCTCCATCTGTCCAGACTGTGGTGTGGATTTTTATGTGTTCCTGCTTGTATATATTTTTCTCATTTTTCTTTGAGTTTTTGTTTGTTTGCTCTGTTTCATTCTGATTCTTCTGTTTTACTTTTTTTCTAAAGAGAGAAAGAAGGCCTGTGATAAGAATGGAGGAGTGGGAAGAATCTTAAAGGAGATGATTCTTTGGGAGCCTCCCCATGCCAGATCTCTAGTACATACTTGAGATTCGCCACACTCCCAACCCCACCAGCTGCAGATTTTCGTTAATTCTTATGACCATCTGACCATCTCTCCTGTCTCCCCCCACCAGATCCTGAACCTTCCTCCATTCCCCTCTCTATCCTCTCTTGAATGCAGTTCCCTACCTCCATGTACCTCCTGTGATTATTTTATTACCTCTTCTAAGTGAGATTCAGGCATCCTTGTTTGGACCTTCCTTCTTGTTAGCTTCTTTGGGTCTATGTATTGTACCATTGATATACTGTATTTTATACCTCATATCCACTGACAAGTGAGTACATACAATACCTAACTTTTTTGGGTCTGAGTTACCTCACCCAGGATGATGTTTTCAAGTTCCATCTATTTACCTGCCAAATTCATGATCTCTTTGTGTTTACTAGATTACTCCCTTGTATAGATGTACCAAATTTTCTTTAACCATCATTCAGTTGAGGAACATCTAGGTTTTTTCCAATTTCTGGCTATTGTGAATAAAAATGCTGCAAACATAGTTGAGCAAGTGTCCCTGTGGTATAGTAGGGCATCATTTTGGTATATGCCCAGGAATGGTATAGCTTGGTCTTGAGGTAGAACAGTTCCCAGTTTTCGGGGAAAACTGTCAATTTTATTTCCAAAGTGCTTTAAGAAATTTGCCCTCCCACCAGCAATGGGGGAGTGTTCTTTCTCCACATCTTTGCCAGCATCTGTTATCACCTGAGTTTTTTATCTTAGCCATTCTCACTGGTATAATATGGAACCTCAGGTCATTTTGACTGCATTTCCCTGTTGACTAAGGACTTTGAACGTTTATTTTCTCTTTGTCTTTTAAAAATATTTTTATTTATTTACATTCCAAATGTTACCACCACTTCTCAGTTCCCCCTAGGAGTTCTTTTTTTTTTTTGAGAGTAGACTAGTTTTTATTTCATGTTACAAATAATAATTGCCATTCAGTAAATAGAAAATGGAATGTGTGGCCCCAAACACAGAGCTACCTGAGCACCAGTACCAGTGTGCACTATAGTTCTTAAACCTTCAGATTGAGGGCTAGAGAGATGGCCCAGTGGTTAAGAGCACCCGACTACTCTTCCAGAAGTCCTGAGTTCAAATCCCAGCAACCACATGGTGGCTCACAACCATCTGAAATGGGGTCTGATGCCATCTTCTGGTGTGTCTGAAGACAGTGACAGTGTACTCCTATACATGAAATAAATCTTAAATTAAAAAAAATGCAGATTGAGTGCTTTACACTATAAGTCTCAAGTAGGCCGTGCCAAATGGAACCCATTTTTCTGTTTCCTGGGTCATCATGCCCCTTGGATGTGCTATAGGTTTTAAGACATTGGATGCTTTTGTCCCTCCAGTCTTTAAAATGTAAAAGGAACATATCAGTGTATCATCCACACAGACTGCAGCAACTGCATTGCCAACTTCTCCATGATAATTGGTTGAAGAAGCAGAGTGATTAACTGGCTCTGCATAAAATTTTCATATTCACCTTCAGATGCTCATGGAGAAATCGCCCTGCCACTTGTGTACCAAAGGGAAGGATACTTCCTGTCATTGTCAACCCAGCCTAAGAGTTCCATATAGGGATCAGACCACAAGATATCACAGCCAAAACCTTGATTTGATTCATCGGTTGGCATCACTGTTAATCCAAACTGCTCCATACCTTTCCAATCTGGTGGTATACATCTATAACAGACTGTTTTCTCATCCATGCTGGCTGCTGTGAGCTTTGCCACAGTTAAATGCTCTGTCACTTTTACATTCATTGTAAAATCCATAAATTCTATTTAGCCATAGCTTTGGAAAGAACAGACTCTCTGGACATTTGATGTTTCGGCTAGTAACAAGGAGACAGTCTCCAGTGACTGTTTCTTTTGTCCCCATAGTCTGCAAGAGATACACAGTGCTTTCTGAGGGTGTCTTAGTTAGGGTTTCCATTGCTGTGAAGGGAAACCGTGACCAAGGCAACTCTTATAAAGGGTAGCATTTACTTGGAGCTGGCTTATAGTTTCAGAGGTTCAGTCCATTATTATCATGGCAGGAAGCACAGACAGACACAGTGATGGAGAGGTAGCTGAGAGTTCCTCATCTGGATCGGCAGGCAGCAGGAAGAGAGATCGACACTGGGCCTGGTTTGAGCACTTGAAACCTCAACGCCCATATCTCATGACACTTCCTCTAACAAGGCCACACCTCCTAATAGGAATGTTTTGATTAAGGTCTTTAATTCCTTTCAGTGACAGTTTGTAGTTTTCCATGTTGAGATCTGTTGAACCTTTTATTAGCTTTGTTCCTAGACAATGGATTTTTAAATTTTTTTTATAAGACCTTACATATTTAATACAGTGTGTTACCCCTGTACAAATGGAAAAAACTTAAGTTCAACATTTCTAGACCAATATGGCTGTTAATTTCTGTACAGTGCCAACTCAACACAGTAAACGGGGATACCTTTTTCGAAAGTTGACAGCACAGGTAAAGTTTCAAAAAATTCAAATTATATATCTGTATATATATATTTATATTTATATTAAAAGACCAATAATAGCAGTGTGTTATGCATCAACAGCAGCAACAGCTTTTCCAGGTTCTGCAGTCATCTGAACAAAACTGTAGAGACATCCAGCACACTCCATTAAAAAAAAAAAAGTAAAAAAACAAAACCCGAGAAAACAGCACAGTTCTGTTACTCTTGTGGTACCTGGCACCATTTTTTTTAAATTAGCTTCTCAATCATCATCTGGAAAGAAAACATTCTGAGCAACATCATTAAAAACAGCTCTGATAAAGCACGGTCACTACTACGTATCATAAAGCAGGTACAAGCTATTTTACATCCACAGAGGTATGATACAGTACTGTCCTACATCTATAATACTAGAGGATACAATTTAAAAGGCATTATTTGAGACTTGATTCTACTTTTCCAGCAGAGGGCCCAAAGGATGGTGTGACACAGCTTTGTAAAGAAACATACTCTAGACAGGATTTCCTTTCACTAGTGGCACAGTTCTAAGGATTCATTCTCTCCATGAATGTCAGCTAAAACCGTTATTAAAAAAATGAAATATCCCTAGAACAAAACCGTATAACCACCGGATTCACATGAAGATGACCTAGTGGAGACAAGCTGGACCTCACCTTACCAACAAGCTATCAAATCTGTTATGTTTAAACAGTGAGACCTCCAAGGAAGGAGATGCCACGTAGTGCTTCAAAGCTTCGGACCACAATCAAACACAGCATCCTTTTCAACAGAAGCAGAAGCTCATCTGAATATGCTCATGGATGCTGACATCAACATTTAATCATCTCCTCACTCATCCAGGAAGAGGGGGAGATCAGTTACTACTGTACTTTATTGTGTTCAACCAAATCACCATGTTACAAAAATAGCAAGCTGCCATAATAAAAAATAAGGCTCCTCTATCCAGCACCAGATAGCATCATTTTACTTTCAAGCCTAGAAATTGCACACTTGTATATAAACCAATCGAAGATGAGGATTGAGAGTTCATCTTGGTGGATTTTTCCTTTGATGAATATGAAGTGTCCTTCCTTATCCTTTTTGATGACTTTTAATTGAAAATTGATTTTATTTGATATTAGAATGGCTACTCCAGCTTGCTTCTTCTGACCATTTGCTTGGAAAGTTGTTTTCCAGCCTTTCACTCTGAGGTAGTGTCTGTCTTTGTCTCTGAGGTGTGTTTCCTGTAGGCAGCAGAATGCAGGATCCTCATTGCGGATCCGCGGGTCCCCCCTAGGAGTTCTTTACCATCTCTTCCTCCCCTTTGCCTCTGAGAGGGTGGTCTCCCACCTACCCACCCAATCCCCTCACTCACTCACCCATCCCCCTTTCCTTTCATCCTCCTTCACTGGGGCATCAAGTCTATACAGGATTAGGCACATCCTCTCCCAGAGTCCAGACAAGGCAGACCTCTGCTACTTATATTCTGGAGTCTACAGACCAGCCCACGTATGCTTTTTGTTTGGTGGCTTAGTCTCTGGGAGCTTACCATCATCTTCAGCTTCTTCAATCTTAAGTGCTTCTCAATCATTTGATATTCCTCTATTGAAAAATTGTGTGCTTAGCACTGTACCCCATTTTCTAATTGGGATATTTGGGTTGTTGGTATTTAACTTCTTTGGTTCTTTATAATTGTTGGATATTAGCCCTCTATCAAATGTAGGGCTGGGGAAAAAGCTTTACTGATCTGTAGGCTGCAATTTCGTCCTATTGAAAGTGTCCTTTGCTTTACAAAAACTTTCAAGTTTCAGTTTCATGAGGTTCCATTTAATTGTTTATCTTATAACCTGAGTGTAGACAGAATTTCTTGTACATTGTATGTATGCATCACATATAAATTAGGCCTGTAGGAAAGGATAGAAGAGTGGGTAGGACATCCTGAAGGCAGAGAGAATTCTGTGATAGAGCTAGGCAATAGGGCTGCTCTGGGAAGATGTGAGGAGACAGAAACATAGTACCTGAATAAGGTAACCAGCCATGTGTCCAAATATAGGTTTTAATATATGGGGTATTTCAAGTTAGATCCAGTCAGAAAAGAGCCTAACTATGTGGTCAATGTATTTGTAAATATATTTTGAATCTGAATCTTATTTCTCAGAGCATGGGACTGGGAGGCAGAATCAGGGCCTAACTTCTGCACCTGGGCTATTGATAATCTGTTCAGGAAGTTGTCTCCTGTACCAATGAATTCAAGGTTATTTCCCAACTTTTATTGAATTAGCATTAGGTTATTCAGTTTTACCTTGAGGTCTGTGGTCCACTGAGACTTGAATTTTGTGCAGGGTGATAGATATAGAACTATTTGCATCCTTCTACATGCAGATATCCAGTTATACCAACACCATTTGTTGAAGATGTGGTTTTCCATTGTATGGTTTTATCCTTCTTTATCAAAAATCAAGTTTACATAGGTGTATGGATTTATTTCTGTGTCTTCCATTTGATTCCCGCGATCAAGCTGTCTGTTGCTATATCAATATCATGCATTTTTTATTACTATTGCTTTGTAGTACAGCTTAAAGTCTGAGATAGGGAGAGCTCCAGTTCTTTTATTGTTCAGGGTTGGTTTATCTATCCTGAGATTTTGTGAATTGTTCTGGCAAGGTCTGTAAAGAATTGTATTGGGGTTTTAATGGAAGTTGAAATGAATCAGTAAATTGCTTTTGGTAATATAAATAGCAGAGAACTGCCTGGTCTGGACCCAGTGAGAGAAGAGGCACCTAACCCTCAAGAGACTTGAAGCCCCAGGGAGTGAAGAGGTTTGGTGAGGTGGGGGTTGGGGTGGTGATATTCTCTTGGAGACAGTAGAAGAAGTGTAGGTGTAGAATAAGGAAGAATCAGAGGGCAGACCAGGAGGGAGATAATGACTGAAATGCAGAAAAGCATTAAAGAATAATAATAATATTTTAAAAGATGGCCATTTTTACTATGTTAGTGGTACTGATCCATGAGCATGGGAGATCTTTTCATATTCTGATGTCGTCCTCAATTTCTTTCTTTAATAACTTGAAGTTCTTGTCCTATAGGACTTTCACTTGCTTATTTAGAGTTACACCAAGTTATTTTTATATTATTTGTAGACACTTTGAAGTATGGTGCTTCCCTAATTTCTTTTCAGCCCATTTATCATTGGTATAAATGAAAGCTACTGATTTTTTGAGTTGATTTTGTATGCAGCCACTTTGCTGAAGCTGTTGGAGTTCTTTGATAGAATTTTGGGGATTGCTTATGCACACTATCATATCATCCACAAATAGTGATACCTTGACTTCTTCCTCTCCAATTTGTATCCACTTAATATCCTTTTGTTGCCTTACTACTCTAGCTAGAATGTCAAGTACTATATTGAATAGATAGGAAGAGTGTGGACAGACTTGTATTGCTCTGATTTTAGTGGAATTTCTTTAAGTTTCTTTCCATATAATTTGATATTGCATTGCTATATATTACTTTTATTTCTTTAGATATGCAAACTGTATCATTAATCTCTCTAAGATTTTTAACATGAAGTTGTGTTGCATCATTCAAAGGCTTCTTCACCAAATAATGAGATAATCCTATGGGTTGTTTTTTTTTTTTTTCAGTTTGCTTAGATGGTGGATTACATTAATGAATTTTCATATATTGATGCATCCCTGCATCACTGTGAAGAAACCTAATTGATTGTAGTGAATGCTGTTTTCGATGTGTTTCTGGATTCTGTTTGCAAGGATTTTATCGAGTATGTTTGCATTAATCTTCATAGGAGAAACCGGTCTTAAGTTCTCTTTCTTTTTTGAGTCTTTATGCAGTTTAAATATCATGGTGACTGTGGCTTCATAGAATGAACTTGGCAGTGTTTCTTCTATTTCTATTTTGTGAAATAGTTTGAGATGTTTTTGTATTAGCTCTGCTTTGAAGGTCTGGTAGAATTTTTGCACTAAAACAGTAACTTTAAAATTTTCAGAGTCTACTTTTAATGATAGTGCTCAAACACTTTAACCTTCCTTTTAGCCCAACATTCACCATAGGTAGTGGGAAAGAAAGGATATGGTGAAGACGGACACCTTTAAAAATGGTTCTTTGGAACAACATCTGTGTTCAGTTCACAAAAGTCAGCAGTCTCAGCTCAGACTACTTAAAAACACTTTATGGATATACCAGCAGTCCAGTTTGGTAGAGTCCTCATAGCAGCAGTAACAGCAGGCCTCAGCCTTGGCACAGGTCACCAGGAGAAGTTCTCAGCTGTACTTCTCTCAGCTAAGTGAAGATCTGTGAAGACTCTAGACCAACAAGTATTGCACAGCTGGCTTTTTAAACAAGTCTAGCTCATCCCCTGTCCACAGATTCCTTTTTATAGTCCCTCCAAACATCACATGTCCTTCCTGGGTTTTGCTTCAGCATGTGCATATATCTCAGCTGTCTTTACTCTTCCAATCAGACTGAATTCCCACTGGAAGTAGCAAAAAGAGCCATGGCACACCACTAAAAGTGTTTTGGTGCATTTCTTTCTATGGAGTCCTGACAAAAGCAGCTCAATTACGCAATGTAAGTAAGACACATACAGGTGTGTGCTTAGCACATCATATGAACTTTCATATGCTTGGTTGAGTAAATCATTCTTTTCTCCCGTGTCTGCTTCAATAAAACATTCCTTTATAAGTCTGACTTAGCCTTTCACTTGTGTCCTCTTCAGGAAAGCACTCCTTTCTATGTTTACCCCAGCAAAACACCGTCCAACACAACTGACTTTCAAATGAACCCTTAAGTTTCCACTTCAAAAACCATCTGACCCTGAGCTTTTTGGTGTTTGTGTGGGGGGGGGGCTTTTAATGACTGATTCTGTTTCCTTAGCAGTTACAGTGTAGAAAATTATCTATGTTGGTAGGAATTTCCAGTTTTGTGGAGTACAGGATTTTGAAAAATAACTGATTGTTAGATATTCCTCATTTTCTACTGCTATGTCTCCCTTTTCATTTATGATTTTGTTTATTTAGATTCTGTCTTTCTGTCCATTGTTTAGTTAGGCTAAGGGTTTGTCTATCTTATTGATTTTCTCAAAGAACCAGCATTAGTTTCATTGATTTTTGCATTGTTATCGTTGTTTATAATAATTAATTTCAGCCAAGAGAGGTATAGCTGGGTCCTTAGGTAGTTCAATGTCCAATTTTCTGAGGATCCTCCAGACTGATTTCCAGAATGGTTGTACCAGTCTACAATCCCACCAACAATGGAGGAGTGTTCCTCTTTCTCCACATCCTCGCCAGCATTTGCTGTCTCCTGAGTTTTTGATCTTAGCCATTCTCACCGGTGTGAGGTGAAATCTCAGGGTTGTTTTGATTTGCATTTCCCTTATGACTAAAGATGTTGAACATTTCTTTAGGTGTTTCTCAGCCATTTGGCATTCCTCAGCTGTGAATTCTTTGTTTAGCTCTGAACCCCATTTTTTAATAGGGTTATTTATCCCCCTGCGGTCTAATTTCTTTTGTTCTTTGTATATTTTGGATATAAGCCCTCTATCTGTTGTAGGATTGGTAAAGATCTTTTCCCAATCTATTGGTTGCCATTTTGTCCTGACCACAGTGTCCTTTGCCTTACAGAAGCTTTGCAGTTTTGTGAGATCCCATTTGTTGATTCTTGATATTAGAGCACAAGCCATTGGTGTTTTGTTCAGGAAATTTTTTCCAGTGCCCATGTGTTCCAGATGCTTCCCTAGTTTTTCTTCTATTAGTTTGAGTGTGTCTAGTTTGATGTGGAGGTCCTTGATCCACTTGGACTTAAGCTTTGTACAGGGTGATAAGCATGGATCGATCTGCATTCTTCTACATGTTGCCCTCCAGTTGAACCAGCACCATTTGCTAAAAATGCTATCTATTTTCCATTGCATGGTTTTGGCTCCTTTGTCCAAATCAAGTGAACATAGGAGTGTGGGTTAATTTCTGAGTCTTCAATTTTATTCCATTGGTCTATCTGTCTGTCTGTCTCTGTACCAATACCATGCAATTTTTATCACTAGTGCTCTGTAATACTGCTTGAGTTCAGGGATAGTGATTCCCCCTGAAGTCCTTTTATTGTTGTGGATAGTTTTAGCTATCCTGGGTTTTTTGTTATTCCAGATGAATTTGCAAATTGTTCTGTCTAACTCTTTGAAGAAATGGATTGGTATTTTGATGGGGATTGCATTGAATCTGTAGATTGCTTTTGGTAAAATGGCCATTTTTACTATATTAATCCTGCCAATCCATGAGCATGGGAGATCTTTCCATCTTCTGAGGTCTTCTTCAATTTCTTTCCTCAGTGTCTTGAAGATCTTATTGTACAGATCTTTTACTCGCTTGGTTAAAGTCACACCGAGGTACTTTATATTATTTGGGACTATTGTGAAGGGTGTCGTTTCCCTAATTTCTTTCTCTGCTAGTTTTGTCTTTTGTGTAGAGGAAGGCTACTGATTTATTTGAGTTAATTTTATACCCAGCCACTTTGCTGAAGTTGTTTATCAGCTTAAGTAGTTCTCTGGTGGAACTTTTGGGATCAATTAAATATACAATCATATCATCTGCAAATAGTGATATTTTGACTTCTTCTTTTCCAATCTGTAGCCCCTTGGTCCCCTTTTGCTGTCTGATTACTCTGGCAAGAACTTCAAGAACTATATTGAATAAGTAGGGAGAGAGTGGGCAGCCTTGTCTAGTCCCTGGTTTTAGTGGGATTCCTTCAAGTTTCTCTACATTTTGTTTAATGTTAGTGACTGTTTTGCTGTATATGGCTTTTACTATGTTTAGGTATGGGACTTGAATTCCTATTCTTTCCAGGACCTTTATCATGAAGGGGTGTTGAAATTTCTCAAATGCTTTCTCAGCATCTAATGAAATGATCATGTGTTTTGTTCTTTCAGTTTGTTTATATAGTGGATCACGTTGATGGTTTTCCATATATTAAACCATCCCTGCATGCCTGGGATGAACCCTACTTGGTCATGGTAGATGATTATTTTGATGTGCTCTTGGATTCGGTTTGCCAGAATTTTATTGAGTATTTTTGCGTCGATATTCGTAAGGGAAATTGGTCTGAAGTTCTCTTTCTTTGTTGGGTCTTTGTGTGGTTTAGGTATAAGAGTAATTGTGGCTTCATAGAAGGAATTCGGTAGTGCTCCACCTGTTTCAATTTTATGGAATAGTTTGGATAATATTGGTATGAGGTCTTCTATGAAGGTCTGATAGAATTCTGCACTAAACCCGTCTGGACCTAGGCTCTTTTTGGTTGGGAGACCTTTAATGACTGTTTCTATTTCCTTAGGAGTTATGGGGTTGTTTAACTGGTTTATCTGTTCCTGATTTAACTTCGGTATCTGGTATCTGTCTAGGAAATTGTCCGTTTCCTGCAGATTTTCAAGTTTTGTTGAATATAATCTTTTGTAGTAGGATCTGATGATTTTTTGAATTTCCTCTGATTCTGTAGTTATGTCTCCCTTTTCATTTCTGATTTTGTTAATTTGGACACATTCTCTGTGTCCTCTCATTAGTCTGGCTAAGGGTTTATCTATCTTGTTGATTTTCTCAAAGAACCAACTTTTGGCTCTGTTGTTTCTTTCTATGGTCCTTTTTGTTTCTACTTGGTTGATTTCAGCTCTGAGTTTGATTATTTCCTGCCTTCTACTCCTCCTGGGTGTATTTGCTTCTTTTGTTCTAGAGATTTTAGGTGTGATATCAAGCTGCTGACATATGCTCTCTCCTGTTTCTTTCTGCAGGCACTCAGAGCTATGAGTTTTCCTCTTAGCACCGCTTTCATTGTGTCCCATAAGATTGGGTATGTTGTACCTCCATTTTAATTAAATTCTAAGAAGTCTTAATTTCTTTCTTTATTTCTTCCTTGCCCAGGTTATCATTGAGTAGAGCATTGTTCAACTTCCATGTATATGTTTACATTCTTTCCTTATTGTTATTGAAGACCAGCTTTAGGCCGTGGTGGTCTGATAGGACGCATGGGATTATGTGTATATTTCTGTATCTGTTGAGGTCTGTTTTTTGACCAATTATATGGTCAGTTTTGGAGAATGTACCATGAGGAGCTGAGAAGAAGGTATACCCTTTTGCTTTAGGTTAGAATGTTCTATAAATATCTGTTAAGTCCATTTGGTTCATGACTTCTCTTACTCTGTCTATGTCTCTGTTTAATTTCTGTTTCCATGACCTGTCCAATGATGAGAGTGGGGTGTTGAAATCTCCTACTAATATTGTGTGAGGTGCAATGTGTGTTTTGAGCTTTAGTAAGGTTTCTTTTATGTATGTAGGTGCCCTTGTATTTGGAGCATAGATATTTAGGATTGAGAGTTCATCTTGGTGGATTTTTCCTTTGATGATTATGAAGTGTCCTTCCTTATCTTTTTTGATGACTTTTAGTTGAAAATTGATTTTATTTGATATTAGAATGGCTACTCCAGCTTGCTTCTTCTGCCCATTTGCTTGGAAAGTTGTTTTCCAGCCTTTCACTCTGAGGTAGTGTCTGTCTTTGTCTCTGAGGTGTGTTTCCTGTAGCCAGCAGAATGCAGGGTCCTCATTGTTTATCCAGTTTGTTAATCTATGTCTTTTTATTGGGGAGTTGAGGCCATTGATGTTGAGAGATATTAAAGCATAGTGATTATTGCTTCCTGTTATATTCATATTTCGATGTTAGTTTATGTTTGTGTGCTTTCCTTCTCTTTGTTTTGTTGCCAAGATGATTATTTTCTTGCTTTTTCTAGGGTGTAGCGTGCCTCCTTATGTTGGGCTTTACCATTTATTATCCTTTGTAGCGCTGGATTTGTAGAAAGATATTGTGTAAATTTGGTTTTATCATGGAATATCTTGGTTTCTCCATCTATATTAATTGAGAGTTTTGCAGGATACTGTAACCTGGGCTTGCATTCGTTTTCTCTTAGTGTCTGTATGACATCTGTCCAGGATCTTCTGGCTTTCATAGACTCTGGTGAGAAGTCTGGTGTGATTCTGATAGGTCTGCTTTTATATGTTACATGACCTTTTTCCCTTACTGCTTTTAATATTCTTTATTTATTTTGTGCATTTGTTGTTTTGACTATTATGTGACGGGAGGAGTTTCTTTTCTGGTCCAATCTATTTGGAGTTCTGTAGGCTTCTTTTATGCTTATGGGTATCTCTTTCTTTAGGTTAGGGAAGTTTTCTTCTATGATTCTGTTGAAGATATTTACTGGTCCTTTGAGGTGGGAGTCTTCACTCTCTTCTATACCTATTATCCTTAGGTTTGATGTTCTCATTGAGTCCTGGATTTCCTGTATGTTTTGGACCAGTAGCTTTTTCCGTTTTACATTGTCTTTGATAGTTGTGTTGATAATTTCTGTGGAATCTACTGTTCCTGCGATTCTCTCTTCTATCTTTTGTATTCTGTTTTTGATGCTTGTATCTACAGCTCCTTGTCTCTTCCTTTGGTTTTTCATATCCAGGGTTGTTTCTCTTTGTTCTTTCTTCATTGCTTCTATTTCCATTTTTACTTCCTTCAACTGTTTGATTGTGTTTTCCTGGAATTCTTTCAAGGATTTTTGTGATTCCTCTCTATAGGCTTCTATTTGTTTATTTATGTTTTCCTGCATTTATCTAAGGGAGTTCTTCATGTCTTTCTTGTAGTCCTCCAGCATCATGATCAAATATGATTTTAAATCTATATCTTGCTTTTCTGGTTTGTTTGAATAATTCAATGTTTGCTTTGGTGGGAGAATTGGGCTCTGATGATGCCATGTAGTCTTGGTTTCTGTTGCTTGGGTTCCTGCGATTGCCTTTCACCATCAGATTATCTCTGGTTTTACTTTGTTCTGCTATTTCTGACAGTGGCTAGACTGTCCTATAAGCCTGTGTGTCAAGAGTTCTGTAGACCTGTTTTCCTGTTTTCTTTCTGCCAGTAATGGGAGCAGAATGTTCTGGTTTTGGGCGTGTAGTTTTTCCTGTCTACAGGTCTTCAGTTGTTCCTGTGGACCTTTGTCCTGAGTTCACCAGGCAGGTCACTTGGAGCAGAAAAGTTGGTCTTACGTGTGGTCCCGAGGCTCAACCTCTGCGAGGGCAACAACCAGGAGGTCCTGTGCCGCCCTTTCCGGGAGCCCCCGTGCACCAGGGTCCCAGATGGCATTTGGTGTTTTCCTCTAGAGTCAGAAATGTGGGCAGAGTGTAGTCTCTTCTCACTTCCCAGGTGTGTCTGCCTCTCTGAAGGTTTTGGTCTCCCTCCCACAGGATTTGGGTGCAGAGAACTGTTGATCCAGTCCCTTCAGATTCCAGCGCTGTCTGGGGCCTATTCCTATTATTCTTAGGATAGGTGTTTTCATTGTATTCCCGATTGCCAGGATGTTTTTGTCAGCAAAATTTTAGGTTTAATTTTTTCTTTTACCGATTTGTCAATTTATTCTATTTCATCATATATGCCTTAGGTTCTCTCTTCCATCTCTTTTCTTCTGTTGTTAGTACTTGCATTTGTTATTTCTGTTCATTTTCCTAAATTTTCCATCTCCAGTATTTCCTCAGGACTTTTTTATTGCTCCTATTTACATCTTCAGGTCTTAAACAGTTTTGTTTCCTTTACCTGTTTAATTGTATTTCCCTTTATTTTTAAGTTATTTATTTATTTCCTCTTTAAAGGCCTCTCTCTGTTTGATAGTGTTTGCCTTTATTTCTTTAAGGGGTATATTCATTTTTGTTAAAGGGCCTCTATTATCTTTATAAGTTTGAATTTAAGGTCATTTTCTTGTGCTTTGGTTGTTTGAGGATATCTGGAGCTTGCTGTAGTAGGGTAGCTAGCTGTGCTCTGTAGGTATCATATTAACATGACTTTTTTAAAAATGTGTTCTTTCGAGCATCTTTAGCCATCTGGATGACTTTAGTCCCTGAAACTTCCTTTTGTAGGAGGTACTGAAAGGGGGCCTATCCTTGATGATCCTGGTGTGGCAGGCCTCTCGTGGGTATCCTTGGGCTGTATGGTTCTATATTAGCAGTCCGATGAAAGTGGGCAAAAAGGTCACTGGGCAATGGATGTCCAGCAAGATAGCAGGCTGTTCAGGGCAGCAGGAGTGTCCCCATGGGACTCAGCAGGCAGAGAAGATGGTTTGGAGAAGGAAATCTAACCTGTATGCATCAGATCAGCAGCTCTAATCCCAACACAATTCTTTACATACCATGCAAGAATAATTCTCACCTTCATGTAGAAAATCAAAGAAACCCAGGATAGCTAAAACAAAGTCGTACAATAAAATAACTTTTGAAGAGAACAGAATTCCTTGTTTCAAGCTTTACTACAAAGCAAAAGTAATAGAATCTGTATTATATTGATATAGAAACAAACTGCTTGATGAATGGAATTGAATCAAAATATTGTATTAAATTTTAATCACTTTTGGAGGTTTTCTGCCCTGCCTTTGATCATTTTTTGCAAGATAAAAGATATGAAACTGTTAAATTTATAATAATCTTTAATCAACACTAGAGCTGGGCAGATACCTCCCCTCAAATTGATTAGTATATACTTCTCTATCAATAAACCCATGTTATAAATTGCTGTGTTCCATCTGGGCACCTATTAACTTCAATTGGCCATCCCTCCTGGCCATGTTTACATAACTTATCTACTCCATGGCATTCTTTCTTCTCTCACCTTCTTCTCCCTTCTCCCTCATGGTCCTGCTTCAGACCCAAGTCAGGAACTAACTGAAACCAAACCTAACTCTCTTCTTTCCACCTACAGAATATAGGCATTTTTATTCAACAAATAGTTTTAAATTATAGAGCAATGTTACATAGCATCCCTTGGTATTCATGATGATCTCCTGGTTCCTGGTGGCAACCAGATGTTGGGGGACAGTATTTAGCATTCCAATCCATAGCAAGAGAGACAAAACCTCAACAATTTCCCTTCTTTGTCTAAATAAAAGAGTCTCTTACAATAATAAGAACATTCAGTAAGAAATTTATAAAATAATTATTGAAATTATTAGGGAAAAGATACATTCAAAAGGTCCATTCTGTTTGTATTTGGCAACTTAGAAAAGTATTTTATCTTCTATTCTATCTTGACGAGCTCTGAGTTATATTTAAAAATCAACTTCTATCCTAACTTGTATTATTACTTAAAAACATTTTAAATCCTAAACAACTTATGTAAGTTTATGACGATCTAATCTTCAACTCATCAGATGTAGAGGGCCGCAATAACATTCACCACTACAAGATGGCGCTGGCTTCCACTACGCCCCACATGGAAAGCTGGGATAGCTTTCGACATTACAAGATGGCGCTGGCCTCCGCCCCGCCATCTGACTTCCTTTCAGGAAGTTAACTGTGCGCATGTGCAAGAGTGCCTTCGTGCCAGGTCTTTGCCCACTCCGAGGCGTGCCTAATGAGATCATGTGTAAGCAACCAATCAGGCATGGACGCGCCGCGCTAGGGTGTATATAAGCAGCACCATTCTGGGGCTCGGGTCTCTCCTCTTCAAGATGTAATAAATGCTTTGCTGCAGAAGGATCCTGGTTTCCGCGCATCGTTCTTGCTGGCGAGACGTTGGGTGCATGACAATCAGAGACCTGAAAAGAAATAAATATTGCCAGAGTACTCTGGAAGCATAAAAATGCAGTTTCCAAAAATTATAGGAATGACAGAGACAGTTGACTACTTAGTCCCTGATTTTCTCTAAAACTTTGAATCATCTATCTTTAGCCTTTTAGAACATCTGACTGACCTTATAGGAAGCAGGAATTGTGAAGAATTTTCTTACCGTATTTTAACAGAGCTTGGCATTCATCATTTTTCATAAAGCATTTTGTCTACAGATGAATGTAGGGCATTTCCTTTGCCAAGTGGCTAGCTTGCCACAATTGAAGCAATTCTATCTGGACATTTTTGATGCTCATCATCCTTTCCTAAATCAAACAGGTTACTGACAAGAAATGTCATGTTTCAATGTCAAAACAGTTCTTGAATGAATACAGTTATGCATAAATGCTATATTCTGTGGATTTCTGAGGTTTTGGAAGAGCATCTATCAATAGCATATCTGAACAAACAAATGTTTCCAGCTACCTATTATCTGTTCAACCCCGTAACTTAATCAGCGCTAGAGCTGGTAAGATACCTAACCTCTGATCTATTAGTATCTACTTACCTATCACTAACACCAAGTTATAACTTGCCATTTTCAGTCTGGACACCTCTTAACGCCAGTTGTCCAGCCCTTCTGGCCATGTTTTCATGAGTCAACTACCACATAGCATCTTCTCCTTTCTGACCATTTTTCCCCTTCTCCCTGATGGTCCTCTTTCAGATCCTCAACCTGGGAACCAAAACTGTGCCTACCTCTCCTCTGCCTAAATATAGACTGTAAACATTTTTATTCCGTGTATAGTTTTAAACTAAGAAGCAAGGTTGCATAACATCACTTGAAATATGTGATCTCATGGTGGCAACCAGACTTTGGGGGCCAATACTTAGCACTACAATACATAGCAACAAGCCAAAACTCAACACTGAAGACCCAGAAATTATCTCAGATACCCATGACCATTTCATTTTTGACAATGTAGTCAAAACCATACAATGGAAAAAGAGAAGGCATATTAACCAAATGTTGGTCATCTAATTGTATGTCTACCTGCAGAAGAATGCAAATGGATCCATGCTTATGACCCTGAACAAAGCTCAAGGCCTAGTGGATCACAGACCTCAACTTAAAACTATAAATACTAAAGTGAATAGAAAAAAATTAGGAAGTAGACTTGAACTTATTTATTCAGAAGACTACTTCCTAAACAAAACACCAATAGCTCAGGCAATAAGATCACAAATTTACAAATGGGGCCTCTTTATATTGTAAAGCTACTATAAGAGTAAAGACAAAAATATCACAAAAAAAGCAGACTACAGATTGGGAAAGGATCTTCACCAAACATATCTGACAAATAGCTAATATGCAAAATACATAAAGAACTAAATTTGACACCAGCCTTGGCAGGACCAAGGGCTTTTCCTTCCCTTGGTGCCCAACAAGGCCATCCTCTGTTACATATGAAGCTGGAGCCATGGGTCTGTCTATATGTACTCTTTGTAGGGGTTTAGTCCCTGGGAGCTCTGGTTGGTTGGTATTGTTGTTCTTATGGAGTTGCAAGCCCCTTCAGCTCTTTCACTCCTTTCTCTAATTCCTCCAAATAAGACCCCATTCTTAGTTTGATGGTGTGCTCCTAGCATTCACAACTCTATTTGTCAGGAATTGGCTGTGCCTCTCAGGAGACATCTATATCTGGCTCCTGTCAGCATGCATTTCTTAGCTTCACCAATATTGTCTAGGTTTGGTGGCTTTATAGATATATATGAGCTATATATCCATGTGTAGAAGGTTCTGAATAGCCATTCCTTCAGTGTCTGCTCCAAACTTTGTTTCCATATCGCCTCCTATGAATATTTTTGTTTTCCCCTTTTAAGAAGGAGTGAACCATCCTCATTTTGGTTGTGTTTCTTCTTAAGCTTCATGTAGTCTCTGGATTGTATCTGGGGTAATTTGAGCTTTGGGGTTAATATCCAATTATCAGTGAGGGCATAACATGTGTGTTATTCTGTGATTGGGTTATGTCACCCAGGATGATATTTTCTAGTTCAATCCATTTGCCTATGAATTTCATGAAGACAATGTTTTTTGATAGCTGAGTAGTTCTCCATTGAGTAGATGTACCACTTTTTTATCCATTCCTCTGTTGAAGGGCATCTGGGTTCTTTTCTGCTTATAGCTATTATAAATAAGGCTGCTATGAACATAGTGGAGCATGAGTCTTTGTTGTATGTTGGAGTATCTTTTGGGGATTGCCCAGAAGAGGTATAGCTGGATCCTCAGGTAGTGCAATGTCCAAATTTCTGAAGAACCTCCAGACTCATTTCCAGAGTGGTTGCACCAGTTTGCAATTCCAACAACAATGGAGGAGTGTTCCTCTTTCTCCACATCCTGGACAGCATGTGTCGTCACCTGAGTTGTTTTTATCTTAGCCATTCTGACTTTTGTGAAGTGGAATCTCAGGGTTGTTTTGATTTGAAGTTCCCTGATGCTAAGGATGTTAAGGATTTCTTTAGGTATGTCTCAGCCATTTGATATTCCTATACTGAGAATTCTTTTTTTAGCCTGTACCCCATTTTTAATATGGTTATTTGGCTCTGTGGAGTCTACCTTCTTGAGTTCTTTGTATATTTTGGATATTAGCCCTCTATCAGATATAGGATTGCTAAAGATCTTTTCCCAATCTGTTGGTTGCCATTTGACCTAATGACAGTGTCCTTTGATTACAGAAGCTTTGTGGTTTTATGAGGTCCCATTTGTCAATTATTGATCGTAGAGCATAAGCAATTGGTGTTTTTTTTTTTCAGGAAATTTTCCCCAGCGTCCATGTGATCAAGACTCTTCCCCCACTTTTTCTTCTATAAGTTTGAGTGTGTCTGGTTTTATGTAGAGATCCTTGATCCACTTGGAGTTAAGCATTGTACAGGGTGATAGGAATGGTTCAATTTGCTTTCTTCTACATACTGACCTCCAGTTGATCCAGAGCCATCTGTTGAAAATGTTGTCTTTCTTCCACTGGGTGGTTTTAGCTCCTTTGTCAAAGATCAAGTGACCATAGGTGTGTGGGTTCATTTCTGAGTCTTCAGTTCTATTTCAATGGTCTACTTGCCTGTCTCTGTACCAATGCCACACAGTTTTTATAACTATTGCTCTATAATACAGCTTGAGGTCAGCGATGGTGATTCCCCCAGAAGTTCTTTTACTGTTGAGGATAGTTTTTGCTATCCTAGGCTTTTTGTTATTCCGAATGAATTTGCAAATTGCTCTTTTTAACTCTATGAAGAATTGAGTTGGAAATTTGATGGGGATTGCGTTGAATCTGTAGATTGCTTTTTGCAAAATGGCCATTTTTACTATATTAATCCTGCCAGTCCATGAGCATGGGAGGCCTTTCCATCTTCTGAGATCTTCTTCAATTTCTTTCTTCAGAGACTTCTTGTTCTTGTCATACAGATCTCTCACTTGCTTTGTTAGAGTAACACCAAGATATTTTATGTTATTTGTGACTATTGTGAAAGGTGTCGTTTCCCTTCTTTCTTTCTCAACCTGTTTATCTTTTGAGTAGAGAAAGGCTACTGATTTGTTTGAGTTAATTTTATAACATGCCAAATTGCTGAAGTTATCAGGCTTAGTAGTTCTCTGGTGTAACTTTGGTGTCACTTAAGTATACTATCTTATCATCAGCATATAGTGATATTTTGACTTCTTCCCTTCCAATTCGTATCCCTTTGACCTCTGTTGTCTTATTACTCTGTCTAGGACTTGGAGTACTATATTGAATAAGTAGGGAGAGAGCGGGCAGCCTTGCCGAGTCCCTGATTTTAGTAGGATTGCTTCAAGTTTCTCACCATTTAGTTTAATGTTGACTACTGGTTTCCTGTATATTGCTTTTACTATGCTTCGGTATGAGCCTTGAATTGCTGATCTTCTGAGGAACTTTATCGTGAAGGAGTGCTGAATTTAGTCAAATGCTTTCTTAGCATCTAATGAACTGATCATGTTTTTTTTCCATTTGATTTTGTTTATACAGTGGATTATGTTGATGGATTTCTGTATATTGAGCCATCTTGAAATCACTGGGATGAAGCCTATTTGAACATGATGGATGATCATTCTGATGTGTTCTTGGATTCAGTTTTTGAGAATTTTATTGAGTATTTTTGTGCAGATATTCATAATGGAAATTGGTCTGAAGTTCTTTCTTTGTTGGGTCTTTGTGTGGCTTATGTATAAGCATAATTGTGACTTCAGAGAAGGAAATGGGTAATGTTCCTTCTGTTTTATTTTGGGGAATGGTTTGGACAATATTGGTATGAGGTCTTCAATAAAGGTCTGATAGAATACTGCACTAAACCCATCTGTTCCTGGGCTCTTTTTGTTTGGGAGACTTTTAATAATTGCTTCTATTTTTTAGGGGTTATGGGGTTGTTTACATGGTTTATTTGTTCCTGATTTAACTTTGGTACCATGTATCTGTCTAGAAAATGATCCATTCCCTCCAGATCTTCAAGTTTTGTCCAATATACATTTTTTTAGTAGGATTTCATGATTTTTTGAATTTCCTGATTCCTTTGTTATGTCTCCCATTTCATTTCTGATTTTGTGAATTTGGATACCTTCTCTGTGCTCTCTGGTTATTATGGCTAAGGCTTTATCTATCTTATTGATTTTCTCAAAGAACCAGCTCCTAGTTTTGTTAATTCTTTGCACAGTCCTTTTTTTCTACTTGGTTGATTTCAGCCTTGAGTTTGATTATTTTCTGCCTTCTACTCCTCTTGTGTGTATTTACTTCTTTTATTCTAGAGCTTTTTGGTTCTTTTTTTTTTTCCGGAGCTGGGGACCGAACCCAGGGCCTTGCGCTTCCTAGGCAAGCGCTCTACCACTGAGCTAAATCCCCAACCCCTATTCTAGAGCTTTTAAGTGTGCTCTCAAACTGCTAATGTGTGCTCTCTCCTGTTACTTTTTGGAGGCACTCAGAGCTATGAATTTTCCTCTTAGCACTGCTTTTTTCTTCTGTTCCATAAGTTTGGGTATGCTGAACCTTCATTTTCATTAAATTCTAAGAAGTCTTTCATTTCTCTTTTTATTTCTTCCTTGACCAAGTTATCCTTCAGTAGATTGAGGTTCAATTTCCATGTATATGTATGCTTTCTGACATTTTGGTTGTTATTGAAGACGAGCCTTAGTCTCTGGTGATTTAATAGGATGCATGGTACTATTTCAACCTTCTTGTATCTGTTGAGGCCTGTTTTGTGACCATTATATGGTCAATTTTGGATAAGGTAACATGAAGGTATATTCTTTTGTTTAAGGATGAAATGGTCTATAAATATCTGTTAAATCCATTTGGTTCATAACTTATGTTAATTTTCTGTTTTATTTCTGTTTCCATGATCTGTCCATTGCTTAGAGTGAGTGTTGAAATCTCCTACTATTACTGTGTGAGGTACATATTACCCTTAGGTTTGTTCTTCTCATTGTGTCCTGGATGTCCTGGATGTTTTGGGCTATGATCTGTTTGCTTTGTACATTATCTTTGATGGTTGTCTTGATGTTTGCTATGGTATCTTCTGCCCCTGAGATTCACTCTCCTATCTCTTGTATTCTATTGGTGATGCTTGTATCTACTGCTCCTTGTCTCTTTCTTGGGTTTCCTGTATCCAGGGTTGTCTCCCTCTGTGCTTTCTTTATTGCTTCTATTTCCATTTTCAATTCCTTCACCTCTTTTTTTTTTTTTATTAACTTGAGTATCTCTTATATACATTTCGAGTGTTATTCCCTGTCCCGGTTTCCGGGCAAAAATCCCCCTCCCCCCCTCCCCCTCCCCCTCCCCTTCCTTATGGGTATTCCCCTCCCAACCCTCCCCCCATTGCCACCCTCCCCCCAACAGTCTAGTTCACTGGGGGTTCAGTCTTAGCAGGACCCAGGGCTTCCCCTTCCACTGGTGCTCTTACTAAGATGTTCATTGCTACCTATGTGGTCAGAGTCCAGGGTCAGTCCATGTATAGTCTTTAGGTAGTGGCTTAGTCCCTGGAAGCTCTGGTTGCTTGGCATTGTTGTACCTATGGGGTCTCGAGCCCCTTCAAGCTCTTCCAGTTCTTTCTCTGATTCCTTCAACGGGGGTCCTATTCTCAATTCAGTGGTTTGCTGCTGGCATATGCCTCTGTGTTTGCTGTATTCTGGCTGTGTCTCTCAGGAGAGATCTACATCCGGCTCCTGTCGGTCTGCACTTCTTTGCTTCATCCATCTTGTCTAATTGGGTGGCTGTATATGTATGGGCCACATGTGGGGCAGGCTCTGAATGGGTGTTACTTCAGTCTCTGTTTTAATCTTTGCCTCTCTCTTCCCTGCCAAGGGTATTCTTGTTCCCCTTTTAAAGAAGGCGTGAAACATTCACATTTTGATGATCCGTCTTGAGTTTCATTTGTTCTAGGCATCTAGGGTAATTCAAGCATTTGGGCTAATAGCCACTTATCAATGAATGCATACCATGTATGTCTTTCTGTGATTGGGTTAGCTCACTCAGAATGATATTTTCCAGTTCCACCGATTTGCCTACGAATTTCCTGAAGCCGTTGTTTTTGATAGCTGAGTAATATTCCATTGTGTAGATGTACCACATTTTCTGTATCCATTCCTCTGTTGAAGGGCATATGGGTTCTTTCCAGCTTCTGGCTATTATAAATAAGGCTGCTATGAACATAGTGGAGCACGTGTCTTTTTTATATGTTGGGGCATCATTTGGGTATATGCCCAAAAGAGGTATAGCTGGATCCTCAGGCAGTTCAATGTCCAATTTTCTGAGGATCCTCCAGACTGATTTCCAGAATGGTCGTACCAGTCTGCAATCCCACCAACAATGGAGGAGTTTTCCTCTTTCTCCGCATCCTCGCCAGCATCTGCTGTCACCTGAGTTTTTGATCTTAGCCACTCTCACCGGTGTGAGGTGAAATCTCAGGGTTGTTTTGATTTGCATTTCCCTTATGACTAAAGATGTTGAACATTTCTTTAGGTAGTTCTCAGCCATTCGGCATTCCTCAGCTGTGAATTCTTTGTTTAGCTCTGAACCCCATTTTTTAATAGGGTTATTTATCTCCCTGCGGTCTAATTGCTTTTGTTCTTTGTATATTTTGGATATAAGGCCTCTATCTGTTGTAGGATTGGCAAAGATCTTTTCCCAATCTGTTGGTTGCCGTTTTGTCCTAACCACAGTGTCCTTTGCATTACAGAAGCTTTGCAGTTTTATGAGATCCCATTTGTTGATTCTTGATCTTAGAGCACAAGCCATTGGTGTTTTGTTCAAGAAATTTTTTCCAGTGCCCATGTGTTCCAGATGCTTCCCTAGTTTTTCTTCTATTAGTTTGAGTGTGTCTGGTTTGATGTGGAGGTCCTTGATCCACTTGGACTTAAGCTTTGTACAGGGTGATAAGCATGGATCGATCTGCATTCTTCTACATGTTGACCTCCAGTTGAACCAGCACCATTTGCTGAAAATGCTATCTTTTTTCCGTTTGATGGTTTTGGCTCCTTTTTCAAAAATCAAGTGCCCATAGGTGTGTGGGTTCATTTCTGGGTCTTCAATTCTGTTCCATTGGTCTATCTGTCTGTCTCTGTACCAATACCATGCAGTTTTTATCACTAGTGCTCTGTAATACTGCTTGAGTTCAGGGATAGTGATTCCCCCTGAAGTCCTTTTATTGTTGAGGATAGTTTTAGCTATCCTGGGTTTTTTGTTATTCCAGATGAATTTGCAAATTATTTTGTCTAACTCTTTGAAGAATTGGATTGGTATTTTGATGGGGATTGCATTGAATCTGTAGATCGCTTTTGGTAAAATGGCCATTTTCACTATATTAATCGTGCCAATCCATGAGCATGGGAGATCTTTCCATCTTCTGAGGTCTTCTTCAATTTCTTTCTTCAGTGTCTTGAAGTTCTTATTGTACAGATCTTTTACTTGCTTGGTTAAAGTCACACCGAGGTACTTTATATTCTTTGGGTCTATTATGAAGGGTGTCGTTTCCCTAATTTCTTTCTCTGCTAGTTTTGTCTTTTGTGTAGAGGAAGGCTACTGATTTATTTGAGTTAATTTTATACCCAGCCAATTCGCTGAAGTTGTTTATCAGCTTTAGTATTTCTCTGGTGGAACTTTTGGGATCACTTAAATACACTATCATATCATCTGCAAATAGTGATATTTTGACTTCTTCTTTTCTGATCTGTATCGCCTTGACCTCCTTTTGTTGTCTGATTGCTCTGGCTAGAACTTCAAGAACTATATTGAATAAGTAGGGAGAGAGTGGGCAGCCTTGTCTAGTCCCTGATTTTAGTGGGATTGCTTCAAGTTTCTCTCCATTTAGTTTAATGTTATCAACTGGTTTGCTGTATATGGCTTTTACTATGTTTAGGTATGGGCCTTGAATTCCTATTCTTTCCAGGACTTTTATCATGAAGGGGTGTTGAATTTTGTCAAATACTTTCTCCGCATCTAATGAAATGATCATGTGGTTTTGTTCTTTCAGTTTGTTTATATAATGGATCATGTTAATGGTTTTCCGTATGTTAAACCATCCCTGCATGCCTGGGATGAAGCCTACTTGATCATGGTGGATGATTGTTTTGATGTGCTCTTGGATTTGGTTTGCCAGAATTTTTTTGAGTATTTTTGCGTCGATATTCATAAGAGAAATTGGTCTGAAGTTCTCTTTCTTTGTTGGGTCTTTGTGTGGTTTAGGTATAAGAGTAATTGTGGCTTCATAGAAGGAATTCGGTAGTGCTCCATCTGTTTCAATTTTGTGGAATAGTTTGGATAATATTGGTATGTGGTCTTCTATGAAGGTCTGATAGAATTCTGCACAAAACCCGTCTGGACCTGGGCTCCTTTTGGTTGGGAGACCTTTAATGACTGCTTCTATTTCCTTAGGAGTTATGGGGTTGTTTAACTGGTTTATCTGTTCCTGATTTAACTTCGGTACCTGGTATCTGTCTAGGAAATTGTCCATTTCCTGCAGATTTTCAAGTTTTGTTGAATATAGGCTTTTATAGTAAGATCTAATGATTTTTTGAATTTCCTCTGAATCTGTAGTTATGTCTCCCTTTTCATTTCTGATTTTATTAATTTGGACACACTCTCTGTGTCCTCTCGTTAGTCTGGCTAAGGGTTTATCTATCTTGTTGATTTTCTCAAAGAACCAACTTTTGGTTCTGTTGATTCTTTCTATGGTCCTTTTTGTTTCTACTTGGTTGATTTCAGCTCTGAGTTTGATTATTTCCTGCCTTCTACTCCTCCTGGGTGTATTTGCTTCTTTTTGTTCTAGAGCTTTTAGGTGTGCTGTCCAGCTGGTGACAAATGCTCTTTCCTGTTTCTTTCTGCAGGCACTCAGCACTATGAATTTTCCTCTTAGCACAGCTTTCATTGTGTCCCATAAGTTTGGGTATGTTGCACCTTCATTTTCATTAAATTCTAAAAAGTCTTTAATTTCTTTCTTTATTTCTTCCTTGACCAGGTTATCATTGAGTAGAGCATTGTTCAATTTCCACATATCTGTGGGCATTCTTCCCTTATTGTTATTGAAGACCAGTTTTACGCCGTGGTGGTCCGATAGCACGCATGGGATTATTTCTATCTTTCTGTACCTGTTGAGGCCCGTTTTTTTACCAATTATATGGTCAATTTTGGAGAAAGTACCATGAGGAGCTGAGAAGAAGGTATATCCTTTTGCTTTAGGATAGAATGTTCTATGAATATCCGTTAAGTCCATTTGGCTCAGGACTTCTCTTAGTCTGTCTACGTCTCTGTTTAATTTCTGTTTCCATGATCTGTCCATTGATGAGAGTGGGGTGTTGAAATCTCCCACTATTATTGTATGAGGTGCAATGTGTGTTTTGAGCTTTATTAAGGTCTTTTACATATGTAGGTGCCCTTGTATTTGGGGCAAAAATATTTACGATTGAGAGTTCATCTTGGTGGATTTTTCCCTTGATGAATATGAAGTGTCCTTCCTTATCTTTTTTGATGACTTTTAGTTGAAAATTGATTTTATCTGATATTACAATGGCAACTCCAGCTTGCTTCTTCCGACCATTTGCTTGGAAAGTTGTTTTCCAGCTTTTCACTCTGAGGTAGTGTCTGTCTTTGTCTCTGAGGTGTGTTTCCTGTAGGCAGCAGAATGCAGGGTCCTCATTGCGTATCCAGTTTGTTAATCTATGTCTCTTTCTTGGGGAGTTGAGGCCATTGATGTTGAGAGATATTAAGGAATAGTGATTATTGCTTCCTGTCGTATTCATATTTGGATGTGAGGTTATGTTTGTGTGCTTTTCTTCTCTTTGTTTTGTTGCCAAGACGATTAGTTTCTTGCTTCTTCTAGGGTATAGCTTGCCTTCTTATGTTGGGCTTTACCATTTATTATCCTTTGTAGTGCTGGATTTGTAGAAAGATATTGTGTAAATTTGGTTTTGTCATGGAATATCTTGGTTTCTCCATCTATATTAATTGAGAGTTTTGCAGGATACAGTAACCTGGGCTGGCATTTGTGTTCTCTTATGGTCTGTATGACATCTGTCCAGGATCTTCTGGCCTTCATAGTTTCTGGTGAAATGTCTGGTGTGATTCTGATAGGTCTGCCTTTATATGTTACTTGACCTTTTTCCCTTACTGCTTTTAATATTCTTTCTTTATTTTGTGCGTTTGGTGTTTTGACTATTATGTGACGGGAGGTGTTTCTTTTCTGGTCCAATCTATTTGGAGTTCTGTAGGCTTCTTGTATGCCTATGGGTATCTCTTTTTTTAGGTTAGGGAAGTTTTCTTCTATGATTTTGTTGAAGATATTTACTGGTCCTTTGAGCTGGGAGTCTTCACTCTCTTCTATACCTATTATCCTTAGGTGTGATCTTCTCATTGAGTCCTGGATTTCCTGTATGTTTTGGACCAGTAGCTTTTTCCGCTTTACATTATCTTTGACAGTTGAGTCAATGATTTCTATGGAATCTTCTGCTCCTGAGATTCTCTCTTCCATCTCCTGTATTCTGTTGGTGAAGCTTGTATCTACAGCTCCTTGCCTCTTCTTTTGGTTTTCTATATCCAGGGTTGTTTCCATGTGTTCTTTTTTTTTTATTTTCATGGTATTTTAATGCCTTTTGTAAACCAACTACCAGTATAGGTAAATGTTAAATTCCTTATTTTTGTTATGTTATATTTTTTTTCTTATTATTTATTTATTTATATTTTTTTATTAACTTGAGTATTTCTTATATACATTTCGAGTGTTATTCCCTTTCCCGGTATCCGGGCAAACATCCCCATCCCCCTCCCCTTCCTTATGGGTGTTCCCCTCCCAACCCTCCCCCCATTGCTGCCCTCCCTCCACCAGTCTAGTTCACTGCGGGTTCAGTCTTAGCAGGACCCAGGGCTTCACCTTCCACTGGTGCTCTTACTAGGATATTCATTGCTACCTATGAGGTCAGAGTCCAGGGACAGTCCATGTATAGTCTTTAGGTAGCGGCTTAGTCCCTGGACCATGTGTTCTTTCTTGATTGCTTCTATTTCCATTTTTAATTCCTTCAACTGTTTGATTGTGTTTTCCTGGAATTCTTTCAGGGATTTTTCTGACTCCTCTCTATGGGCTTCTACTTGTTTATTTATGATTTCCTGGAATTCTTTCAGGGATTTTTGTGTCTCCTCTCTATGGGCTTCTACTTGTTTAATTATGTTTCCTGGAATTCTTTCAGGCATCTTTGTGATTCCTCTCTGTAGGCTTCTACTTGTTCTCCAAGGGAGTTCTTCACGTCTTTCTTGAAGTCCTCCAGCATCATGATCGAATATGATTTTGAAACTAGATCTTGCTTTTCTGGTGTGTTTGGATATTCCATGTTTGTTTTGGTGGGAGAATTGGGCTCCGATGGTGCCATGTAGTCTTGGTTTCTGTTGCTTGGGTTCCTGCGCTTGCCTCTCGCCATCAGATTATCTCTAATGTTACTTTGTTCTGCTATTTCTGACAGTGGCTAGACTGCCCTATAAGCCTGTGTGTCAGGAGTGCTGTAGACCTGTTTTCCTGTTTTCTTTCAGCCTGTTATGGCGACAGAGTGTTCTGCTTTTGGGCGTGTAGTTTTCCCTCTCTACAGGTCTTCAGCTGTTCCTGTGGGCCTGTGTCTTGAGTTCACCAGACAGGTCACTTGCAGCAAAAAAGTTGGTCTTACCTGTGGTCCCGAGGCTCAAGTTTGCTCGTGGGGTGCTGCCCAAGAGCTCTCCTCGGCAGCAGCAACCAGGAAGATCTGTGCCGCCGTTTCCGGGAGCTTCAGTGCACCAGGGTTCCAGATGGCGTTTGGTGTTTTCCTCTGGCGTCCGAGATGTGTATGCAGAGTGCAGTCTCTTCTGGTTTCCCTGGCGCGTCTGCCTCTCTGAGGGTTTAGCTCTCGCTCCCATGGGATTTGGGTGCAGAGAACTGTTTATCTGGTCTGTTTCCTTCAGGTTCCAGTGGTGTCTCAGAGGCAGTGGTCCTGCCGCTCCTGGGCCCTCCCCCACGGGAACCCAGAGGCCTTATACAGTTTCCTCTAGGGCCAGGGATGTGGGCAGGGGTGGGCAGTGTTGGTGGTCTCTTCCGCACTGCAGCCTCAGGAGTGCCCACCTGACCAGGCGGTCGGGTCTCTCTCCCACGGTGTCTGGGAGCAGAGAGCTGCTCATTCCTCCACCTCTTTAGTTGTGTTTTCCTATAATTCTTTCAGGGATTTTTGTGTTTCCTCTTTAATGGCTTCTACTTGTTTACCTGGGTTGTCCTGCATTCCTTTAAGTGAGTTAATTATGTCCTCCTTAAAGTCCTCTGTCATCATCATGAGATGTGATTTTGAATCAAAATCTTGCTTCTCTGGTCTGTTTGGCTATCCAGTATTTGCTTTGATGGGAGAACTGGGTTCTGATGTTGCCAAGTAGTCTTGTTTTCTGTTGCTTAGTTTCCTGTGCTTGCCTCTTGTCATCAGGTTGTCTCTGGTGTTAGCTTGTTTTGCTGTCTCTGACAGTGTCTTGGCTCTCCTGTAGTCCCGTGTGTCAGCACTCCTGCCAGATCTAGGAACAGAGAGCTGTTCCAGAGTTTGCATAATGGGAAACCTCCAGGCCGGTTACTTGGCACAGAAGATTTGGTTTTACCTCTGCTCTCATATGTGTAGTGGCTTCTGGCAACTGGTTTTCAGCTCTCAGTACAGGCAGAAATGGGGAAGGGTCCTGCCCCTGACTGTTCCTATATTCCTGTATGCAGAGGCCACTGTCTGGGTTCCTCTTGGGCCAGGAATGTGAGCAGAAGTGGTATCTCCCCTGAGCTCTCAGGATTGTCTGCACTTCTGGGAGTTGATCCCTCTCCCCCACGGGATTTTTACATTCCAGCTTATTATATCCATCAGAAAGGCTAAAATCAAAAATTCAGGATACACATGCAGATGAGGATGTGGACCAAGGTGAACCATCCTTCATTGCTAGTAGGAGTACAAACTTATATAACTGCTTTAGAAATCATTTTGGTGGTGGATTGACCCAGCTTTACTACTCCTGGGCATATACCCAGAAGATGCTCCACCATCTCTCAAGGACACTTGCTGCATAACAATAGAATCTCTTCAACAAGTAGCCCATGGCTGGCACTGGGAATTTAATTAATAATTTAATTAATAATACATGACTACTATTTTTTTTTATTTGCACTATGCTCTATCCAATATATTTATCAGTTGGTGATGTTTCCTGATAGAATTTTTAGGTAAATTATTTTTCTAAATAATTGTATAATCTACTTTGATTTCTTCTATTTATGTCTCTTCCACTCTCCTTATTGCTCTAGCTAAGCCTTAAAACCTTGTGTTTAACTGTCCTAAATGGAATGGTCATCTATGCTTTGACTCCTACTTTACTTGGAATGCTTTGAGTTTTGCTGCTTGTAATGGTGACTACTTGATTGGTGTATATTACCTTTATTCCATTGAGATATTTCCATCATATCCCTACTGTCAACAGGATGTTATCATGAAAAGGTATTGGATTTTGTCAGAGGATTTTTCTATATCTCATATGAAAATCATATGGTTTTGGTCAATTTACATTTTTTGATTTATATATGTTGACCCCACCCAGCATATCAGGTATGAAGTCAAATTGATAATGGTAAGTATCTTTCCCATCTGCATTTGTCCTTGAAAATTATATAAGGTTTACTGGGATACCATCTATGAAGTTCCTCCAGAGTCCCAAAGAAAAGATCATTGTGATTCTTGAGTCCTCCACCAATGATTGCAGCCTGACTTTCCTATTTAAGTAGTAGTCTTCCATCTCTAAAGCCCATTTATGAGAGACATCAAAAACCTACATGACCCTCTACCAATATTAATTTTATTCCTGGGTAGGGGGCTATTAACATTCTTCCTTAGTACCACTGAGTTCATTCTATGAAACCAACAAAGGAGTGGATGTTAAGGAAAGACCAAATGCTAACATGCAAAAAGAAAAATGGGTCCAAGCACAAACAAACAGAGAGACATGTGGGATCTGGAGCACCACAGACACAAAAATACTGGGAGCAACAGCATGGGAGAATGAGAAGAAGAAGAAGAAGAAGAAGAAGAAGAAGAAGAAGAAGAAGAAGAAGAAGAAGAAGAAGAAGAAGAAGGAGGAGGAGGAGGAGGAGGAGGAGGAGGAGGAGGAGGAGGAGGAGGAGGAGGAGGAGGAGGAGGAGGAGGAGGAGGAGGAGGAGGAGGAGAAGAAGAAGAAGAAGAAGAAGAAGAGGAGGAGGAGGAGGAGGAGGAGGAGGAGGGATGAGGAGGGGGGAGGGGAGGAGGAGAAGAAGGAGAAGGAGGAGAAGGAGAAGAAACTTTGTAAGAACACTCAGCTCCCTTCAAATAAGGGGTACCAGTGTGGAAGTGTTCCTGTAAGGGGAGATCTTGTTCCCTAATTGGTTCTTGATTTGTTAGTAAAGAAGGCAGGGAGACAATTGCTGGGTGGAAGGTACAGGTGCGACTTCCAGAAGGAAAAGGAAATGTGGGGAAAGAAGAAGGCCTTTTCTGCTATACTGGGGGACAAGTAGAAAGCAGCAATCAAGTAAGGCCTCCACTACAAGTGGATAGCCAAGGATGTTTGTCAAGGACTAGGGAGGACTAGCCCATAAGTTTAGGAAAAGTAGAGAGATGAAGATAGTAAATTGGTAAAGATACACTTTTCCAGGTGTGAGATATATAAGCCCAGCAATTGTGCCTCGAAGGCAAGTTCTAAAGTGACAAGCTGCATGTGTCTTTTAGCTGCAGTGGATTCAAGGGTCTTGGGAAGGAGCTGAGGAGAGGTCATCTCCCAAAGCTAAAGTGTGTAGAAAAGGAAACCAGGAGGGGTTAGTAGAATGGACAAACCTGGACAAAGGATTTTAAAAATACATGCAACATGTTCCCAGAGGTTTCTGCATCAAATATTTCACAGGCTGCTGGGGCCCTCCCCTTCCCTCTCTCTTCTCCCTGATTCATCAGAAGCATAGAATCATCCAAGTTAATTTGCTACTGCTTTATAGCAAATTGTAACAGTTGCAAAGTCCTTGAAATAGGGCAGAACTCTAAGAGCAATGATAAGGACCCCCTTGAAGGACTTTATTTTTTTCTGACTGTCTGGAAATTCTCTGACCATTCTTCACTTTTCTAAATATACATGCCTACACACATAATATATATCCTTGCTTGCAGGCATGCATATATACATGCAAAATAATATTTAAAACTTTAGACTTAGGTAGACTTCAGAGTTAAAGTCTCCTGGTTGAAAACATTTTTCCAGTAACAATACCATTCTTGATGTTTAAAAATATTCGATTGTATTTCAGGGTATTTAACCTCCAAATATACCACTACTAAAAGGAGGAATTTATTTAAAATAAAAATGTTAAGCCTTTAAAGGAACAGCATGGGTCTGACATATAGAGGTTGTGGGCATATCTGAGAAAGATAAAGGAGATATGAAGAGGATGCCTGATAATGATGCCACGGTGGAGGGAAAATGTTTACTACTATATTCCTACAATGTCAAAAAAGTTCAATTTATGGGATCAAGGTGCTCAAGTATACAGTGCTTGTCTTGCATGAAAAATGCCTGGAGTTCCATCCCAAAACCAGGTAAAATGCAAAAGTTGAAAATAAAGTTATTTTTATTATGTATTCTAATAAGTATTTATTCTATTTTTACAAAATTGAAATATCCATTGTGCTCCATTGAATAAGAAGTGTTCCTTCCTGTCTCACACATTTGAATACTTGTTTCCCAATTAATTTGACATTTAGTGAAGTTTAGGAGGTTTACCTTGTTACAGTATGTCAATGAAGGAATATTTAGCTCATAGAGCTAAATCAAGCATAGCTCATGAAGCAAATCAATAGCTAGAAAGTAGCAGCACATGCTTTATTTTCCCAAGCACAAGGGAGTCTGAGACAAATGGGTCTCTAAGTTTGAAATCAGTGGGGCCTACACAATAATTTTCAGGACAGCCAGGGATATACAAGGAAAACCTGACTCCACACCCCCATGCTAATCTGATCTCTATATTGTGGAAGAGTGGAAGAGGTAAGACTGTTTGTGGCAGTGGATTTTTCCATAAGGTCCAAAGAGGCAGGAAACCCTAGAAAACCACTGCATGAAGCTGTGTGAATGAAGTCTGGGTTGCACCGGAGATTGCAAGTTGTTGATCCAAGTGTTGTAATACATTTGTCAAGATATACTAACAAATCATGTGAATTCCATGATATTCCATGCTTCCACTCCCAAGAAAGAAAGATGTTTCAGGTAGCAATGCTGGAGCACTTTGATACTGGACAAAGAATAGACAATTTGCCATTTGGCCCACTGGGTTTTAACCTTGCTTGGACCATTATGAACTCACTATTTCCAGAATCTTCTTTTTGAGAATGGCAATATATTATAACATTATTTATTGGAAGCTTATAATTTGCTGTATTATTTTGTTGTTGTTAGTAGTAGTAGTTTGTTTATTTACAGTACAGCCACTGCCCTCTCCCAGTTCCCCCTCCCACAGTTCTTCAGCCCATTTCTCCTCACCCCTGTCTCCAAGAGGATGCTACCTTCCCACCAGGCCTGCCCCCTTTTATGGGACCTTATCTTAGTCAGTGTTTCTGTTCTTGCACAAAACATCATGAGTCAGAGGCAAATTGGGGATGAAAGGGTTTATTCAACTTACACTTCCAAATTGCTGTTCATCACCAAAGAAAGTCAGGACAGAAACTCACACAGGGTAGGAACTTGGAGGTAGGAGTGACTACAGAAGACATGGGGGAATGCTGCTGACTAGATTGCTTTGCCTGGCTTGCTCAAATTGCTTTCTTGGTTTTTTTTAAATCTATTTATAGAATTTTTTTAATAATTTTATTTTTCTTAGATATTTTATATATTTATATTTCAAATGTTATCCTCTTTTCCCCCTCTCCAATACCCCCACCTGCTTCTATAAGGATGCTGTCATTCCCAACCACCCACTCCAAACTAAACACCATACCATTACCCTACATTAGTGAAACAAGCCTTCACAGGACCAAGGACTTTTCCTACCATTGATGCTGGACAATGCCATCCTCTGCTACATATGTGACTGGAATCATGGGTCCCTCCATGTATACTCATTGGTTGGTGATTTAATCCCTGGGATCACTGGTGGGATTTTATTGATTGGTATTGTTGTTCTTCTTATGGTGTTACAAAACCCTTAGGCTCTTTCAATCTTTTCTCTAACTCCTCCATTGGGATCCCTTGTTCAGTCCAAGGGTTAGCTGCAACCATCCTCATCTGTATCAGTAGGGTTCTGGCAGAGTCTCTAGGAGACACCCATATCTGGCTCCTGTCAGCAAGTACTTCTTGGCATCAGCAATAGTGAATGAGTTTGGTGGCAGCATATGGAATGGATCCCCAGGTGGGGAAGTCTCTGGAAGTCTTTTCTTCAGTTCCTGCTCAATTCTTTGTCCCTGTATTTCCTCCTGTGAGTATTTTGTTCCCCCTTCTAAAAAGGAAGGAAGCATCCACATTTTGGTATTCCTTCTTCTTCCTTCATAGGATCTGTGATTTTTTCTTAGGTATTCCAAGCTTTGGGGATAATATCCACTTATCAGTGAGTACATACCATGTGTGTTTTTCTGTGATTGGATTACCTCACTCTAGATATTTTCTAATCCAACCCATTTGCCTAAGAATTTCATGTAGCCATTGTTTTTAATAGCTGAGTAGTACATCATTGTGTAAATGTACCACATTTTCTGTATCCATTCCTCTGTTGAAGGACATCTGGGTTCTTTCCAGCTTCCAGCTATTATAAAGAGAAGCAGTCATTAAAAGTCTCCCAACCAAAAATAGCCCAGGACCAGATAGGTTTAGTGCATAATCCTATCAGACCTTCAAAGAAAATCTAATAACAATAATCTTCAAACTATTCCACAAAATAGAAACAGAAGAAACACTACCCAATTCATTCTTTAAAGCCACAATTACGCTTATACCTAAACCACACAAAGACCCTACAAAGAAAGAGAACTTTGGACCAATTTCCCTCATGAATATTGATGCAAAAATACTCAATAAAATTCTCACAAACTGAATCGAAGAACACATCAAAATGATTATTTACCATGATCAAGTTGGTTTCATCCCAGGGATGCAGCGATGACTCACTATATGGAAATCCATCAACATAATCCACTATGTAGAAACTGAAGGAAAAAAACATGATAGTTTCATTAGATTCTGAGAAAGCATTTGACAAAATTCAACACCCCTTCATGATAAAAGTCTTAGGAAGATCAGGAATCAAGGCCCACACCTAAACATAGTAAAAGCAATATACAGCAAACCAGTAGACAACATCAAACTAAATGGAGAGAAACTTGAAGCAATTCCACTAAAATTAGGAATTAGACAAAGCTGCCCACTCTCTCCTTGCTGTTGTAAAATTAAATTAAAAATGGTTTTCTTTTACCCTGCTAACTCCTGCATGGCAGTGCCCCAAGATATCTGATCTCAGTCAGCAAAGCCTCTCACCCACTTTTCTCCACCTCATATCACACTGCCAAAGGCCTCTCTCTGAGCCTGGAAACAATCTCTCTACCCATCCAGTTCCCAAGGTAGACTGCCACTGTGGCAGAAATATACATCCTAATTCCATGACAGCTCAGTGTCCCAGCAGCCATATACTCTCTTAAACTTAATTCACCACAAGAAAGAACACACAACACAATAACCTCTGATCCAATCGATAAGATATAATTGCCCATCAAAACATATAAACCCTGTACACATCCATCCCTTAAGAACATTCATAACAACCTGTAAAAGTACAGCGTGGAATCTTAACATTAGCTTCCATGTTCTTTCCACTGCTACTTTCCTCAGTCTCCCCCTCCTCCATCAAACTTTTCTCCTGCCCATCCGTCTTTTTCATCCAATGACATTCTATCATGTACCTGCCTCACCTGTATGATGATATTATCCCACACCTTGCTTATTCAATATAATACTTAAAGTCCTAGCCAGCACAATTAGACAACAAAAAAAAAAAGGTCAACATTGCTTTCTTATAGAACCCAAGACTACTAGCTCAGGAATGGCACTGCTCACAATAGGCTAACCCACCACCACCACGTTGATCACTAATTGAGAAAACTCCTTAGAGCTGACTCTTATGAAGGACTTTCCTCAAGGGAGGCTCTTTTCTCTGTGATAACTCCAGCTTGTGTCAAGCTGACACATAAAACCAGCCAATATAGGTATTAAGTCTTTCAGGGGTCTTCTCCCACTAAGTCAGACCAGGCAGTCCTCTGCTATATATGTGCTGGGGCCTTGGACTAACTCATGTATGCTGCCTGGTTGGTGGCTAAATGTCTGGGAGCTCCCAGGTATCTGGGTCATTATATGGGGCCATTTTCCTTCAGCTTCTTCCATCCTTCCCCTAATTCAAACATAGAGGTCCCTAACTTCAGTACAAAGGTTGTGTGTATGTATCTCCTTATTTCTCAACCAGATGCTGGTTGGGCCTCTCAGAGAACAGCCATACTAGGATCCTATCTGTAAGCACACCATAGCATCAATAATAGTGTCAGGACTTAGTTCCTCCCATGAGGTGGATCCCAAGTTGGGGAAGTCACTGAACTGCTATTCCCTCAGTCTCTTCTCCATTTTTGTCCTTGCAGTTCTTTTAGACAGGAACAATTCTGGGAAAAAATTTGATGAAGGTTGGTAACCCCATCCCTCCACTGGAGGCCCTGTCTATCTGCTGGAGGTAGAATCTTTGAGTTTCCTCTCCCCACTTATGGGCATTTTTTATAAAGTAGCTTCCATTGAGTCCTCAGAGTATCTAACCTCCCAGGTATCTGGTACATTCTAGAGAGTTCCCCCACCTCCCACCTGTCAAGACTGCATATTTCCATTCATTCTTCTGTCCCTCTGGGTGTCTCTCTTGCCTCCAATACCTGATACTGTTCCTCCTTTCCCCTCCTTTCTCTCCCTCAAAGGTACCTCCCTCCCTCTGCCTCTGATGATCATTTCCTTCCACCTCCTAAGTAGGATTTAAGCTTCCTCATTTGGGCCTTTCTGCATGTTAAGTTCTGTGGTTTATCTTCTAGGTATTCTGTACTTCTTGGCTAATATCCGATTATTCATGAGTACATACCATGCATGTCCTTTGGGTCTGAGTTACCTTACTCAGGATGATATTTTCTAGTTCTATCCATTTGCCTGCAAAAGTCATGATGTCCTGGTTCTTGATAACTGATAAGTCTTCCATTGTTAAATGAACCACATTTTCTGTATCCATACTTCATTTGTGGGACATCTGGGTTGTTTCCTGCTGCTGGCTATCAAAAATAAGGCTGCAATGAACATAGTGGAGCACATATTCTTGTGATTATGATGGAGCATCTTTTGGGCATATACGCAAGAGTAGTATAGCTGGGTCTTCAGGCAAATCTATTTCCTATTTTCTGAGGAACATCCAGATTGATTCTCAGAGTGGTTTTACCAGTTTGCAATTCCAACAGCAATGGAGTAGTGTTCCTCTTTCTCTGCGTCCTTGCCAGCATCTGATGTCACCTAAGGTTTTTTTTTTTTTATCTTTGCCATTTTGACTGGTGTGAGGTGGGCTCTCAGAGTTGTTTTGATTTGCATTTCCTTGATGACTAAGGATGTTGAACATTTCTTTAGGTTTTTCTTGTCCATGCAAGACTCCTCAGTTGGAAATTCTCTGTCTATCTCTGTACCCCATTTTTAAATTGGGTTACTTGGTTTTTGTGTAGGTTAGCTTTTTTAGTTCTTTATATATTTTTGATAGTAGCCTTCTATCATATGTGTGGTTAGTGAAGTTTTTTCCTAATCTGTTAATTGCCAGTTTGTCCTATTGACTATGTCTTTGGCATACAGAAGCTTATCAATTTTATAAGGACCCATTTATCAATTGTTGATCTTTGAGCCAGAGTAACTGATGTTCTGTTCAGGAAAATTTCCCCTGTGCCAGTGTAATTGAAGCTCTTTCCCACATTCCCTTCAATACAATGTATCTGGTTTTATGTTGAGATCCTTGATCTACTTGGACTTAAGCATTGTGCAAGGTGATAAATATTGATGTATTTTCATTTTTCTTCATACACACTGCTAATTAGACTAGCACCGTTTACTAAAGAAGTTTCCCTTTTTCCATTGTACATTTTTGGCTTCTTTGTCAAAGATCAAGTTCCATAAATGTATGAGTTTGTTTCTGGGTCTTCAATTCTATTCCATTCATCAACCTGTCTGTCTCTTTCTCTGTACCAATACCATGCTATTTTTATCACTATTGCTCTGTAGAATAGCTTGTGGTCAGAGATGGTTATTTCCCCCAAAGGTCTTTTATTGTTAAGAATTATTTATGCTATCCTGAGTTTTTGGGTTTTCCATGTGAAATTAAGAATTGTTCTTCTGAGTCTGAAGAATTGTGTTAGAATTTTGATGAGGATTGTGTTGAATCTCTAAATTGCTTTAGTAAGATGGTAATTTTACTATGTTAATCCTAGCAATCCATGAGCATGAGAGCTCTTACCACCTTCTGAAGTTATATTTTTACAACGTACTGTATATGTGATTCAATTCTGGTTTAAAATTCTTCATATGATGATGAAATTTTTGAGGTTATAAATGTCTATTCAGATTAACAATAGCTAATTCAAAATGTTTGTCTAACTACTTTTATATTTGCTAGTACATGGCCAGTGCATGCTTGTTTCTGACTGGTCTTGAATGTATAAATAAATGCTGTTCTTTTTGCTTGCCATCAACTACCTGCACTCAATTTACGTCTTGGTTTTCTAGTCACAAAATCAAATAAAATATTAATTTAAACCTTATATAGAAAATAATTAAATTATTTTATACTGTTATACTTTATACTTAGTTCTGAAAATGGGATATTACTCATCCTTTTAAGACCCAAGCACATTATTAAGGTCGAATGTCAAAACAGGATTATTGACTTATCATTTATTAGATATAGTTAAATATCTATAATATCTATAACAAAATGTTAGTTAATTAAAACACATAACTCATGGTTAATTTATAGTTTGTGCTGAGATAATTTTAAACCATATGATGTGATTCCATTCTGTAATATAAACAAGTAACTGCTTTCCATGTTAACTCTTGGATAAGGAAGGAGGAGCCATAGTTTCATTGCCATCTTCATTAAGGGAAGACAGACAGTAGGTGGTTATGGGAAAGACATATGGCATCACTGCCCTCTTGATTAAGGGTTGCAACATCTAAAATGACATGACTCAGGAAGCAGGTCTCCAAACATACTTTTAAATTTGGAGAAGACATTTTATGATTGAAAATATAATTGAGAGATTTGAAACTCCTTTTAAAAATTTTTGGAAGTTGACAATATCAAAAATGTTAAAAATCACTGGCTTGGATAGCTTTGTTTTGCTAATGCTATCAAGCTATAATATAGCATTAAATTATTAAAGTTATGAATTTCTTATGAACTAAATCATACCGAAAAGTCTTATGCTCTAGATACATCATATAAAGGTGAGAAAAATTCCAGTCTCTTTATGGGCTATGCTTACAGATTTAAAATTTTTATTTTAATACAAGAAGAGCTTTAATTCAAAACTAACTTTAAGGCTCTAAATCTGACTTGGAGTTTCTGACTGTGCCCAAAACTAAAGTGATTCCATCCCACAGCATCCTGCACTCAAAACGCATGGGGAAGAGAGCTGAAGACCCAGAAGTGTGGAACATCCTGAGACCGCAGGACAGACTGCCACTTCTGCCCACTTTTGCCCGCATCCATGGTCCAAGAAGAAACTGCATAGTGCCACTGGACACCGGAATATAGGAACAGTCAGCTGCAGGTACCTGCGGTTCTGCTGAGTGGCTGGAACTGAACCGAACCAGTCAAACAGCTCCCTGACTCAAATCCCATGAGGGAAAGAACTGGACCCTCAAAAGTGCTGACACTCCTGAAAAATCAGAGACTACCTTCTGCCCACATTCCCGACCGAAGAGGGAATTGCCTAGTCCCAGCGGTGCCTCCTGGGCGCAGGGACCTAGGAGCAGTCAGGGGCCAGACCCTTCTGATTGTTACCTGTGCCAAGAGCTGAAAGACAGTCACCAGGAGCACCTAAACACCCGAGAGCAAAGCACCTATTCCCAGAAACCATTGAAAGAAAACATGAAAATGGTTCTATAGGACTGCTGACACAGTGGATTACAGGAGAGTCAAGCCACTGTCAGAAACAGCAAGACAAGCTAACATCAGAGACAACCCAATTGCCAGAGGCCAACGCAGGAAAATAAATAACAGAAACCAAGACTACTTGGCATCATCAGAGCCCAGTACTCCCCCCAAAGTACTGTATATCCAAACACACCAGAAAAGCAAGATTTAAATTTAGAATCCCATTTTATGATAATGTTGAAGGACTTTAAGATAGACATAAATACTCCCTTAAAAATGCAGGACAACACAAGTAAACAAGTAGCAGTCCTTAAAGAGGAAACACAAAATCCCTGAAATAATTATAGGAAAACACAAATGGGTAAAGGAATTGAACAAAACCATCCAGGATTTAAAAATTGAAATACAAACAAAAAAGAAAGCACAAAAGGAGACAACACTGGAGATAGAAAACCTAAGGAAGAGATCAGAGGTCATAGATGCAAGCATCACCAAGAGAATACAAGAGATAGAAGAGAGAATCTCAGGGGTAGAAGATGCCATAGAAAACATCTACACAACCATTGAAGATAATGTAAAACACAGAAAGCTCCTAGCAGAAAACATTCAGGATATCCAGGACACGATGAGAAGATCAAACCTAAGGATAATATGTATAGAAGAGAGTGAAGACTCCCAATTTAAAAGGGTGAGTAAATGTGTGGTATTGGTAGAGAGACAGACAGATAGACCAATGGAACAGAATTGAAGACCCAGAAATGAACTCACACACCTATGGGCACTTGATTTTTGACAAAGGAGCCAAAACCATCAAATGGAAAAAAGACAGCATTTTCAGCAAATGGTGCTGGTTCAACTGGAGGTCAACATGTAGAAGAATGCAGATCGATCCATGCTTATCACCCTGTACAAAGCTTAGGTCCAAGTGGATCAAGGACGTCCACATCAAACCAGATACATTCAAACTAATAGAAGAAAAACTAGGGAAGCATCTGGAACACATGGGCACTGGAAAAAATGTCCTGAACAAAACACCAATGGCTTATGCTCTAAGATCAAGAATCGACAAATGGGATCTCATAAAACTGCAAAGCTTCTGTAAGGCAAAGGACACTGTGGTTAGGACAAAACGGCAACCAACAGATTGGGAAAAGATCTTAACCAATCCTACAAGAGATAAAGGCCTTATATCCAAAATATACAAAGAACTCAAGAAGTTACACCGCAGGGAGACAAATAACCCTATTTAAAAATGGGGTTCAGAGCTAAACAAAGAATTCACAGCTGAGGAATGCCAAATGGCTGAGAACACCTAAAGAAATGTTCAACATCTTTAGTCATAAGGGAAATTCAAATCAAAACAACCCTGAGATTTCACCTCACACCAGTGAGAATGACTAAGTTCAAAAACTCAGGTGACAGCAGATGCTGGCGAGGATGTGGAGAAAGAGGAACACTCCTCCATTGTTGGTGGGATTGCAGACTGGTACAACCATTCTGGAAATCAGTCTGGAGGTTCCTCAGAAAATTGGACATTGAACTGCCTGAGGATCCAGCTATACCTCTCTTGGGCATATACCCAAAGATGCCCCAACATATAAAAAAGACACGTGCTCCACTATGTTCATTACAGCCTTATTTACAATAGCCAGAAGCTGGAAAGAACCCAGATGCCCTTCAACAGAGGAATGGATACAGAAAATGTGGTACATCTACACAATGGAATATTACTCAGCTTTCAAAAACAATGACTTTATGAAATTCGTAGGCAAATGGTCGGAACTGGAAAATATCATCCTGAATGAGGTAACCCAATCACAGAAAGGCATACATGGTATGCACTCATTAATAAGTGGCTATTAGCCCAAATGCTTGAATTACCCTAGATGCCTAGAACAAATGAAACTCAAGACGGATGATCAAAATGTGAATGCTTCACTCCTTCTTTAAAAGGGGAACAAGAATACCCTTGGCAGGGAAGAGAGAGGCAAAGATTAAAACAGAGACTGAAGGAACACCCATTCAGAGCCTGCCCCACATGTGGCCCATGCATATACAATCATCCAATTAGACAAGATGGATGAAGCAAAGAAGTGCAGGCCGACAGGAGCCGGATGTAGATCTCTCCTGAGAGACACAGCCAGAATACAGCAAACACAGAGGCATATGCCAGCAGCAAACCACTGAATTGAGAATAGGACCCCCGTTGAAGGAATCAGAGAAAGAACTGGAAGAGCTTGAAGGGGCTCGAGACCCCATAGGTACAACAATGCCAAGCAACCAGAGCTTCCAGGGACTAAGCCACTACCTAAAGACTAAACATGGACTGACCCTGGACTCTGACCTCATAGGTAGCAATAAATATCCTAGTAAGAGCACCAGTGGAAGGGGAAGCCCTAGGTCCTGCTAAGACTGAACCCCCAGTGAACTAGATTGTTGGGGGGAGGGCAGCAAGGGGGGGAGGATGGGGAGGGGAATGCCCATAAAGAAGGGGAGGGGGGAGGGGGATGTTTGCCCGGAAACCGGGAAAGGGATTAACCCTTAAATGTATATAAGAAATACTCAAGTTAATAAAAAAAGAAATATTCAAGTTAATAAAGAAAAAACAGAAATAGTAAATTGAGCTACTATGACCTTTTGATATTTGGGTATAGCAAAAATGTAAGTGATTGTCTTTCGACAGCTCATTGATGAGACTTGTGGAAGCGAGACATAAACTTTCCTCTCCATTGTCAAATGTTCTACCGCTGAGCAATACTCACCAACCACTTGGCTTTCCTAGGTCTTTTCTCCATCATAGTCTCCTGCTGACAATTTGTATTTTCTCAGCTGTGCTCTGTTTGCCAAAATGTGAATCCATGTACATATATGCCTTGGAATAAATGCATGGGCATTTCAAGTCCATTGGAAAAAAATAAGTAATTGTGTGTGGTCACTTCATATTTATTTCTGACTGATACTTAATATATAAATATGTTCTACATTTCTTGGTTATATATTATAAGTTATTGGGTATAATTTAAAATTTGTAGCACGAGTAACAAAAAGTTCGCTTAAAACTGGTAACTCAGAGTTGGCATCATTCTGAATAACAACACATGGCATGAGCCAACCCAGGGAAACAAGTCTCTAAAGATACCTATATATTGGGATAATACTTTATATAATTCTTGTCCTAGAAGTCAGACTTATAAAAGATAGAATTTCAAACAGTATCTCTTTAAGGAGGTGTTTAAAAGCTGCACCATCATGCATTCGTACACACAAACTGGCAGCCAAACTTTGTAACATGAAAGTAATGCACTTGGTATTGATTTTTAAAAGAATGGATTATTTACACTGCTAAAAATTGGTTTTGCTTTCCAAAATTAAGGCTATTTTCTGATATTGCATAAGAAACCTTTAAAAATATAGTTAAGTATGTCTAAACTAGTTGCACATTTTCAGTTTACAATTCAATCAGAAAAGACTGATGACCATTTCCGGGGTGACAACGTGGCTTCCAGCGACATGCCCTGAGCGCACTGAGCCCGCAGAAACCGTTAGGCCTTTTAGAAAACATTTCCATCATGTCTGACACTCAAGAAGCTACCGGAGAGCACTTGGATATGAACCTTCATGAGAACAAGAAGCCTGTGCCTTTGATAGAAAGTGGCATCAGAAGTGAGTCCAATCATCTCCAAGTCACTATTGGAGACACTGTACCTACTGGGTTTGAGCAAACTGCTGCAGATGAAGTGAGAGAGAAATTGAAGTCATCCTGCAGAATCAGCAAAGATATATTTTGATAGTGCAGTGGAAAGTCTGGCTCCGGTTCATTGTCTGAGATCAGTGGATAACTTGTTTGTGGTTGTTCAGGAGTTTAAGATTACCAGTTCAAAGCTACAAAGGAAGAAGTTCTAAGAGACTTTGAAGAAGTGGCTGGAAAGTTCCCAGGGTCGGACCCTTTAAAAGTCTGGCAAATTAACACCACTTTCAAGAAGAAGAAAGCAAAGTGCAGAAAGGTAAATCAGAGTGCAGGCAGAGAGAAGGCTGACTGTTGACAAGGAGACAACGCAGATGAGAAGGACGGTAAGAAGAAGCTTGCCAGTGACACGTCAGATCCACATATTTTGGACTACTATGAAAACACAGCCATCAAAGAAGAGATATCAACCTTAATAGGGGAAGTCTTGGCATCTGGCAAAGATGAAAATGGTCAAAGCTTAAGAGAAGAAACTGAACCACAAGTGCAGAAGTTTAGAGTCACCTGCAACAGAGCAGGAGAGAATCATTGCTTTACATCCAATGAGGCTGCCAGAGATTTTGGAGTTGCTACTTAAGAGTACCTTAAGTGGAAGGCTGATATGACCAACTTTGATGTAGAGGTTCTCCTGAACATCCACAATAATGAAGTCATTGTTGCTATTGCACTGACAGAGGAGAGTCTCCATCGCAGAAATATTACACAGTTTGAACCTACAACTCTTAGGTCAACTCTCGCCTATGGGATGCTCAGGCTCTGTGAACCTAAACCTACTGATGTAATAGTGGATCCAATGTGTGGAACGGGGGCAATACCAATAGAGGGGGCTACTGAGTGGTCTCACTGTTACCATATTGCTGGGGACAACAACCCACTGGCAGTGAACAGACCAGCAAATAACATCTCATATCTATTGACTAAGAGCCAGATTAAATATGGAAAAACATCCTGGGGTTTGCCCATTGATGCTGCTCAGTGGGATATCTGCAACCTCCATCTGCGAACTGCTTCTGTGGATATTATTGTAACAGACATGCCATTTTGGAAAAAGGATGGGCTCCAAAAAGAGAAATTAGAATCTATATCCAGCTTGCCTTCGGGAAATGAGCCGTGTCTGTAGACCAAGAACAGGTAGAGCTGTACTGCTTACTCAGGACAAGAAATGTTTTACCAAGGCATTATCTGGAATGGGACATGTGTGGCGAAAGGTCCATACAGTCTGGGTGAACATCGGGGGTCTTCATGCTGCAGTTTATCTTCTAAAACGCACTCCTCAAGACTTTGTTCATCCTTCAGATCAAGACGGAGGAAGAGACCCTCCTTGGTAAAGCAAAGAATGAAGACAATTTAGCAGTACTTAACAGTTCCTAACACTGGACACTTCAGCATAAAGAACTTGCTTTGGGAGAAAAATAACAGAAAAGTAACCAAGTATTAGAGCTTCCACTGCTGAACTACTGTAGAATGCTTTAGTGTTAGCAAGATGATTGTAATGGTATTTCTTGAGAAGCCTACATTGCTTGGTTTCTAAGTTTCAGAACACTTTAGGCCATGTTCTTTTGTTTGTGCAGCCTACTGTTCTGAGTCTAAATTTTTATATCATCTCGAATATCATCTCAGAAACTGGAGCATCCCTGAAGACCTACAGTTTATCATCTACCTTAAAATAAATACATTACAACCTTAAGAGGGCAAAAAAAGAAAAAGGAAAAAAAAAGGAAAAGACTGATGAAATATTTATTCCTTATTCCAAACAACAATTGAATTGGTTATTACAGAATACTGATATTTGGCATATTGCATGTGCAAATGTTTCAGGGAAAATTGATAATCATCAAAAAGACAAATTGTTGCAATTTGTCTCTACGCATGATTTTGCATTTCCTGTAATTTTGTGCATGTAGCCCATAGAGAATGTGCTTATTGTATTTACAGATGGCTTATCTAATAGAAATGCAGCATATGTAATTGGATCACATGTTTATTCTCTGGAGTTTCCCCCTGCTTCAGCATAAATAATTGAATTATGTGTTGTAGCTGCTGTTTTCTAAATGCTAAAATATCAACTTTTTAATTTATACACTGTTAGACAATATATATCTCATCATTTGCAATTACTTGAAACTATTCCTTTTTACATACTGCTAATTCTCAAATTACACAGTAATTTATGCAAATATAACTAAATTTAAGAGAACACACTGTTCCTTACTTTATAGGACATTTAAGAGCTCACATTGGATTACTTGAACCCCTTAGTGAGGGAAATGCCACAGCAGATTTGGAAAACGGGCAATTTATAGGCCTTACACGAGAACAATAAGCCATATAATCTCATTCTTTACATCATCAAAATAGCAATAACTTGAAACAACAATTTAGTATTTCTAGAGAATGTGCACGTCAAATTGTAAAGACTTGATCACAAAGACTTGTCCCCACTGTCCTCAATTTCTTACTGTAGCACATAATGTTAATCCTCAAGGACTCAGACCTAATAATTTATGGCAAATGGATGTTACTCATATATCTGATTTTGGAAAATTAAAATATGTACATGTGACTGTAGACACCTCAGGCTTTCTTATAAAAAGTTCTTTAACAGAAGAAGCAACTAAAATGTCATTACTCATTGCCCTTTTTTTTTTCTGTGATGGATGTTCCAAATCAGATTGAAACAGATAATGGAACTGGCTATTTCAGTTGTACACTTGAAACGTTTTATTGACAATTTAATATTACCCATAGTGCTGAGATTCCTTTTAATCCTCAAAGATAAGGTATTTTGGAACCTTAAAACAATATCTTTATGAAATCAAAAAGGGACAATTATATCCCTGCACACCACAAAAGTATTTATATTATACTCTTTTTATTTTAAATTTTTAAAATTTGGATGCCAAGTAACTCTCTGCTGAGGGCTATGGCACCCTACAATTCAGCATACTTATGCCTAGGTGAAATGTAAGGATCTACTTTCTTGCATATGGCATGATCCCAATTGGGTATTAATATGGGGAGGAGAGCATGTTCATGCCTTTTTCCTCAGGATGCTGAAGGAGCATGGTGGCTTTTAGAGAAATTGGTGAGACATGCTGATGTTTGGATACAGGATGATGTGAGCTTGCTAAGTGCCCTGACAATGGTGAGAAGGAAGCTGTATTGGGCATATATTCCTAACTCATCTTTGCTTTCCTATGTCCCAGACTAGACAAATTGCCTTGCTTCAAACTTTTAGACCTAGTGGGACAGAGAAAATAGAGAGTGTGAAAAGAGCCTTTGAAAATTAATCAAATAGAGAAGAAGTTATAATGACCCTTCTCTTTCCTTTAATGGAATCATTTCTTCTGTCTCAATCATGGACGTCTCTGGAAATAAATCCAGTATTAGGGGAAAAAAGGAAATATAGAAGGCATTTGGAGGGTTAGTTCTGGACATTTTTAGAGACACATTTAAAAACTAGCAATTGCCTTTTATGATATTGTGTTCACAGTGGATAAGATTGGAATAGGATCTGGATTTTGAACAAATGCTAGTGCATGTATTAAGACTCCTAATATTTTATTAATTGTTCATGTTAAAATTACTTTTGTTTCTTCTATACTATTTAATGTAAGTTGTACTGATTGTAAACTTTCTAACTGTGTTGATGTACTGAAATCAGGCATGTCTGTTATGGTGGTCTATCAACCAGATTTGTTTTATTGCCTGTGAGTATTACAAGCATTGGTATTCTGAAATAAAGCTTACAAATATTAGAAAAAGTGAGTCAGGCTTTAAGCAAAAGCGAAAGGAAACTGGGATTGATTATTACTGGTATGACAGCTTTGTTTACATTAATAATTAGCACCATTGTTTCTGAAACTTCTTTGACACAAGAAGTTAAGACAGCTAACTTATTAATCATTTAGCAGAAAAAGTTACTAATACTCTGAGTATTCAAGATTTAAATGGGCATTTGGAAAAATGAATGTTCTTTATAATACTATTTATATTATTGGAGAGGAGGTTCAGAATTTAATTTAAGAGTAAGAAGCCATCTCAAGTGTCATGCTTAATACCAATGGCACTGTAATTGGGAGAAAATTCAAATATGCTGAAGGGTATTTGCCATAATTCTAACACCTCTTTGGATGTTTTAACTTTGTATAATGAGATTATGAATTTAAAGAATGCTATTCCACTAAATTTTAATGCTTCTGTACTACTGATAAAATTATTCACAGCTTAAGGTCAGTATTTTCACTCTGGTCAAGTTCCAAGAATAGCTTATATAGCTTGATCATGTTGTCCCTTCTTGTCCTGGGAATACATTTATTCCTGACCATTGTGATAAAATTTGCCTTTAACAGCATCAACATATTGGTGGTCATATACGTGGCTTGAACCTAAAAATGAATCCCCATAAAGAGTCATTAATTTAACAAGATGGCAGCCAATGAGGGGTAAGATACTGCACAGACCCCCCCTTAGCAACCAAAGACAGAATTAAATTGGTTTGAAAATGCATATTCCAAGAAGGGTAAGGAAGACATTCTTGTCAGAACAACATAAGACAGGCACAGTCTTGTTTTTGAAATAAGTAAGGGGCGGATGTGGAGTGCTTTGGGGACTGCTTCTAGGAATTTGACATTGATCTAGGACAAGTAAGCTCAAGATGAATACAGGTTAGGAAAGTATTCTTTGTATCTTGATGGGTCTTGTTATAACCCTGAATAAAATAATCGTGGACCTTTATGCTTCGTTTGTTCTTTAACTACTTTTTTTATGATTTAAGACTGACAATTTTTTTTGCATGACCTAGAATGGTAGAAATGCAGACTGGAGAAAATTAAACCTGCTTCAGCCTCAGCACTGGCTGGAGTCATAGTGTTTTCTAATTGTCTTTTTCTTTTCAAGCCTCACTCTCACCCTTAAGACCCTGGTGACTGAGCCGACTCGGTCACATTTTCTATATTAATACCAGGCAGTTTTCATTAATATTGTTCTGAAGTACAGTTTGAGGTCACAGATAGTGAAAGTTTTTGTTTATTTTTGTCTTTTACCATTTTATGTTTTGATTGTTTTTGTTTTTAATAGGACTGTTTTATCTATCCTGGGATTTTGTTTGTTTTTGTTTCTTCTCTCATATGAAGTTTAAAATTGCTTTGTTAAAGTCTGTAAATATTGAGTTGAAGTTTAGATAGTAATTGTGCTGAATCTGTAATTGCTTTTGGTAAGATGGCCATTTTTTACTATTTTAATTCTCCTGACACATGAGCATGGGAGTTCTTTTCGTCTTCTGATATGTTTCTCAATTTCTCTCATCAGAGACTTGAAGTTCAGGTCTTTCACTTGCTTGGTTAGAGTTGCACCAAGATATTTTATATTATTTATGGCCATTTTAAAGTATTTTGTTCCTATAATTTTTCTCCTCCTATTTATCATTTCTATAAAAGATGTTTGCTTGGTTTTTTTTTAGTTAAATTTGCATTCAACCACCTGGCTGAAAGTGTTTATTTGCTATAGGAGTTTTCTTGTAGGGATTGCTTCTGTATACTATCATATCTTGAGCAAATAGAAGTATTTTGACTTCTTCCTTTCCAAATTGTATCTCCTTGATCTTCCTTATCTGTCTTATTACTCTAGCTATAGCTTCAAGCACTATGTTTAATAGAAAGAAGGTGGTTAGCCTCATCTTGTTCCTGATTTTATTTTATTTTTTCCAGTTTTTATTTCTTATAAATAAATAAATAAATAAATAAATAAATAAATAAATAACATCCCGATCACTGTAATCCCTTCTGGTCTCCCTCTCACAGAGAACTTCTCTTCCCTTCTCCCCCCTCTCCTACTGAGGCCAGATAAGGCATCCCTGTTGGAAAATGAATACCATAGTAAGGCTACAGCTTTAGGGAGAGCCACTGCTCTAATTGCTGTGAGGTTCACATAGATATTGAGCTGTACATCTGTTACATATGTGTTGCTGTGGGCTTCATGCAGCCTATGTGTTCTTTGGTTATTGGCTCAGTTTCTGAAGCTCCCAGAGTTCCAGGTTTGTTGATTCTATTGGTCATCCTGTGCAACTTGCATCAACTTTAGTGTCTTCAAACCCTTCCTCAAATCTTCCATAAGAGTCCCAGACCTCAGTCCAAAGTTTGGCTGTGGGTATCTGCATCTGTTTCAGTCAGATTTCATTAATAATTAATAATTCAATTAATAATTTCATTAATAATGTCATGAATTGGTGTTTGCTCATGGGATGGGTTTCAAGTTCTACCAGTTAGTATTTGGCCACTCCTTCAATCTTTGTTCCATCTTTGTCCTTGCATTACTTTTAGACAGAAAAAAATGGGGGCTAAAAGTTTTATGGGTATGTTTCTGTCTTTATCACTCCACTGGGGGGCCTACCTGACAACAGAATGTGGCCTTTTCATGATCCATGTCCCCACTCTTGTGCATCTCAGCTAAGGTCACCCACATTGACTCCTGGGAGAACCCCCATCTTAGGTATCTGGGACTGCTTAAAGATTCACTTTATCCCCACCATTTCTGGAAACTGAAGATTTCCATTCATTTTTCTGGCCTTCTCCATCACTACTGCCTTTCCCTAAACCTGCCCTCAAATTCCCCTCACTATGCCCTCTCCCACCCAACTCCCTCCCCCTGCTTCCTATGATTATTTTGTTCCCCCTATTAAGTATGACTCAACATCCTCCCTTGGGTCTTCCTTCTTTTTTAATTTCCTTGCATATGTGGGATGGATCATGGATATTCTGTACTTTATAGCTAATATCCAACTTATCAGTGAGTACATACCATCCATGTATTTTGGAATCCATGTTACATCATTCAGTATGGTATTTTCTAGTTCCACCCATTTGCTTGAAAAATTCATGATGTCCTCATTTTAAATAACTGAATAATTCCATCGTGTACATATACCACATTTTCTCTATCCAGTTTTGGTTGAGAGACATCTGGATTGTTTCCATTTTTTTCTATTATAAATAAAACTGCTATGAACATACTGAAACATGTGTCCTTGTAATATGGTAGAGCATCTTTGGGTATATGCTCAAGAGCAGTAGAGCTGGGTCTTTGGATAGAACTGTTTCCAAATACCTAAGAAGTCACCAGATTGATTTTCAGACAGTTTGAAAACCTACCAGCAATAGAAGAGTGTTGTTCTTTCTTAACATCCCTGCCAGAATGGGCAGTAACTGGAGTATTTTTTTACCTTATAATTTATCTTTTATTCTGTAAAAATGCTCTCCAATAAACACAATACCAAAAGAGGGGGTCAAATGGAACTTAGTCAAATTTTCTAGTAACCCTGTTTTTTAATTTTTAAGGACAAACTATAGAAGCACATGTATAGTCTTTAGGTAGTGGCTTAGTCCCTGGAAGCTCTGGTTGCTTGGCATTGTTGTACATATGGGGTCACGAGCCACTTCAAGCTCTTCCAGTTCTTTCTCTGATTCCTTCAACGGGGCTCCTATTCTCAGTTCAGTGGTTTGCTGCTGGCATTCGCCTCTGTATTTTTTAAATTTAATTTAATTTTTTAACTTATTAATCCCACTCACTGCCTCCCAGTCGCCACCTCTCACAATCCTTCCCTTACCCCCACCCTTCTCCTCTGAGTGGGCGAGGGAAGCCTGGGTATCCCATATACCTGGTAAAGCTAGGCATTTCCTCTCTCACTAAGAACAGACAAGGCAGTCTAGCTGTTAGAACATATCTCACATACAGGCAACAGCTTTTGTGATAGCCCCCACTCCAGTTGTTTAGGACCCACATGAAGGTCAAACTGTACATCTGCTATATATGAGCAGGGAGGCCTAGATCCAACTTGTGTTTGTTCTTTGGTTGGGGGTTCAGACTCTGAGAACCTAAAGGGTTGATTGACTATGTTGGTCTTCCTGTGGAGTTCCTATCCCCTTGAGGCCCACAGTCCTTCCTCCTGTTCTTCCATAACATTCCCCAAGCTCCATCCACTGCCTGTGGATGTCTGTACCTGTCTGAGTCAGCTTCTGGGTGGAGCCTCTCAGAGGACAACAACTCCTGTCTGCAAGCATAAGAGAGTATCATTAATAGTGATAGATGTTGGTGCTTGTGCATGGAATGGGTCTAAAATTGAGCTGGTTATTTGTTGGCTATTCTCTTAGTCACTGCTCCCTCCCCTGTGCCTGCATTATTTATAAATAGGATAAATTTTTGAATGGAAGTTTTGTGGATTGGTTGTTGTCTCTATTTCTTCACTGGGGTTTCTGTCTGGCTATAGGACATAGCCTCTTTAGGTTCGATATCCCCAATGTAGTAAGTCAGTCACAAACCATCATGCATGGTATGTACTCAATGATAAGTGGATATTAGCCATAAAATACAGGTACCTTGTTATACTCCACAGACCCAAAGAAGTTAAAAACAAGAAGGAAGGCCCAAGTGTGAAAGCTCAAATCTCACTTTCGAAAGGGAAGTAAAATAGTCATAAGAGGCAGATGGAGGGAGGGAACTGTGAACGCAGGAAGATGGGAAGGGGAATGGAGGAATTTGGAATCAGGTATAGTGGAGGTTCAGGAGAGATGGCTAGATGGCCATGAAAATGAATGTAAATCTGCAACTGATTGTGTGAAGAGGTGGGGGATGTCTCCATGACAAGGCAGAGACCTGTGATAAAGGAGGCACCAAAGAATCAGTGGAGGTGACCTTCATAGTCACTTTAGTTTTTGATCATGGTCATTCATTCTGATTGATATAAGGTGGAATTACAGGGTGATACTGATTTGACTAGGACACGAATTCCATAAAAGAACAACATAGTCAACGAACCTGGACCCTTTAGGCTCTCAGAGTCTGAACTACCAACCAATGAACATTTTCTTGCTGACTAAGGATGCTAAGCATATCTTTATGAGCTTCTCAGCCATTTCAGATTCTCTGTTGAGAATTATCTCTTTAGCTCTGTACATCATTTCTTAATTGGGTTATTGAATTATTTGGAGCTCACCTTACTGATTTCTTTATATATTTTGGATATTAGCCCTCTGTTGGATATAGGGTTAATGAAGACATTTCCCCAACCTGTAGAGTGCCATTTTGTCCTATTGACAGTGTCCTTTGCCTTCCAAGAGCATTTCAGTTACTTCAGTTCCACGAAGTCACATTTATCAATTGTTGATCTTAAAGCCTAAGCCATTAATGTTCTGTTCATAAAGTTGTCTCCTGTACCAATACTTTCAATGCTATTTTCTACTTTCTCTTCTATGAGATTTAATTTATCTGGTTTTATGCCTAAGGCCTTGACCATTTCGAACTTGTGTTTTATAAATGATAAATATTAATCTTTTTGCATTTTTCTACATGCGGATATCCAGTTAGTCCAGCACCATTTGTTGAAGGTGCTTTCTATTTTACATGGTATGGTTTTGTCCTCTTTGTCAAAAATCAACTGTCCATAGTTGTATATGTGTGTGTATTTCTAAGTCTACAATTTTCTTACATTCATCAATCTGTTTCTGTATGAGTACAATCCAGTTTTCATCACTATTGCTCTTTAATACAGCTTAAGGTCAGGCAGGCTTGATGATTCTTCCAGAGGTACTTTTACTATTCAGGTTTGTTTTGGATATCCTTAGTTTGTATTTCTATATGAAGTTGAGAATTGTTCTCTCTAAGACCCCAACCCTAGGTAAATGGTATTTACTTTGAGATGTCCCAAATGAGACATCAAGACGCAAACCAATGCAAAAGCAAGAGGCTTATTTTCCAGCACTCTCCCCTAGGTCTCTTGCCCTGTTTTCTCTTGGATGCATAAGCATGTATTTGCTGACATATCTTACACTGTTCTACTGTCTCTCTGGCTAAATTCTAAGGTCCATTACATATACCTTAGATCCCCTGACTGCTTGAATGAGCTTTCTATCCTCTAAATGAATCAATTTATTCATTTTGTTAGGCAAATCTTCAGCTTGTTTTTCCTTCTTTTGTGCACCACTGTCCTTCCTTCTCTAACTAGTAGTTAGTAGGCTAGCAAACTGAGTCCTCTCTTCTTCAGTATACTCTATGTGAGGCCATCTCTTAGTCCAGTCCCATTTCCCAGTTGGTGTTTCTTGTGGGCCCATAACTGGGATAGGCTCAAGCATAGCCATTTTTTGAGCCACTTGATCTGCCTGGTTATTACCCCAGGCCACTGAGTCTCTTCCCTTCTGATGTACTGGGCAATAAATAATACAGTTGCTAGCTTCATCAGGGCATCCAAGAGATCCAAGATTTCCTGTTTGTTTCTTATTTCTTTTTCCTCTGATGTGAGCAGTTCTCTTTCTTGGTATATAGCCCCATGGACATGGGCTGTGGCAAAGGCATACCTGCTAACCATGTAGATATTAATTTTCTTGCTGGCCCCAAGTTCCAAGGCTTTGGTGAGGGCAATTTGCTTTGCTTTCTGCACCGATATGCTGGGGAGTAGAAGTTCAGCCCAAATGACATCTGTGCCTTCTACCATGGCAGCACCCACTTGTCTCTTACCTTCATAGAGAAAACTGCTCCTCTCTGTAAACCAGGTAACCTTGGCTCCTGGGAAGGTTCAGTCAGAGAGGTCTTCTCTCCACCCATGGGCTTCTGCCAATATTTCTTAACACTTGTGCCGTGATGGCTCAAGTTTGGCATTGGGCAACGAGGTTGCTGGATTGAGCCTAACCAGTTGAGAATATAGTTCTCATCAGCTGACCAGTGTTTCCATCTTCTGGGTCTTTCCATTCAAAGGTGAAGTATTCTTGACTTTGGAGTGCCAAGGGCAGGCAGAAGAAAGCATCTTTCAAGTCTAAAACCATAAACCACATTCTGGAAGGTGGCAAAGAACACAACAGAGTGTAAGGGTTAGGCACAGTAGGTTGGATATCAGTCACTTAATGGTTTACCTCTCATAATTAGTGATATGAGGTGAAATTAGGACTGGGTGATAATTAGTGCCTGGCTTCTTAACTGGTAGGAGGAATGTGGTCCAGGCTGAACAGTACTTATGCAATACCTCATGCTGGAGGATCCTGGAGATGTGTCACTTATTTCCTTCTTGTGCCTCCTGAGACATAGGGTGTTGTCTGAGAGACACTGAGGTAGCCTGCACCTTGAGTTCCACCACTGTGGGGGGGATGACATTTTGCTTTGCCTATCTCCACTGCTTCCACCAAGTCAAGTCCTGGTTCTGAGTAAAGGTGGTTTCAAATAATTTATATTCATCATCTAGTCTGACAGTCAGAACAGTATGGGCTCTACTTTTGGGCCAGTGAATTGCAACCCATCAAACAGAAAATATATCTGGGCCCCCATCTTGGAGAATAAGTCTTGCCCCAAGAGAGGGTAGGGAAAGTCTAGGATGACTATAAATGAATGGGGTACCCGGCCCATCCCTAGGTCCACTGTTCTTCGGGTAGTGCTTGAATATTTTTTAGTCCCAGTGGCCCCTTGGACCCAAGATTTTTTTGCTAGATACTGGCCCATCAGCTTGGAGGAGGACCAAGTGCTGGACCCTAGTATCCACCAAGAATTGGGTGGGTTTGCCTTCCACTTTCAAGGTTTCCCTGAGCTCAGGGAGGGGGTCGAAACCCCATCTTCCCTAGATGCTCTCTTCCCACAGGGCTAACACCTTCGCCATTTGGGGCCACTTTCCCAAGACCTGGGATTTCCCACTCCCTGGCCTCTGTTTGTTAGGGCACCCTTGGACTGAGTGGCCCTTCTCCTTGCAATATGTGCACTGGTTATTTTCAAGGGGCTTTCTGTCTGTTTGTTTAGAGTCTCTCTTCTCTGCTTTCCCTAACTACTATAGCCAAGATTCTCTGTAAATGCCTTTCCTGTCACTTTTCTTTTATCATCTCCCTTTCATCTTCTTCCTTTCTCTTTCTCTGCATCTTCTCCTCTGTCTTCCTGTTGTGGTAGACTTTCTCAGAAACCTTCTCTAAATCCTTTAACAACTTATCCTGTAGTCCCTCCAGCCTCTGATGCTTTTCCCTGATATCTCTGCTAGCCTGGTCTATAAAAGGCATAGTCACAATAGCTTTGTGCTCCTTGCTGCTGGAATCATAGGGTGTACATTGGCAGAATGCCTCTATGAGCCACTCTAGAAAGACTGAGTGTGACTTGCCTAGTCCCTGCTTATATACCTTGGTCAAATTGGTGGGTCATTGTCATTGTGAGGCCCACTTGAGACCTGCTAACAGAGCCTGAGAATAGTCCTTCAAGTGCCCCATACCTTCTGCTCTATTAAAGTCCCAGACAGGTCTAGTCAGGGGAAATTTGCTGTCAATGAGAGCCTGGTCAATTGATGGTGCCCCCAGTCTGAGCGGACATTCTTTTTTTTGGACATTTTTTATTTACAAATGTTATTTTATTTCAAATGTTATTCCCGAGGGAGAGCTAAACCTTCAGAGAGGCAGACACTCCTGGGAAACAAGAAGAGACTGCATTCTGCACACACATCTCAGACACCAGAGGAAAACACCAAACGCCATCTGGAACCCTGGTGGACTGAAGCTCCCGGAAATGGCGGCACAGATCTTCCTGGTTGCTGCCGCCGCAGAGAGCTCATAGGCAGCACCCCGAGACCGAACTTGAGCCTTGGGACCACAGGTAAGACCAACTTTTCTGCTGCAAGACACCTGCCTGGTGAACTCGGGACACACAGAGGCAGAATTCCTCTAGGACCGGGCACCTCCTGTGTTTACCGGTAGTCCCACACCCGAGGATCCCGGCCCACAACAGCTCTCTGCTCCCAGACCCCGTGGGAGAGAGTCCCGACCGCCTGGTCAGGTGGGCACTCCTGAGGCTGCAGAGCGGAAGAGACCACCAACACTGCCCACCCCTGCCCACATCCCTGGCCCAAGAGGAAACTGTATAAGGCCTCTGGGTTCCCGTGGGGGAGGGCCCAGGAGCGGCAGGACCGCTGCCTCTGAGACACCGCCAGAACCTGAAGGAAACAGACCGGATAAACAGTTCTCTGCACCCAAATCCCGTGGGAGGGAGAGATAAACCTTCAAAGAGGCAGACACGCCTGTGAAACCAGAAGAGACAGCACTCTGCACACACATCTCAGACGCCAGAGGAAAACACCAAACGCCATCTGGAACTCTGATGCACTGAGCTCCCGGAAACGGCGGCGCAGATCTTCCTGGTTGCTGCCGCCGCAGAGAGCTGGAGAGCAGCAGCCCGCAAGAGAACTTGAGCCTTGGGACCACAGGTAAGACCAACTTTTCTGCTGCAAGTGACCTGCCTGGTGAACTCAAGACACAGGCCCACAAGAACAGCTGAAGACCTGTAGAGAGGAAAAACTACACGCCCGAAAGCAGAACACTCTGTCCCCATAACTGGCTGAAAGAAAACAGGAAAACAGGTCTACAGCACTCCTGACACACAGGGTTATAGGGCAGTCTAGCCAATGTCAGAAATAGCAGAACAAAGTAACACTAGAGATAATCTGATGGCGAGAGGCAAGCGCAGGAACCCAAGCAACAGAAACCAAGACTACATGGCACCATCGGAGCCCAATTCTCCCATCAAAACAAACATGGAATATCCAAACACACCATAAAAACAAGATCTAGTTTCAAAATCATATTTGATCATGATACTGGAGGACTTCAAGAAAGACGTGAAGAACTCCCTTAGAGAACAAGTAGAAGCCTACAGAGAGGAATCGCAAAAATGCATGAAAGAATTCCAGGAAAACATAAATGAACAAGTAGAAGCCCATAGGGAGGAGACACAAAAATCCCTGAAAGAATTCCAGGAAAACACAATCAAACAGATGAAGGAATTAAAAATGGAAATAGAAGCAATCAAGAAAGAACACATGGAAACAGCCCTGGATATAGAAAACCAAAAGAAGAGACAAGGAGCTGTAGATACAAGCTTCACCAACAGAATACAAGAGATGGAAGAGAGAATCTCAGGAGCAGAAGATTCTATAGAAATCATTGACTCAACTGTCAAAGATAATGTAAAGCAGAAAAAGCTACTGGTCCAAAACATAGAGGAAACCCAGGACTCAATGAGAAGATCAAACCTAAGGATAACAGGTATAGAAGAGAGTGAAGACTCCCAGCTCTAAGGACCAGTAAATATCTTCAACAAAATCATAGAATAAAACTTCCCTAACCTAAAAAAAGAGATACCCATAGGCATACAAGAAGCCTACAGAACTCCAAATAGATTGGACCAGAAAAGAAACACCTCCTGTCACATAATAGTCAAAACACCAAACGCACAAAATAAAGAAAGAATATTAAAAGCAGTAAGGGAAAAAGGTCAAGTAACATATAAAGGCAGACCTATCAGAATCACACCAGACTTCTCGCAAGAAACTATGAAGGCCAGAAGATCCTGGACTGATGTCATACAGACCCTAAGAGAACAAAAATGCCAGCCCAGGTTACTGTATCCTGCAAAACTCACAATTAACATAGATGGAGAAACCAAGATATTCCATGACAAAACCAAATTTACACAATATCTTTCTACAAATCCAGCACTACAAAGGATAATAAATGGTAAAGCCCAAAATAAGGAGGCAAGCTATACCCTAGAAGAAGCAAGAAACTAATCGTCTTGGCAACAAAACAATGAGAAGAAAAGCACACAAACATAACCTCACATCCAAATATGAATATAACAGGAAGCAATAATCACTATTCCTTAATATCTCTCAACATCAATGGCCTCAACTCCCCAATAAAAAGACATAGATTAACAAACTGGATATGCAACGAGGACCCTGCATTCTGCTGCCTACAGGAAACACACCTCAGAGACAAAGACAGACACTACCTCAGAGTGAAAGGTTGGAAAACAACTTTCCAAGCAAATGGTCAGAAGAAGCAAGCTGGAGTAGCCATTCTAATATCAAATAAAATCAATTTTCAACTAAAATTCATCAAAAAAGATAAGGAAGGACACTTCATATTCATCAAGGGAAAAATCCACCAAGATGAACTCTCAATCCTAAAGATCTATGCCCCAAATACAAGGGCACCTACATACGTAAAAGAAACCTTACTAAAGCTCAAAACACACATTGCACCTCACACAATATTAGTAGGAGATTTCAACACCCCACTCTCATCAATGGACAGATCATGGAAACAGAAATTAAACAGAGACGTAGACAGACTAAGAGAAGTCATGAGCCAAATGGACTTAACAGATATTTATAGAACATTCTATCCTAAAGCAAAAGGATATACCTTCTTCTCAGCTCCTCATGGTACTTTCTCCAAAATTGACCATATAATTGGTCAAAAAACGGGCCTCAACAGGTACAGAAAGATAGAAATAATCCCACGCGTGCTATCGGACCACCACGGCCTAAAACTGGTCTTCAATAACAATGAGGGAAGAATGCCCACATATACGTGGAAATTGAACAATGCTCTACTCAATAATAACCTGGTCAAGGAAGAAATAAAGAAAGAAATTAAAGACTTTTTAGAATTTAATGAAAATGAAGGTGCAACATACCCAAACTTATGGGACACAATGAAAGCTGTGCTAAGAGGAAAACTGATAGCGCTGAGTGCCTGCAGAAAGAAACAGGAAAGAGCATATGTCAGCAGCTTGACAGCACACCTAAAAGCTCTAGAACAAAAAGAAGCAAATACACCCAGGAGGAGTAGAAGGCAGGAAATAATCAAACTCAGAGCTGAAATCAACCAAGTAGAAACAAAAAGGACCATATAAAGAATCAACAGAACCAAAACTTGGTTCTTTCAGAAAATTAACAAGATAGATAAACTCTTAGCCAGACTAACGAGAGGACACAGAGCATGTGTCCAAATTAACAAAATCAGAAATGAAAAGGGAGACATAACTACAGATTCAGAGGAAATTAAAAAATCATCAGATCTTACTACAAAAGACTATATTCAACAAAACTTGAAAATCTACAGGAAATGGACAATTTCCTAGACAGATACAAGGTACCAAAGTTAAATCAGGAACAGATAAACCAGTTAAACAACCCCATAACTCCTAAGGAAATAGAAGCAGTCATTAAAGGTCTCCCAACCAAAAAGAGCCCAGGTCCAGACGGGTTTAGTGCAGAATTCTATCAAAACTTCATAGCAGACCTCATACCAATATTATCCAAACTATTCCACAAAATTGAAACAGATGGAGCACTACCGAATTCCTTCTATGAAGCCACAATTACTCTTATACCTAAACCACACAAAGACCCAACAAAGAAAGAGAATTTCAGACCAATTTCCCTTATGAATATCAACGCAAAAATACTCAATAAAATTCTGGCAAACCGAATCCAAGAGAACATCAAAACAATCATCCACCATGATCAAGTAGGCTTCATCCCAGGCATGCGGGGATGGTTTAATATACGGAAAACCATCAACGTGATCCATTATATAAACAAACTGAAAGACCAAAACCACATGATCATTTCATTAAATGCTGAGAAAGCATATGACAAAATTCAACATCCCTTCATGATAAAAGTCCTGGAAAGAATAGGAATTCAAAGCCCATACCTAAACATAGTAAAAGCCATATACAGCAAACCAGTTGCTAACATTAAACTAAATGGATAGAAACTTGAAGCAATCCCACTAAAATCAGGGACTAAACAAGGCTGCCCACTCTCTCCCTACTTATTCAATATAGTTCTTGAAGTTCTAGCCAGAGCAATCAGACAACAAAAGGAGGTCAAGAGGATACAGATCGGAAAAGAAGAAGTCAAAATATCACTATTTGGAGATGATATGATAGTATATTTAACTGATCCCAAAAGTTCCACCAGAGAACTACTAAAGCTGATAAACAACTTCAGCAAAGTGGCTGGGTATAAAATTAACTCAATTAAATCAGTAGCCTTCCTCTACGCAAAAGAGAAACAAGCCGGGAAAGAAATTAGGGAAACGACACCCTTCATAATAGACCCAAAGAATATAAAGTACCTCGGTGTGACTTTAACCAAGCAAGTAAAAGATTTGTACAATAAGAACTTCAAGACTCTGAAGAAAGAAATTGAAGAAGTCCTCAGAAGATGGAAAGATCCCCCATGCTCATGATTGGCACGATTAATATAGTAAAAATGGCCATTTTACCAAAAGCGATCTACAGATTCAATGCAATCCCCATCAAAATACCAATCCAATTCTTCAAAGAGTTAGACAGAACAATTTGCAAATTCATCTGGAATAACAAAAAACCCAGGATAGCTAAAACTATCCTCAACAATAAAAGGACTTCAGGGGGAATCACTATCCCTGAACTCAAGCAGTATTACAGAGCACTAGTGATAAAAACTGCATGGTATTGGTACAGAGACAGACAGATAGACCAATGGAACAGAATTGAAGACCCAGAAATGAACCCACACACCTATGGGCACTTGATTTTTGACAAAGGAGCCAAAACCGTCCAATGGAAAAAAGATAGCATTTTCAGCAAATGGTGCTGGTTCAACTGGAGGTCAACATGTAGAAGAATGCAGATCGATCCATGCTTATCACCCTGTACAAAGCTTAAGTCCAAGTGGATCAAGGACCTCCACATCAAACCAGACACACTCAAACTAATAGAAGAAAAACTAGGGAAGCATCTGGAACACATGGGCACTAGAAAAAATTTCCTGAACAAAACACCAATGGCTTATGCTCTAAGATCAAGAATCGACAAATGGGATCTCATAAAACTGCAAAGCTTCTGTAAGGCAAAGGACACTGTGGTTAGGACAAAATGGCAAACAACAGATTGGGAAAAGATCTTCACCAATCCTACAACAGATAGAGGCCTTATATCCAAAATATACAAAGAACTCAAGAAGTTAGACCGCAGGGAGACAAATAACCCTATTAAAAAATGGGGTTCAGAGTTAAACAAACAATTCATAGCTGAGGAATGCCGAATGGCTGAGAACCACCTAAAGAAATGTTCAACATCTTTAGTCATAAGGGAAATGCAAATCAAAACAACCCTGAGATTTCACCTCACACCAGTGAGAATGGCTAAGATCAAAAACCCAGGGGACAGGAAATGCTGGCGAGGAAGTGGAGAAAGAGGAACACTCCTCCATTGTTGGTGTGGTTGCAGACTGGTACAACCATTCTGGAAATCAGTCTGGAGGTTCCTCAGAAAACTGGACATTGAACTGCCTGAGGATCCAGCTATACCTCTCTTGGGCATATACCCAAAAGATGCCTCAACATATGAAAGAGACACGTGCTCCACTATGTTCATCGCAGCCTTATTTATAATAGCCAGAAAATGGAAAGAACCGAGATGCCCTTCAACAGAGGAATGGATACAGAAAATGTGGTACATCTACACAATGGAATATTACTCAGCTATCAAAAACAATGACTTTATGAAATTCGTAGGCAAATGGTTGGAACTGGAAAATATCATCCTGAGTGAGTGAACCCAATCATAGAAAGACCTACATGGTATGCACTCATTGATAAGTGGCTATTAGCCCAAATGTTTGAATTACCATAGATGCCTAGAACAAATGAAACTCAAGACGGATGATCAAAATGTGAATGCTTCACTCCTTCTCTAAAAGGGGAACAAGAATACCCTTGGCAGGGAAGAGAGAGGCAAAGATTAAAACAGAGACTGAAGGAACACCCATTCAGAGCCTGCCCCACATGTGGCCCATACATATACAGCCACCCAATTAGACAAGATGGATGAAGCAAAGAAGTGCAGACCGACAGGAGCCGGATGTAGATCTCTCCTGAGAGACACAGCCAGAATACAGCAAATACAGAGGGGAATGCCAGCAGCAAACCACTGAACTGAAAAAAGGACCCCCGTTGAAGGAATCAGAGGAAGAACTGGAAGAGCTTGAAGGGGCTCGAGACCCCATATGTACAACAATGCCAAGCAACCAGAGCTTCCAGGGACTAAGCCACTACCTAAAGACTATACATGGACTGACCCTGGACTCTGACCTCATAGGTAGCAATGAATATCCTAGTAAGAGCACCAGTGGAAGGGGAAGCCCTGGGTCCTGCTAAGACTGAACCCCCAGTGAACTAGACTGTTGGGGGGAGGGCGGCAATGGGGGGAGGGTGGGGAGGGGAACACCCATAAGGAAGGGGAGGAGGGAGGGGGATGTTTGCCCGGAAACCGGGAAAGGGAATAACACTCAAAATGTATATAAGAAATACTCAAGTTAATAAAAAAAGAAAAAGAAAAAGAAAGAAATACTTTATCTTAAAAGCAAAGGAAACATATTTGAACTGGTGGTTATATAGTTGAATCATAGAGTTTAACATGACAAATATCTTACGTCTATAATTAAAATATAAAGAAACTTAATATTTGAATTTGTGTTCATACAGTTGGATTGTATACTGGAATGTTTATTAGGCAAATTCATAAGAACTCTACCAAAAATATTAGGGGAGTGGCAGATCAAGAAGGGGAAATATGAAGCATTCAGTCATTGGAAACTGAGTTTAGGTAAGGATGTAACAGGTTACATTTGTGAAAGCTTACATCTTAACTTGTGTATCCTTTATTGTGAAATCTCTAAGAAATCTGACAGTCTTAGCTATTAAATGAATTTATTACTGAGCAAATATTGTGGTGGATTGCCATAGAGTAAGGAGTTAGGTCTGTTTTCTAGCCAAGTTGATGTGGACCAAAATGGAAAGAAATCAGAAGGCTAACAGAAGTGGCCTGAGACCAGGGCTTGGGGACAGAACTCGAGGGAGTCTGGGTAGGTCCAGTCCTTCACCTTCGACTGAGGAGGCAGGTACCCAGGCCCACTACAGATCAGTATGGGAGTTTTAACCTATCCTTTTTCCAACCTGGGACAATTCACCTCTCCTCAGGCAACCTTGTGGCTGCCCTCCAGTGTGTACCCTCTGTTCTTGGATTAGTATGGGTTGTTTGGAGCACCCCCTCAACCTAAATCTCCTCAAAATGCAAGGAACGCTCCCCCCCAAAAAAAGAAGCTTTGCTTGGCTACCAAATATTGCCAGGTCAGTCTCCATATCCCCCATTGCTAGAAGCCCTAACTATGTCATTTTATTAGGGTTTCTAATAGTGACACAATGAACAATGTAATTATTATAAAGGACAGAATTTAATTGGAATTGACTTACTGTGTGATAGGTTTAGTCCATTATCTTCACAGTGGGAGAATAGCAATGTTCAGGGAAGCAAGACACTGGAGAAGTAGCTAGAGTTCTAAATCCTGTTGCTAAGTGTTGTGTTTTATGAAAAGGGGGGAAGGAATATGTTTTGTGGATGTAGTCAGGTGTAGGAGAAGAAGGTGCCTCCAAAGGCCCATAGTGAGGCATCCTTTCCTCCTGACAGACCAGGCACAAAATGGCATAATACAGACTAGTGTTTATTCAGGACATGGGGAGAGAAGTTGAAAGAGAGAGGTGGGGGGACTGGAACAAGAAGAAAACAGCAAGGCAGAGAGAGAGGAGGGAGCAAGCAGCCAGTTTATAGAGTCAGGCACAAATGGATGTTGCCAGTTAAATGTGTGGCAGACCATAGACTAAATGCTATCACAGGAGAAGACTGAAATTCTCAAGCACTGAGAAGGAAGGTCTCAAAGCCAACTCCCACAGTGACTTTATACAGTAAGTCCACATCTAGTCCAATAATGCCACACTTATTAAAGTGCCATTTCCCATAAGTCAAGCTTTTCAAACCACCACAATAAAGTTCCTAGACTTAAGGATGTTTCCAGTAAATTAGGCCTCCAACCCTCACATAGAAATGTTGCACAATTCCAGCTGTCACTCCCTATAACCTCCCCCTCCATTTCCCCATTTCTCCCACTCCTGTCCTCAAGTACCCAATATACCAGCAGTTCCCAGGTATGTTCATGCAACCATGGATCCCCCTCCTCAAGTAATAACTCCTCTTTACATAAACGTTCTAGGCCTGTGGATTTTAGCTTTATTGTCATTTACTTAATAGCAAATGCATGCTTTTACGTGAACAAATATTTTTACTAAATGTGTACCTCATGATTGACTAGATACTGACAAATGTAAGAACTTATAGAGTGGATTAGGACTTACAAACCTTGTGAGCTGTTAAGTGCCTAGGACTCCCCAAATGCCTTGGTTTTCAACATTGACATGGGGGGGGGGAGGGCTTGCTGCAGCAGATCGCACTGCAAACCTTCCATTCTAGTGCTAGTCATCTGAAGAACCCCTAACTGTATTGACAGAGCTGTGGATCCTACCCAAAACATGTCTAGAAAAATGATGGCTCTGGATTAAACTGTATGCCACTTTTCATTAGATAAGGAAATATCTGAATTCTAGAAATATCCCACTGCTAACACACAACTTTACAAAGAACAGTGAAGTGTTTTGTGATAGAAATTCAATTTATAATTTTTTGTTTAAATTTTAATATGTTAACCACAATGAGAGACTAAAAAGTATAAGACAATCAAAATTTTTATTTTATTCTTGTTTTACAAGTTAAAGCTGAGATTTTTTCCATTACCAACTTAATTCCAATTTCAGTGTACTAGTAGGTTGGGACATTTTACAAAGACAGACAGAAGTCATCCTCATGCAGTTTCAAATCTGGAAAACAAGAATGCATGCATTGCAAAAAGATTAAACTTGAACATAATGCAACTTATAATAAGAGTATTAACATTTTGAAATGCCAAGAATCCTAAGGTCACCCAAATAGAATAAACATAGAAAGCTTTATGCTCTCCTCCCACCAGCTCCCAGTTGAGGGTACAATAGCTGGATCAGTGACTACTCTGTCTGACCTGATGTTAGATATGAATTGCCAGTGCACTAGACAGTGCCCAGATCAGAGATGTCGAAGCATCTGCTGGAAGATCCAGGCCTCGACCCTGTCTATCTCATCTCTCAGAGCTTCTGCATATTTTTCAGGGTATGCTCTGGGATGAGTCTTAGTAATGCTAGCAAAAAACTGCAAGACTTTCAATTTGGTGGTTTCTGCAAAGGCCCTTGGGCCCCACAGGAACACATGGCTAGGAGGATCACTGTTAGGCACCTGTCTGTATTCCAGGTACCCTTCCTGGACAAACTCCTCAGAGATGAGCTTCCTGGGGTCTCTATGTATGTAAGGATCCATCCCACCACACAACCCTATATTATTCAGCATTTCCCAGATAATGTCCTCACTGACATAGTTTCCCTTCATAAAAATGACACCCAGTACAACTATGAGGACACCTGTCTTGGGCATACCCTGGACATCAGTCAGCATCCCATCATAGGTGATGCCCAGGGCAGTGACAAGGACATAGGAATGGACAGAAGGGTCCACTTCTACTATGTCAAGGCCAAAGACCAGCTTCATGCACTCAGAGGCCTCACTAAAGATCAGAGGATAATATTCATCATACTCTCTACCAATGGTTTCCAGCATTTCTGCTTTGGTAGTGAATGCCTTCGTTTGATATTTGAAAAGCAGAAAGTCCACCAAATCATACACCTTTACGTTCTGTGCATTGTGCAACAAATAGAGTGGGTCTTCCAGCGCCTCTAATTGTCTGATGGAAGCCTCCTCAGATGGGCCTACAGGAATGGAGGCCAGTGCCACAGAGGGAGAGCAGGCTCTCTCAGGACTCTGGAGAGGACTTGGTATTCCACTACCATACTCGGCCTTTGAGGTGGAGGTGGCTTCTTCCTCCTCTGCTGCAGCCATGGTAGCCTGGGCATTGTCCAACTCCTGTTCGGCCTGAGCATTGTCTTGGAGGTTGCTGTATTGGATGTTATGGGCATCATCCATTGTGGTTTTCCTTGGTACAGACAGGCTGGATACTGTCCTAATCAGAACAAGGAGGACACAGACCTGGTGGGAAAGTGGAGAGAGTTTATGGATTCTATTTGCAGTCACAGTCGAACAACCTGCGAAAAGTCATGTTATTCAAAACCTCTGAATAGTGCTCTAGGCTACAAGGACTCATAGCAGTCTGAGAACCTTGAAATACAGAAACAGAAAATGAACAACCTATTTGGGGTGCAGTCAGAGGGAAGATAAGCTCAGGGATACCACCAGAATATTTGATGCCAGAGAATGTCGGGTGTTCATGTTCTCAACTGTTTGAACCATTGTTATATACTTGCAGTATCTACATCCCCATAAATTCTGAGGATAGATACTTGTGCCCCGGTTACAGGATCTGAGGACACTATCCCAGAGGAAGATTTTCATATCTTTGAGTTTCAAATCATTAAGACATGCTGACCACATTCCACAGATTCAAACTGCTAGTTTGTGACTGAATTTTCATTAACAGTACTGATAATGTCTACTGTGGGGGTGCGGGGTAACAATACCCCAGTAAGTGGTGTCTTCTATGATCTTTCTGGTTACTCATGTTTCCCTTGCAAGTGCTAGACCCTGCCAATCAGATAGTCTACTGAAAAATCTTAACTGACCAGTATTTTGAAACATAATATAATGCGTGAATGGCACTTCACATCTGGCTGCACAGATTCAGACTAACTTACAAGAGATTGGACAATTCAATGGTGTTCATGTGTCCTAAGGTGTGAGACCTGCCCTATGCTCACCTTGATAAGTGACAAGGTCTGGACTGCTTCACCTTATGATCTGAGGCTAAGTTATTTAAACCAAGGTCCTATTTCTGTGATACAGAGGGAAGAGAAGAAGAGGTAACAGAAATCGTCTATGGTCCCTGAGCTTCTTCACAGCTTACAGGAGGGCAGGTAGAGGACAAACCCCATGTTGTTTAAATGGCAGGAAATCTTCAGTCCTTACCTTCAGTCCTTGCCCTCTTGAGATATTCACTCTGATATCTCCAGTCAAACTCCCCCTTCCCAGGATCTCAGTTCCTTGAGACCTGTGACCAGAAAAAAAGATAGAGTGCGTATCAAGACATCCCCTTCCAGCAGTGTGTATGTCAGGTGTGTGAGAAGTGTTTGGGGGGCCTGTGACAGGTTTCCTTCACTTCTATATTGGAGGATGTTACATGGACTTGCACGATTCTTGGACACCTGTCTTTAAGAATGGCTATGCACCCGGGTCAAGTTGTATTCCTTCTTGATATCTGAGAAGATGACAAATCCTTTTACATCTGAGTGGGTTATCTTGGATTGGTCATATGACCTGAGTGAATCTGGGCTGATAATGGGGTTTCAAAACCCACTTGAGGTTGATTTACTGACTTCTTCCTGGCACCTTCACTTTTGTGCAATTAACACAAGACCTCATCTTTCCAAAGACATCCACATTCCTGCCAAATGGACAAGTAAGCATGACACCTAATGCCCCTGATTATTGGCCACAGAACATACTGAGATATTATAGTTTGTATATTCTGTGCCGTGGACTCATAGTCCCCAGACATACATGTCTGACATACAGCTAATCCTGTGACTCCTCTCTCTGTTCCCCATCCTGACATCACTCCTCAGCCAACCTGACTTCAAAGTCTTCATCTCGCAAATAAATCACAAACAAATCATGAAGCATAAAGGACAGGCAGTCACAGTACTCACATACCGAAGGCTTTCCTGGAAAAATTTAGGGAGTTTGGCAGGTATTAGGAAAGTCTGTGTTATGGAGGGTATTGCTCTTTTTCTCTCCTTTAGGTCTCACCATGGTAACTCAAACTTACCTAGACTGCTTACAAATGCTGGACACCTCTTCTGATAATTTTCTGATACTCCAACTGCTGCTCTGATATCCTTCAGTGGATAGGCTCACCTTCCTTAGAAAAGAGAGAGAATGATAATGGAGTGTATATGCATAACTGTGGTTTGTGTCTCACACTGCCTATGAGAGCAGCTATGAGAGCAATGGCAATGCTGGATATTATATGGAGTATTTGAAGTGTGCTGTCCATAGAGAACCCTGGATTTTACCTTGATTAACTCTCTTTCCTAGGACCTCTTTACCACGGACCTCAGAATAAGGTTCTGACCTTCTATCTACTGAGGTCAAAGAAGGCCACTCATTTGACTACCCTAGTCACGTGTACTATAATCCCTATTGTTCTGATCCTGCTGGATTATCTAATAGGACATCTCTTCAGTTTACACACAGGGTCTTCACATATCACTTCATGGAGACTGGGCTCTGTCTATTACAATTGCTCCAAAAATGATGTTACTCAGAGTCCCATTGGAGGACAGAGCCTTACTGCTAGGAATGAATTCCACCATGTTAGATACAGAATTGATATGGGGAAGCACTAATTTGGGGTTCCTCAGACTAACTGAAAACTTTCATCTTGAATACAAGGATCTGCAGGAGTACACAGAGAGCATCATGAAAGTTTAAAATATTTTCTTGAAATTTGTATAGTTTCATAAATTACAATTTAATCATATTCAACATCTCTCCTATTGTATTGTAGGGCAGCTCTGTCACTGGGGAGCTGGAAAAAGGGGAGTTTGACTGTGCTTATCCCATGCTCCTGCTGCCAGGGCTAGTGCTAGGCCAGACAGAAGCACCTAGGCTCTGTTCTGGTGGTGGAAAACCACAGTCAGAGATGTAGGAAAGCCAGAGTTGGTAAAGAGGGTTCCTCATCTTTCATCGAGCTCAGGGCCGTGGGGTTCTCATGCTCTTAGATTTCCAAGCTATGCTGGGAATTACATAAGAGCTGAGAATGGAGTCTGGGATCCTGGCGACTGGGAACAGCATCTAGCCAAGGGCTGGGGTAAAGTGGAGGTCCAGATTGTTCCAGTGGGTATGTTAGTCTTTAGATGGACAGCGGTTGGCATGGTGGCAATTGTGGCAGGGAGCACAGAGAGGCCTTCTAAGGGAGATTAAGCTGGGTCTCTGTAGAAGGCCTCCATGGCTTCCCACAGCAGTTCTTGGTAAACAGAGACAATCTGTGGTTCCAAACTGTTTATTGTCATGACACAAAATGGATGCTTAAAACTATACCCTGCTTCTCAGGGTGTACCTGATATTAAATACTATTTGCAGGTGGGATTTCCAAAATGGGAAGCTTATAGGCTAAAACCTTCAGGACTCCAGGCACCTCATTAACATGCAGAATTCTTTTTTAACCTACATGACTATACATCATTTCTCTTCTGTGTGAGAAGCATGGCCTGTGTTCCAAGTAAGGGGTTTGTTAGCAAGCTGAGAGTCAACTAAGCCTCAGGTGTGTTCCCACTGAGCCTACATGTCCTGACCTGTTGCACGTTACCAGACTTCCTGACATGCTTTTATGTTGTACACACTCTACCAAACCCTCCATGTCCCTATAAATACTGGACTCTCATAGTTTTTAGCACATTTAGTGAAATTTTTAATATCTTTATACACTTAGGCATGTGGACATCGACTGAATTATGATCAACTGACAAGAATCTGCAAACGTAAGGAAAACAAAATCTCTCCCAGTAGGTATGAATTACCTATAACTCCTCAGCTAGAATTACATACCCCACTATGCTGGGATGTTTGTCTAACTGGGAACATACTCCTCTTGATTGTACTTGCTTAGTTGACTTGAGACTAATTAGGTAGAGCTGGTTTAATCTGGGGCGACTAAATCTGAAGCAGGATTTCAGATGTTAAACCAGAGCTCTCACCCTCACATTGCACTGGCCTCATGTGGTGACTCCAGAAATCTTTTTTATTTTATCCACAAGGGTGTTGTCAATGAGTCAGTCAGGGAGCTGAGAGTCACCTAAGACTCAGGTGTGTGACACTGTGTCTCTTGGTCCTGATCTGCTCTATCTTACCAAAGTTACCAGCATGATTTATGTCCTACACTCTTCCAAATCCTCCAAGTCCCACCACTACTAGACCTAAAAAAGTTTACTTAAACAGAACACATATATTCCTGGCGCATACACAAATGAACTTGAAAATGGCTCCTGTTGCCTTGGAAATGGAGTTGTGAAGCACCATTCCTGGCTATGAATCGAACCTGCAAAACCAGCAAGTACTGGTAACCATTGAAGTGTCTCTCTAACTAAAGATTCCCAGATTTCAATAGGTGAAAAAAACAGAAAAGGCTAATTTCTACATGGTGTCATCCCATACGTTGCAGGTGTGTACAATAAGTATATAGCTGAATTAATCTACAATTCACCCTTACTTCTCACCCAGACTGTAAGAAAGAGGACTATGTCTTTACCTGGCCTTTGAGGAATTATGATTTCCTGCTCACCTATTTGATTCAAACTACAGGACTCTTTAGTAAGGGACACAAACAACAGTGCACCTGCGTTATCTTTGACCCTCCTATACAGAAAGGATGCAGTATAGGCCACCATGAATTCCATTAAAGCTAAAAGTACGGCAGCCTTTAAGCTCCAGAAAGAAAATGTTCTGTGTACTGCAAGTCCTTGGAAGTAGTTGAAATAGTGGGGCAGGAATACGGGACCACAAATAAGGGTTCTTGTTTGTTTCAGGTTAGTCAAAGGCATGCAACTGTATTAAATGGAGGCTGTCTATATGGTACAGGGCATGTGTAGGTCACCAGCAACTTACACTTGAGTCAGAAAGGGACCAAGTCCTCCTTCCTCCAGGGAACTCTAAAAATGGCATCGACACTGTAACCAACTGCTGACAGCTGGTCGGAGGCAAGAAAGTACTATTTTGAGTCTACTAGACAGCAGAGCTTGACCTGCATTTTCTGGGCCCCCCAATTATGAAAGAGTCTTTGCACTCTACTATACACTTACTCTGACTGAAAGCATGTGTCAGCCCTCCAGGATCCTAAAATTGTGATATAACACCTCCCTGAGCACCTGGATGAGGATGTGGCAGTATGTGGAGGGCCTCTTCCCCTTCAGTGAGAACTATGGCATTCTGTAACTTCCAGAAATGGCAGAAAATTATTTGGAGGACTCCAAGTCATTTCTTGCAAGAGAAAGTGCTCACTCATACCAACCAACCCGGATTTACTGCAAGAATCTGAAAAGCCTCCAGTGGTCCTTTCTATCTTATGTGAGGGTTCTACAAATAACAGAAAAACACACTCCTCTCAGAAATCTTTTTAAAAATTTAGACATTGAATCCCAGAGTAGGAATGGAAGGGGTCATTCCTCCAGATGGACCCACTGAATAACAATTTGGGTACTCTCTTGATGAGTGTTCTTTAATCTTCTTAATACTGACACTTAATACACTCCCTAATGTGGTAGTGACACCCAACTTTAAAATCATTTTGGTTGTTACTCCATAAGTGCACTTTTGCAACTGTTGTGAATCCTAATGTAAATATCTGATATGAAGGGTGTTTGATATATAATCCCAAAAGGGTTGTGTCCCACAAGTTGAGAACCATGTTTCTAGCCTGCCGGGGACCTAAACAATCCACAGACAGGGAAGTTACTGCAACATGAATGTGAACTTACCCCTGAGGCTCATGTAACCTTAAACATTGCTCCTCTACATTGTTGAAAGTGAGCAGAGGCTGAATTCTGCATCTGGGGCCATGTTTAGTGCCCAGTAACAATGGCAATGTGACAATTTCTCTGGACTGGAGCTTTTATGGTCCACTCTCAGGACTAACTTCCTCCCTGAATGTGAGCTAAGTTTATTTCTGAGAACTTCTTAACTATGCCTGTATTCGTGGACCACAAAGTTGGACCCAGCAAGCATCTCCTGCTAAAAGCTTGTTATATTCCATGCAATGCTAACTGAAGGGTGAAATTGGCATTATTATTGGTCCTTATGTTCTGATGGAGACTTTTTGCCTGCCCTAGGCTCTCACCCACATTCAGAAAGCAGGGTGTAGCTGTATTGCTACAAGGAATCTCACAAGTTGTTTCAGAGTCTGGGAACTGTTTGTATGCAGATGTGGAAGCTTGGATAACATCCCTACTTGTTTCAAGATCCTGAAAATGATACAAGTTAACCAGGTGGTTTGGGCTTACCCATCTAGAAACAATCTTCCAAAAGCCACTCTCATCTAGCATCTTTATTTAAAATGATTGTGATGTCTGATTTCTGAATTGGTAACTATTGCCATAGTCCCAAGAGAAGGAAGGGAATAAGATTATTTCAATTAATTTTCCCTTGTTTAAAGTAGCTCACATTTTCTATCCAATAAATTGTGGGGTCACTCATCGCCAAGCAGGGTTTTCACACTACAATCCTGGGAACATGTTTCACCCAGTATACTATTCCACCTCCTTCTCTAACAGAACAACTTAAAATATTGTCTTTCCTTTGTCCTCAGGTATCATGGAACAAGGGGTTCACTCCTACAGGTGAGCTCTACTTGAAGCTAGGCTGACATTAGGGATGGAATTGCATTATTTCTGGAAACATCAGAGTGGAAGGTGTGCTTTCCTCCACCCTAAGCTGTCAACTCTGGTACAAAATTGTTCTAGAAACCTGAGAAAAAATCCCCCAGTGGCACAGTATGGAAGGTAGGGGGTGTCTGTCTTTCAAACTCAAGACCATGTGTGGAAGCTGTGTTTGCTGGGGTGGGGTAATCAATGTATCATGAGTAGATTTGGAGTCAGAGGGATTTCTTACCTCAACTGGAAAGGCACAGCGAGGCCACCAACAATCCAGCTGTCTCACAATATGGTGCTGCATCCACAAAGTCACCAGATGTTTAGGACTGGACAGTCACTCTATCTCAAAAGTCAGCACAGAAATTTTCATAAAATTAAAGAACCTCAGAATACATCCCCAAATTCCCGGTGTCACCACAATTAGATGGGTGTAGATATCTGTCTCATTAGCTAAAGTCAGCACTGAAGCACTCTTTAAACTCAACAAAATCTCACAAAATGGAATTCAGGTTTCAGAGTTCACTGATAACAGAACTGAAGGTCCAGCTCTTTCCAATAAGTAGTGCCTGTTTGCTTCAAGACCCCAAATGAATACAAATCTAACTTAATTCTCTGGTCCTATGGATCCTGGATCCAGCTTCAGAAACCCACTAACGTTTACTCCCCATGTAAACTTCACAAGGAAAATGTCACCTGATCCTGCATCTGTGAGTACCTCTGAAATAGCACCAAAGAGTCTCAGAGGAATCTCATTCCCACGAGCATGCCCCTGTTTGGTGCAGGTTACATCATTAAAACATTAGCATTCGTGGTTCCCTTAAAAAAAAAAACAAAAAAACAATGTTTCCACAATCCGTTCAAAGCTACTCGTTTCACTCATCTCGAGATTCCACCTGAATTCCTCCGGGAATGTTAGAAAAAGGAAAAGACAGTCTCCACAAACCCGAAGTAAGGAGTTCATTCCCACAAGCTTACTCAACTGGGGGTTAGGGAGGCCAAAGAGATGCAGCTGTATTATTTGGGGAAGCTTCTCTCCTGAAAGGTACCGAGTGAGCCTGAAATTCTTACACCAACTGGCAGAGAGAAGCGACCTCCCTTCCAGGCATCTCACAAAATGGCGCCGAGTCCACAAAGTCTCCGGATATGAAAGCCTGGGGAGGCGCTCTATACCACAAGTCAGCACCGAGGTTCCTTTAAACTCAGGAAACTCAAAAATGTTCTCGCAGCCCCCTATGTCGATAGATATAGATGACTGTGGAGTGTCTCATACACTACCAGGTCAGCACCGAGGCATCTTTGAAACTCAATGGACCTCAGCAAAAGGCCCTCAGCCTGCGGACTCCTCGGCCACGGAAACCAGAACAATAGTCTTTCGAGAATTGGGCTCCGTTTGCTTCAGGACCCCAAAACGACAAACATCTACCTCATTTGTCGGGGCCTGTGGTCCTTGGATCCAGCTTAAATAACCTACACATCCACTTTGCATCAGAATAAAAATGTCACACCGTCACGCATTTCTGGGAACACTGGAAATGGTGCCCAAGGACAGTCCTGGACAAGTAGATTAGGCGCTCATTCCCTCGCAGTTGTCCCAATTTGGTGAGGTTGTATTCTTAACACCATATGATCTGGGTGACTTTGGTCCAACCACTGTTTTCACAGTCTAGTCTTAGCTACCTGTTTGAAATGGCCAACTATTCCATCGCTTTTCCTCAGGGAAAGTTTACAGTGACTTTCGACCATCTCTAGAATCCAGGAGTACGGAGTTAGTTGACAAAAAGTTACCTGACTGGGAGCTAAGCAGACTAAAGGGGTGAAGCACTATTATTTAGGATCTTTCTGTCCATGAAGGTTTCAGAGCAAGCCTGAAATTCTTACCTCAACTGTAACAGCGAGGCGACCACCCTTCTAGGCATCTGACAAAATGGCGCTGAGTGTACAAGATCACCACCTGTGAAAGCCTGGGGAGGCGCTCTGTTCCAGAAATCAGCCCAGAGTTTCCTTTAGGCCTCAGGAAACTCAAAAATGTTCCCGCAGTCCCCGTGTTACGAAATATATGACTGCAGACGGACTCACATGGCCAAGTCCTCACTGAGGCATCCCTTAATCTCAGGAAACGTCAAAAAACAGTCCTCAGGCTCTTCTCTTCACCAACAAGGAGATTGGGGCCCAAGCTGTTTCCGGTAATGGGGCTCACGTTTAATTCCAGATCCAAAAATGATACAAAAGTAGTTTGTCTGAGCCTGTGGTTCTTGGACCCACCTTAAACAACCTATTCTTCCACTTTACATCCTCAAGCATTTCTGGGAACATCAGAAATGGTGCCCAAGGACAGAGTCCGGGATAAAGTAGAGTACGGGTTTATTCCCACGCTGCTGCCCCCGTTTGGTGAGGTTATATTATTAACACCATATGATCTGGGTGACTTTGGTCGAACCACTATTTTCACAGTCTATTCTTAGCTACCTGTTTGAAATGGCCAACTATTCCATCGCTTTTCCTCAGGGAAAGTTTCCAGTGACTTTAGACCATCTCTAGAATCCAGGAGTAAGGGGCTAGTTCACACAAAGTTACCTGACTGCGAACTAAGCAGACTAAAAGGGTGAAGCACTATTATTTAGGAACTGTCTGTCCATGAAGGTTTCAGAGCAAGCCTGAAATTCTTACCTCAACTGTAACAGCGAGGCGACCTCCCTTCTAGGCCTCTGACAAAATGGCGCTGAGTGCACAAGATCACCACCTATGAAAGCCTGGGGAGGCGCTCTGTTCCACAAATCAGCCCAGAGGTTCCTTTAGGCCTCAGGAAACTCAAAATGTTCCCGCAGTCCCCGTGTTATGAAATATATGACTGCAGAGGGACTCACATGGCCGAGTCCTCACTGAGGCATCCCTTAATCTCGGGAAACGTCAAAAAACAGTCCTGTTCACCAACAAGGAGACTGGGGCCCAAGCTATGTCCGGTAATGGGGCTCACGTTTAAGTCCAGATCCCAAAATGATACAAAAGTAGTTTGTCTGAGCCTGTGGTTCTTGGATCCACCTTAAACAACCTACTCTTCGACTTTACATGCTCAGGCATTTTGGGAACATCAGAAATGGTACCCAAGGACAGAGTCCGGGATAAAGTAGAGTAGGGGTTTATTCCCACGCTGCTGCCCCCGTTTGGTGAGATTATATTCTTAACACCATATGATCTGGGTGGCTTTGGTCCAACCACTGTTTTCACAGTCTAGTCTTAGCTACCTGTTTGAAATGGCCAACTATTCCATCGCTTTTCCTCAGGGAAAGTTTCCAGTGACTTTAGACCATCTCTAGAATCGAGGAGTAAGGGGCTAGTTCACACAAAGTTACCTGACTGGGAACTAAGCAGACTAAAATGGTGAAGCACTATTATTTAGGAACTGTCTGTCCATGAAGGTTTCAGAGTGAACCTGAAATTCTTACCTCAACTGTAATTGCGAGGCGACCTCCCTTCGAGGCGTCTGACAAAATGGCGCTGAGTGCACAAGATCACCACCTGTGAAAGCCTGGGGAGGCGCTCTGTTCCACAAATCAGCCCAGAGGTTCCTTTAGACCTCAGGAAACTCAAAAATGTTCCCACAGTCCCCGTGTTACGACATATATGACTGCAGAGGGACTCACATGGCCGAGTCCTCACTGAGGCATCCCTTAATCTCGGGAAACGTCAAAAAACAGTCCTCAGGCTCTTCTCTTCACCAACAAGGAGCTTGGGGCCCAAGCTGTTTCCGGTAATGGGGCTCACGTTTAATTCCAGATCCCAAAATGATACAAAAGTAGTTTGTCTGAGCCTGTGGTTCTTGGATCCACCTTAAACAAACTACTCTTCCACTTTACATCCTCAGGCATTTCTGGGAACATCAGAAATGGTGCCCAAGGACAGAGTCCGGGATAAAGTAGACTAGGGGTTTATTCCCACGCTGCTGCCCCCGTTTGGTGAGGTTATATTATTAACACCATATGATCTGGGTGGCTTTGGTCCAACCACTGTTTTCACAGTCTAGTCTTAGCTACCTGTTTGAAATGGCCAACTATTCCATCGCTTTTCCTCAGGGAAAGTTTCCAGTGACTTTAGACCATCCCTAGAATCGAGGAGTAAGGAGCTAGTTCACACAAAGTTACCTGACTGCGAACTAAGCAGACTAAAAGGGTGAAGCACTATTATTTAGGAACTGTCTGTCCATGAAGGTTTCAGAGCGAGCCTGAAATTCTTACCTCAACTGTAACAGCGAGGCGACCTCCCTTCTAGGCCTCTGACAAAATGGCGCTGAGTGCACAAGATCACCATCTGCGAAAGCCTGGGGAGGCGCTCTGTTCCACAAATCAGCCCAGAGGTTCCTTTAGGCCTCAGGAAACTCAAAATGTTCCCGCAGTCCCCGTGTTACGAAATATATGACTGCAGAGGGACTCACATGGCCGAGTCCTCACTGAGGCATCCCTTAATCTCGGGAAACGTCAAAAAACAGTCCTGTTCACCAACAAGGAGACTGGGGCCCAAGCTATGTCCGGTAATGGGGCTCACGTTTAAGTCCAGATCCCAAAATGATACAAAAGTAGTTTGTCTGAGCCTGTGGTTCTTGGATCCACCTTAAACAACCTACTCTTCGACTTTACATGCTCAGGCATTTTGGGAACATCAGAAATGGTGCCCAAGGACAGAGTCCGGGATAAAGTAGACTAGGGGTTCATTCCCACGCTGCTGCCCCCGTTTGGTGAGGTTATATTATTAACAGCATATGATCTGGGTGGCTTTGGTCCAACCACTGTTTTCACCGTCTAGTCTTAGCTACCTGTATGAAATGGCCAAGTATTCCATCGCTTTTCCTCAGGGAAAGTTTCCAGTGACTTTAGTCCATCTCTAGAATCCAGGAGTAAGGAGCTAGTTCACACAAAGTTACCTGACTGCGAACTAAGCAGACTAAAAGGATGAAGCACTATTATTTAGGAACTGTCTGTCCATGAAGGTTTGAGAGCGAGCCTGAAATTCTTACCTCAACTGTAACAGCGAGGCGACCACCCTTCTAGGCGTCTGACAAAATGGCGCTGAGTGCACAAGATCACCACCTATGAAAGCCTGGGGAGGCGCTCTATCTCACAAATCAGCGCAGAGGTTCCTTTAAACTTAGGAAACTCAAAAATGTTCTCGCGGCCCCCTATGTCGCTAGATATAGATGACTGTGGAGTGTCTCATATACTACCAGGTCAGCACCGAGCATCATTTAAACTCAATGGACCTCGGCAAATGGCCCTCAGCCTGCGGACTCCTCGGATATGGAAACCAGAACAAGAGTCTTTCGAGAATGGGGCTCTGTTTGCTTCAGGACCCCAAAACGACAAACATCTACCTCATTTGTCGGGGCCTGTGGTCCTTGGATCCAGCTTAAATAACCTACACATCCACTTTGCATCAGAATAAAAATGTCACACCGTCACGCATTTCTGGGAACACTGGAAATGGTGCCCAAGGTCAGTCCTGGACAAGTGGGTTAGGCGCTCATTCCCTCGCAGCTGTCCCAATTTGGTGAGGTTATATTCTTAATACCATATGATCTGGGTGACTTTGGGCCAACCACTCTTTTCACAGTCTAGTCTTAGCTACCTGTTTGAAATGGCCAACTATTCCATCGCTTTTCCTCAGGGAAAGTTTCCAGTGACTTTAGACCATCTCTAGACTCGAGGAGTAAGGAGCTAGTTCACACAAAGTTACCTGACTGCGAACTAAGCAGACTAAAAGGGTGAAGCACTATTATTTAGGAACTGTCTGTCCATGAAGGTTTCAGAGCAAGCCTGAAATTCTTACCTCAACTGTAACTACGAGGCGACCACCCTTCTAGGCGTCTGACAAAATGGCGCTGAGTGCACAAGATCACCACCTATGAAAGCCTGGGGAGGCGCTCTGTTCCACAAATCAGCCCAGAGGTTCCTTTACATCTCAGGAAACTCAAAAATGTTCCCGCAGTCCCCGTGTTATGAAACATATGACTGCAGAGGGACTCACATGGCCGAGTCCTCACTGAGGCATCCCTTAATCTCGGGAAAGGTCAAAAAACAGTCCTGTTCACCAACAAGGAGACTGGGGCCCAAGCTATGTCCGGTAATGGGGCTCACGTTTACGTCCAGATCCCAAAATGATACAAAAGTAGTTTGTCTGAGCCTGTGCTTCTTGGATCCACCTTAAACAACTTACTCTTCCACTTTACATCCTCAGGCATTTCTGGGAACATCAGAAATGGTGCCCAAGGACAGAGTCCGGGATATAGTAGAGTAGGGGTTTATTTCCACGCTGCTGCCCCCGTTTGGTGAGATTATATTCTTACCACCATATGATCGGGGTGACTTTGGTCGAACCACTGTTTTCACAGTCTAGTCTTAGCTACCTGTTTGAAATGGCCAACTATTCCATCGCTTTTCCTCAGGGAAAGTTTCCAGTGACTTTAGACCATCTCTAGAATCGAGGAGTAAGGAGCTAGTTCACACAAAGTTACCTGACTGCGAACTAAGCAGACTTAAAGGGTGAAGCACTATTATTTAGGAACTGTCTGTCCATGAAGGTTTCAGAGCGAGCCAGAACTTCTTACCTAAACTATAACAGCGAGGCGACCACCCTTCTAGGCGTCTGACAAAATGGCGCTGATTGCTCAAGATCACCACCTGTGAAAGCCTGGGGAGGCACTCTGTCTCACAAATCAGCGCAGAGGTTCCTTTAAACTTAGGAAACTCAAAAATGTTCCCGCAGTCCCCGTGTTACGAAATATATGACTGCAGAGGGACTCACATGGCCGAGTCCTCACTGGGGCATCCCTTAATCTCGGGAAAGGTCAAAAAACAGTCCTGTTCACCAACAAGGAGACTGGGCCCAAGCTATGTCCGGTAATGGGGCTCACGTTTAATTCCAGATCCCAAAATGATACAAAAGTAGTTTCTCTGAGCCTGTGGTTCTTGGATCCACCTTAAACAACCTACGCTTCCACTTTACATCCTCAGGCATTTCTGGGAACATCAGAAATGGTGCCCAAGGAGAGAGTCCGGGATAAAGTAGACTAGGGGTTTATTCCCACGCTGCTGCCCCCGTTTGGTGAGGTTATATTCTTAACACCATATGATCTGGGTGACTTCGGTACAAACACTGTTTTCACAGTCTAGTCTTAGCTACCTGTTTGAAATAGCCAACTATTCCATCGCTTTTCCTCAGAGAAAGTTTCCAGAGACATTAGACCATCTCTAGAATCCAGGAGTATGGAGTTAGTTCACACAGAGTTACCTGACTGGGAGCTAAGCAGACTAAAGGGGTGAAGCACTATTATTTAGGATCTTTCTGTCCATGAAGGTTTCAGAGTGAGCCTGAAATTCTTACCCCAACTGTAACTGCGAGGCGACCACCCTTCTAGGCGTCTGACAAAATGGCGCTGAGTGCACCAGATCACCACCTATGAAAGCCTGGGGAGGCGCTCTGTCTCACAAATCAGCCCAGAGGTTCCTTTAAACTTAGGAAACTCAAAAATGTTCCCGCAGTCCCCGTGTTATGAAATATATGACTGCAGAGGGACTCACATGGCCGAGTCCTCACTGAGGCATCCCTTAATCTCGGGAAACGTCAAAAAACAGTCCTCAGGCTCTTCTCTTTACCAACAAGGAGATTGGGGCCCATGCTGTTTCCGGTAATGGGGCTCACGTTTAAGTCCAGATCCGAAAATGATACAAAAGTAGTTTGTCTGAGCCTGTGGTTCTTGGATCCACCTTAAACGACCTATTCTTCAAGTTTACATCCTCAGGCATTTCTGGGAACATCAGAAATGGTGCCCAAGGACAGAGTCCGGGATAAAGTAGAGTAGGGGTTTATTCCCACGCTGCTGCCCCCATTGGGTGAGGTTATATTCTTAACACCATATGATCTGGGTGACTTTGGTCCAACCACTGTTTTCACAGTCTAGTCTTAGCTACCTGTTTGAAATGGCCAACTATTCCATCGCTTTTCCTCAGGGAAAGTTTCCAGTGACTTTAGACCATCTCTAGGATTGAGAAGTAATGAGCTAGTTCACACAAAGTTACCTGACTGGGAACTAAGCACACTAAAAGGGTGAAGCACTATTATTTAGGAACTGTCTGTCCATGAAGGTTTCAGAGCAAGCCTGAAATTCTTACCTCAACTGTAACAGCGAGGCGACCTCCCTTCCAGGCGTCTGACAAAATGGCGCTGAGTGCACAAGATCACCACCTATGAAAGCCTGGGGAGGCGCTCTATCTCACAAATCAGCCCAGATGTTCCTTTAGATCTCGCGAAACTCAAAAATGTTTCCTCAGTACCCATGTTACCAAAAATATGACTGTGGAGGGACTCAAATGGCCAAGTCCTCACTGAGGCATCCCTTAATCTCAGGAAACATAAAAAGAACTTCCTCAGGCTCCCCTGTTCACCAACAAGGAGATTGGTCCCCAAGCTGTTTTGAGTAATGGGGCTCCCGTTTGATTCGGGATCTCAGACGGTACAAAAATAGTTCAATTTTTTTGTGCCTGTGAGTGGTTTCTGGGTCTGCCTTTAAATAACCACCTTTCTACTCTATGTGAGAATGAAAATGTCACATGATCCTGCATTAATGGGATCCTCTAAAATTGTGCCTGATTAATAACCTATTATATGTGTCAGTCTGATCCAACCAGTGTTTCCACAAGCCACTCTTAGCTGGTCATTTGACACAGACAGCTATTCCACAGCTACTCCTCAGGAAATGTTTGAAAATGGCTTCTTTAAGCAGTCTTCAGAATTAGAAGTAAGGAGGTTTTTCCCACAATGTTACCTGACTGGAAGCTAGGCAGTCCAATGCGATGAAGTTTTATTATTCAGAGGAAACATATATCTTAAAAAGTTTCAGAGTGAACACAAAATTCTTGCCTCAACTGGCAAAGCTAGACATTGTCCCTTCCAGGATGCTCACAAAATTGCAATCACTTCACAAATTCATGACATATGAAAGCCTGGCAAGGTTTTCTATCTCACAAGTCAGCACAGAAGTTTCTTAAAACTCAGGAACCTCATAAAACATCCCCAATGCCACCATGTCATAGGCATAAATGACTGGGGAGGGACTCATATGCTCATGTTATCACTGAAGAATCTTTCAAACTCAAAGAAATTCACTAAATAGACCTCAGTCTCCCTTGTCATCCTATATGGAAAGTGGGGCCCAGTCTCATTCTACTGAGTGGTTCCATTTGCCTCAGGACAACAAAAGGATACAAAGGTAGCTTAATTGTCTGAGCCTGTGGATTCTGGATTCCCTACCAAGTGCCCACTTCCTCACCTTCATACAGGCTAAAATTGTCACAGGATCCTGCATTTCTGGGAACCTCTGACAAACCTAAGGACAAAGTCCTCTGAGAGGGAGCAGTGGTAGCTCCTTGCCACAATACCTGTCCCTTTTTTTGGGGCAGGTCATATTACTCAAACTATAATATGTAGTGTGTATTCACAGAGACAGAGCTTCCAAGGTCCACTCTTAGGGTTTTTTTCACTCTGTGAGCTAATCAGGAGCCTACCCTCATGGAATGTTTAAAAATGGAAGCTAAGTATAGTATAGTTTCTAGAAATGAGAGGCATCAGCTCATTCCTATAACTGAACAGCATAGTCCTCCACAGAGCCAAGAGATGAATCTGCATTCTTCAGGTACTAGTTATCATGGAAAGAGGATTATCTAATCAGCCCTAATCTCTTAACTGGAGTTGAAAGGCACTGTGAGGCAGTCTCTTGTTTAGAATCTTTGCAGAATTTCTCTCAGTGGTCTAAGTTGCTAGTTGAGGAAAAATATGGTGGAACTCCTATTTGAATTTTATCACTAAGGCAGCTTATAGTCTGTGGAACCACACACATTGGCTCTGCGTTCCCTAAGTCCCTGGATGCAGATGTGGAAGGTTGGGTACAGGCTTATTCACAAAAGTATACTCTTATTTGGGGCAAGACCATCAAATGGATGCTAAGTAGCTTGATTTTCTGGGCCTGTTCTTCTGGAATCTGGCTTTTACTATAAATATTCTCGAATGTAATTATATCTGTAATCTGTTCCCAAGTTCCATCTTGACTATAAATACTTTAAGAATCTTCAGAAAGGAATTATGATCAAAATAAAGACAAGCTAATGTTCTACAGATATCTGTTTGGTTCATAACTTCTGTTAGTTTCACTGCGCCTCTATCCATCTAGTTATCTCTGATGTTAGTTGGTCTTGCTGTCTCTGAGTGTAGTTTATTCCTCCTCTGGGCCTGTGGGCCTTTGAGCCCATGGTCTTAGGAGTGAGAGAACTCATGGGACAAGCTCTCTCCAGGCATAATTTGGTATGAAAGGGTATGGGACAGCCTTAGTTATGGGCCCAGATGGAGACTGGAAGGTTCCTGTCCCAGGCTGCTCTGCAGTTCCTGTGCCCTGTGTACTCCTGGCGTGTCCCTCTTTGGACAGTGAGTGGAGCAAAAGCCATGTCTCAACTTTGGGCTTAAGAATGAGAGCACTCGGTAGACACCTCTGTCTTCTGTGTGGGATACGTGTCGGCTGGGAAATCTCCGTAATAGATCTCCGTAATAAACCTCGCCTTTGCGTATTACATCCAAAATGGTCTCCCTGTGTCTGGGGTCCAGGATTTCCCGGGACTTGAGTAAGGGTCTCTCTTCAGGGATCTTTCATTTGGGGGCTCGGCCAGGATCTTCGTGACCACCCCAGACCCCGAAGACCCCTTGGAGGTGAGTTGGATGTTTGTCTGAGCGTTTCTGTGTGAGCGGTGCCGCATTTGTCAGTCTGGGTCTGCTTGTCCACTGTCTATCTGTTTCCAGTCGTCTCCCGGTAGGAACAACTTGGGTCGGTTTGTTTCCAGTCATCTCTGGGTAGGAACGACTTGGGTTGGTTTGTTTCCAGTCGTCTCCGGGTAGGAACAACTTGGGCAGCTGTCGCAGAGGTCCGTGAAGACCCCCGAGACTTCAGGGGACAGACTTGTCCGGCACTGCAGGCTCCAACCCTGGGGTTCCTCTTGAGGGTGGAGGGGGCCCAGAAGGAACTGGTTGCCTCCTATCTCCTCACTGTTAAGTGAGGAGATTAGAGACCTTGCCGGGTGATCTGGCTTTGGTTTCTTGTGGAATAGTCACAGAGGGTGACTAGTTTTAGACATCCTTGTCTCTCTTGTCATTTTGTTAGTCTTCTGTGTTGGGTGTTTGTTGTACTTTGTAGACAGAAGGAAGAGTGATGTGGAATCCGCTCTCCCTCATCTGTCTTTGGTGTCCCCTTGGTAAGGAAGAGTGATATGGAATCTGCTCTCCTTAATCTGTTGTTGGTGAGCTCAGGGAAGCTCTCATCTAAATCAGTTCAGTTTTGTGGTGATCTCGCAGCAGCCATTTGTTTTTTGTTTTTGTGCTCACTTCTGTTTTTTTGTCTGTTTATCTTTTGATTGTCTTTCTGTGTGACTAAATGCTTTTGTCCTTTTCGGTGGACCTCTATCTTCTGGACTCTCTTCTTGTTTTCTCGCCATCCCACTTGAGATGCTTGTTAGTAGCTATTACAGGAAATACAGAATCCTACTACAGGCCAGAAAAAATGTTCCAGACACGGATGGAAGGCCTGTAGAGGGCCGCTTTAACATTCGCCACCACAAGATGGCGCTGGCTTCCACTGCGCCCCACGTGGAAGGCCAGGATAGCTTCCGCCATTACAAGATGGCGCTGGCCTCCGCCGCGCCAGCCGACTTCCTTTCAGGAAGTTAACTGTGTGCACATGTGCAAGAGTGCCTTCGTGCCAGGTCTTTGCCCACTCTGGGGCGTGCCTTATGAGATCATAGGTGAGTGACCAATCAGGTGTGGATGCGCCGTGCTAGGGTGTATATAACCTGCGCCATGCGGGCTCTCTTTAAGATTTTAATAAAGTTTTGGCTGCCGCAAGGATTCGTATGTCCCCGCGTGTTTTCTTGCTGGCGAGGTCGCACGTGGGACATTTGGTGCCGAAACCCTGGATAAAAAACGCCACACCATCGCCAGGTGCCGGGAGGGAGTCCTCCGTCCGCAGAGAGAATCCAGAAGCGGCAGGAATTGAGGTAAACTCCAAGAGACATGATAATTTCCGAATTGTTTGGTCTTGACCTATCATATCTTTCTCCTGCTCAGGGTGCTGTTGAGGCCTCTATTACATGGTAGTCTGAGGCCGGGAACGTTAGGAATTTGGCAGATGGTTAAGGATTGTTTAGGTAAAGACATTTTTCGTCCTATAATAGCGGAAGGCCAAGAGGCCCTGGACGAAATTCAGGAAAGCATGTCAGAAACTGAGCGTAGTGAAAGGTTGCAACGAAAAAATGATACTGATCGATCTCAAGCACCAGGCCCCTCTACGGTCTTACCACTGTCAGAGGTGATAGTACGGGGAAAGGACGCCCCGGGGACAGTGGCCACCTCGGCTACTGAGGAAGGGACCCCTGCAAAAACTGTGAAGAAACCGAAAATTATGGATCCTTAATGGACAAGGCTGGTAATTTTGTTTATTTTTTTCATTGTGTGGGAAGCTGTTACAGCCGTTAGGACAGGTCAGAGGGTCCTTACAGAGCATCAAGAAAGTATGTCGGAGGGAGAAAAGGTCTCTAAAGAAAAAACGAAAAGAAAAGGAGATAAAAGGAACACAGTATTTTGGGAGAAAAATTTTGTCTTTGTGCTGGTAAAAGGTGTGATCAGGCTCTATAAGCTTTGTAGAGTCATACTGATTAGGCTTGATAGAGGCAGATCGCCTGAAAATTTATTCAGGAGAATCAAACAAAAGGACATCTCAATGCCCATGCACAGCTTGATGGAGTTAATGTAATTGGGTTGTGAGTGGAAATACTCAGGACTGTGTTTCACTTCCATACCATTGGCGAATGTCAGTCGTGCTGCTCAGATAATATATCTCAGTATCTTACAGGAATTGGGTTTCAACACGTTGATGGACTAGTCCAGGAATTGAGACAATCCATCGCCCATATCGACTCCACTCGAGTGGATAGTCACCGTGAACACCATCTGTTTTTTTCCCTCTTTGTCTATTGTCTGTCCCTGGTGCACCAGGATGTCCCCATGTCTGTCAGTTTATGTCTGTGGTTCTTGCTTCTCGTTGTTTAAATGTTTTATGTTTCATGTTCAAAAGAAAAAAATGGTAAAAACTTTATCTGCTGGTCGTTCACACCTTGACTTGGTCTTAACTCGTTTCAAAAAGGAACAAATGAATAAAAAACAGTTTCAATCAGGCCTTTAGAGCCCTACACCTGCAGCCAGGAGTTTAGGTTAGCTGGAGAAGCTGCCCAGAGGCTAAGCGTCTGCACGAGCTGATCTTAAAGGCGCCAGCAGCTTCTCAGCTTCTTTGGTACAAGAGCTGAGAGCTGTTTCTCTTAGAGAAATCCCTGACTTATTATTTGACTCAACAGGTGACAAGGTGCTTCTCTTAAAATCATAGCTAAAAAGGTAAAAATGGTCTTTGGTCTAAATATTAAAGATATGTGTAGCCACTTCAATTTTGTTTCTCATTGGTTTTAAATGTGTAAATATGCTCTACTTGCCTTGGTCATAGATTGTTGGCTTTTTAGTTATTAGATATGGTTAAAAAGGTATAATATTGGTAACAGAAAGTTGACATACAACTGGTAATTTGGATGGAGTCATTTCTAGACAACATGTGGCATGAGCCAACCCAGGGAAACAGGTCTAAATTGAGATAATATTTTTATGGAATTCTTATCCTAGAAACCGGGCTTCTAAAAAAATTTAGGACAATGTCTCTTTGTTGAGGTACTAGAGACTACACCATCGTGCGTTCATATATAGGAATTGGCAGTCAAACTTTGTACTAGATTGTTGGAGGTCGAGTTTTGCTTTCCAAAGTTGTGGTTTGCCCTGAAGCTATCTGTATTTTAATGCTAATTCCACTGCCCCAAGGACAGCTGCCTAGTCATGTACTCAGAACTCAGGTGACCTTGTGGTTGTGCTCTGGTGTTACAAAGAGAACTTAAAGATTGTGATTAAAGATTGCCAGTGTTACATTGACTAACTCAAACTTATTTTTAATTAAGAAAAAATCAAACAGGTAGATATTGTTACAAGATTTACAAAGGATTGATGAGGTTTTGGAACTTGTGAGAACATTACAGCCAGTTTACTTACTCCAACTGCCATTTCAAGATAGATTTAGAGGATTTATTTTGAGTTTTCACTTCGTGAGCCTGCTTATAATTTTAGAGAGCCCATAGAGTGATATCATTAAGAATGGCTAATAGCCTTATATTATGTAATTGTGTTGCTTCTTTAATGTAAGAAGTTAGAACTTAAATCTTTCAATGTATATGGAAATTTTTACTACAAACCTTTGCTCTCAAAATGAGCTTTAATATTTGGAGAGTAGCTGTTACACTATTCCAGAAAAGAATGTTTGAAGCTAATTTTAAGCTTCTACGGATATGTTAATTGGCTAAGTACCTCACCCTACTAGAGGACTTAGGTCTTTGTTATACACATTGGAGATAAAGCTTCAGCTGTGTTAATACAGAATTGTAGACTAGAGTCATAAAAGTATTTTAAAAAGAAACCTGGTGAAACATATCTTATTCCAAACAACAGTTAATTGGTTATTACAAAATACTGATATTTGGCCTATTACATAAACAAATTTTTCAGGCAAAGTTGATAATTTTACTCTTTACATGCTTTTGTACTTCCTGTATATTTGTGCATACAACTCATAGGAAATGTGCTTAGTGTATTTATAGGTGGTTCATCTAATGAAAAGGCTACATATATGATTGGATCACTTGTTTATTCTCTTGAGTTTCTATTGCTTCAACACAGATTATTAAATTCCATAGTTTAGCCACTGTTTTTAAATCAAACTTTCAATTCACATACTGATAGCCAATGTGTGGCTTGTGGTTTACAATTGATTTCAATTACTTAATGCTTTATTAGAGACAGGTTTCCTACTTAAAATCAATGAGTGATTTCAGTGTGAATGTCTGACAACTCACTGTCCTTTCAGTGCCCTGACTCAGACAACTAAACAAAACCATAGACCCAGCTCTTTGAAAATGGTAATGGAGTTGATAACACACCCTCACGAAAAGAGGAAGACTCCATTTGCTTGCTTTCTATTACCAGCCTCACCCTGCCAGTTCAGGGATTTCTAGTAAGACTGAAATTGGACAATATTTACAAGATTTGACATTTCTAATTAATGCTTCTGTTTAGGTGAATAAAGTTTGTGAGGTGCTAGAGAAATGGCTTAGTGGTTAAGAGCACTAAGTACTGTTCCTTTATAGGACATTTAAGAACTCAAACTGGATTGCCTGGGCTCTTTAGCAAGGGAGGACAATGATACCAGACAGATGACAGGCCTTACATAGGAACAGTTAGTCAAAAAATCTCATCCTTTATATACCCAAAACAATAATGCTGGAGACAATAATTTGGCATACAAGTCAATTTATAAATACAAGTGTTCAGTGTCCTCAATTTAATCCTCGAGGACTTACCTTAATAAATAATATCTTTACTATATCTTTATAAATAAAAAGGGGGAGTTATCCCTGTATGCTAAATAATGCTCCTTTTATTTCAATTTTAAAATTTGGATGCCAAAGTTTATGGCACCCTACAACTAGGCATACTTCTGCCTAGGTGAAATAGAAAGATCCACATATTGACATGATCCTGTCCAGATATTTTATATGGGGAAGAGGGAATGTTTGTGTTTTTTCTACAAGATGCTACAAGAGTGTGCCAGCTGCCTGAGTGGTTGCTGAGACTTGCTGATCCTGGTTACATGAAGATTCAGCTCTCGTGGTTCGGGTCCCTGGAGTCATCCCTCTGCCCTGAGAGGAAGATGAAAGATTTCCCTTCATCCTTTGTCATCACAGAGATTTTGCCATTGCTGCAGTCAGTGTTACCGCTGCATGTGTCCTGTCCCACCATGGCCCGCTCTCTGACCCTCTGTGCACTGCTGCTTGCTGGAGAAGACTGGACTCCAGCCGTTGCTGCCCCCTTCATTCCCTGGTGACTCTTCTTGCCTTAACTGGCCATTTTACAGACTGTAGCTTCACAGGAATGCCACCTGGGTAAAGCTGCTGTGGACTGGGGAACTCTGCCCTGGTTGTACAGATCTCAGAAATGGTTCCATGCCTGCTGGTTGTTCCAGAGATCCGGAACTGTCCTGGAAAAGACCTTGACACCTTCGCTGCTATTGTAGCAGCCATTACTGCTGCAGACATTGTGTCTGCAGTGTCTGGAGTTATCCTCCCTCAATCTATTGTTAGAAAAGCACAGTGGGTAAACTTTCTGGAGTAGTTACTAACAATTGGGAATTCTAAATTCTATTGTAGGAGCGGCTTGACTACGGCCCTTGGTGGTAACAGCTGAGGTGAACCAGATGAGGTGCCCGCTACTTATCGGGAGTGGCTCTGTTTGGTGCAGCCCTATGCTGTGGATTAGTGTTCATGCTATGGTTGGTTTGCAAACTCAGATCTCAACAGAAACGTGACAAGGCCGTTATCACTCAAGCCCTTGTGGCCATTGTACAAGGGGCCTCCCCTGGAATTTGGTTATCTATGCTCAGGAATTAGTCGGTATCTGAGTTCTCTGCTATTGCACCCCATTGATCTGTGGATCCATTGCACTGGGATGAGAGAGACTCTCGGTATCTGAGTTCTCTGCTCTTGCACCCCATGGATCTGTGGATCCATTGCACTGGGATGAGAGAGACTCAATGTTCCTTTGATCAGCCCTTCCACATCGCTGAGGTTTCCTCATTGCACGCGATAGGGTGATCATGATTTGTTATAAAATAAATGATTTGTGATAAAATATAAATAAATAGGGGGAGATGTAGAGGGCTGCTTTAACGTTCGCCACCACAAGATGGCGCTGGCTTCCACTGCGGCCCACGTGGAAGGGCAGGATAGCTTCCGCCATTACAAGATGGCGCTGGCCTCCGCCGCACCAGCTGACTTCCTTTCAGGAAGTTAACTGTGTGCGCATGTGCAAGAGTGCCTTCGTGCCAGGTCTTTGCCCACTCCGGGGTGTGCCTTATGAGATCATAGGTGAGTGACCAATCAGGTGTGGATGCGCCACACTATGGTGTATATAAGCCGCGCCATGCGGGCGCGTGGTGCTCTCTTTAAGATTTTAATAAAGTTTTGGCTGCCGCAAGGATTCGTATGTCCCCGCGTGTTTTCTTGCTTGGCGAGGTCGCTCGTGGGACAAAGGCCCTCACTTCTGCCTGTTGACTTCAATTCCACTGAAGGTAGGGAGGGCCGGGTCCACTGCCAAACTCCAATGGTGGGTCTCTGAGGGCTGGAAAATGCCCCACCAATTTGGCTAAGGTAAGAAAAAGATATGAAGAAACTTGAGGGGTTAAGCTAAGTTGCTGAGAGAGTTAGTGTAAGTTAGAGGGAAAGTAAGGTTGAACAGAGAGAGAAAGAGAAAAGAAGGTAAAAAGAGCAGGAAGCTAGAGAAGAAAACAGACAAAAAGAAGAGGAAGCTAGAGAGCTAAAGAGAGATAAAAGACAAGAGAGGAACATATACTGGCCACAGTAGTTAAGGAACCTAGGAAGACAGTACCTGGCAACAGAAGAGAATTCCTGACTAAAGATCGGTGTGCCTAATACAAAGAAAAAGGACACTGGGTCAGGGACTGCCCCAGGAAGAACAAGAGGGGCCTCTCCAGTGGCCCAGAAGGCAAGCCTCTTGGTCCTAGAGTGCTGGCTATGCACAAAGATAGAAGGGAAGCCCGCCCAGTTGTTTTGTGAATACGGGGAACCTAAGACTCTGTGCTCCTACGCCCAAATGGACTAGTGTCTAGCAAAAGACCTTGATTACAGGGGGCTACTGGCAACAAAAAATACTTATGGACTACCCAAAGAACAGTGGACCTTGGCGTGGGCCGGGTAACCCACTAGTTCATGGTCATCTCTGACTGCCCCTATCCCTTGCTCATGAGAAATTTACTCTCCAAAATGGCTTGTGTGGGCTGAAATGGCTGGGTGAGGCCATGTGTATGTATATCTGCAGACTGTGTATGTGGAGCTTAAGACCTGTCTCAGTGCACCAGTACCTGATGCTGGGAGATGTGTGTCTTAGTGCCGTTCTGCCTGGAACACGTCACTCCTGCCAGCCGGGCACTAACAATTATCACCCAATCCAGGACTTAAACTGTGATAGAGTGGCTGCTGTTTTGCCTTTGAATAGAACATCCCAAAAGATGGGACCACTGGTCAGCTGCCATGGACTAGATTCTCCACCGGTTGGGGGCAATCTGGTCACCTTGCTACCCAATCCTGACCTGGAGCCACCACAGCACGAGTGTCAAGTACTGGTGGAGGAAAGACCTCTGCGACTGACTGATCGACCCCTGCTGAAAGCAGAGGCTGCCTTGTCCACAGACGGGAACAGTTCTCTTCAGAAAGGTCAGAGATAAGTGGGTGCTGCCATGGTGGACAACACGAATGTCATCTGGGATGGCTGAACCTCTACTGCCCAGCACTTCAGCACTGCAGATGCCTTTGCCACCTCTTAGATCCCCTGATAAAGTCAGCAACTGTGTTATTCATTGCCCAGGACATCAGGAGGGAAGAGATTCAGTGGCATGGGACAGTAACAAAGCAGATCAAGTGGCTCGAAAAGTGGCTATGCAGGAGCCTATCCTGGTTACAGGCCTGCAAGAGACAGCCACTGGGAACTGGGATCGGACTAAGGGATGGCCTCACTTAGAAAAGGCCCAAATTGCTTAAAAGATAAACGGACAATGACACACTTGAGGGGAAAGCTATACTACCCAGAGAACAAAGAAAAGACTCACTTTGCCAAATACAGAAATGGACTCATTTAGGAGATAAGTTTGTCCAAGTAGTTAAGGTATATATAATAGACTTTTTAGCCAAGAGAGGCAGTAAAAAAGTATAAGGTATGTCAGTAAGGGAATGCTTAATAAGCAAACAGGGCAAAGAGACCTAGAGAGTTTAGTGAGAAGTCAACGTGAACTTCACTGAGAAAATATGGTCACAAGTATCTCCTAGTGCTTGTAGATACCTTTCCAGGAATAGATAAAAGCTTTCCAACCAAGCAAGAGACGGCCTCTGCAGTCATCAAGAAGATACTGGAAGAAATCTTCCCCCGGTCTGGAGTGCCCAAGGTAATCTGGTCAGACAATGGCCCTACTTTCATTGCCAAGGTAAGCCAGGGTGTGGCCAAGTATTTAGAGGTCGATTGGAAATTACGTTGTGTTTAGAGACCTCAAAGTTCAGGACAGGTAGAGTAAATAAATAAAACTCTAAAAGAGACCCTGACCAAATTGACCATGGAGACTGGTGCAGACTGGGTGGCACTCCTTCCCTCTTGCTCTCTTCAGACCAAGAAATACCCCTTCCACATTCAGCCTTATCCCCTTTGAGATCTTATATGGGGCCTCAGCTCCTCTGACTGTATTAGATGATGTTACTGAACCAACATGTCATAATAATAATGATATGTATGCCAGGCTAAAAGACCTACAGGTGATACAGAAAGAAGCCTGGTCACAGCTGGCAGCAGCCTATGCCCCAGGGACCCCTGAGACATCTCATCAGTTCCAGGTCAGAGACTCGGCTACATACAATGGCACCGAACCCAGACACTCGAGCCTCACTGGAAGGGACTGTACCTGGTGCTGCTGACCATCCTGACAGCCGTCAATCTCAGCCCTCACCAGCTGAGTACTAGCTGTTGGGCTGAGAGCTGGAACCTAAAGGGACACTTAGATCTTCAAAAAGCTCCCTAGACTTGCACATCAGATAAGTGAATACATCAGAGACGTGACTGGGAGGTAGCTATAATGCTCACTTGAGGAGTGTGCTTTAGAAACAAGAATTTCCTGTTTGCCCTGGGTTCCATCGGGATAGATGTGGGGATAGGCTTGATTTCTATTGCAAATGATGTAACATACCCTTACTATGAAGGCATATGTGCGTTAGTACTTCTAACACTTCTTGGGACTGTGCCTCAGGGATCATACGTTTAGAAGTTCTAAGATAGTCATGACCTTGGTGTGTAGGTTTAGATAGTGTCCAGATTAGAATCCTGATGCTAACGACTTAGTAAGAAAAAAAAAGGAGTTGAGAATTACTTAGGGCTATCTTAAGAGTTGAGAATTACTTAAGGCTATCTAGGTGCTGCAAGGGCAGCTACAAGGACATCTGCTGTTGCCCTGCAATGCAAGGCTTATAGAGAATTCAGAACTGCCATTGACTCAGATACAAAAAGAGTGAAAAAGACTTTTTAGCTGACCTCCAAGAATACCTAGCCTCCCTCTCAGAGGTAGTCCTTCAGAATAGGAGAAGATTAGACCTGATATTCCTTAAAGAAGGAGTCTGTGTGCTACACTGAAAGAAGAATGTTGCTTCTATGTAGACCATTCAGGAGTAATTAAAGACTCCATGAATTAACTTAGAGAAAGGTTAGACAAAAGACAGAGAGACAGAGAAGCGCATCGGGGATGTTTCTAGAGCAGGTTTAGTAAATCTCCTTGGATGACTACTCTGATATCTTCCCTTATGGGACCCTTCTTAGTTTTGCTTCTGCTTCTGATTATAGGTCCATGTGTGTTAAAGAAACTAGTTACCTTCATTAGAGAAAGAGTGAGTACTGTTAAGATTTTGATGTTATGCCAACAGTATCATGCTTTAGGAGGACAAGAAAGCCAATATTATAAAGATACTAAAATTTAGTTCTATGATTAGAACTAGACACTAGAAGAAGTAGGGAATGAAAGAATAAAAAATGCAGCTAAGAAGTCAGAAGTTTAAAAAAAGCCCTAAATACCTCAAATTCCAGACCCTGCTCTCTACTTATACTAGCTGACCATAAAGTTAGATTAAAATCTTAGAGAACAATCTTGAGAAACAGGGAGTTTCTCCTTGTGATTTTTCACTGGTATTCTTGTGATTTTCCAATGACACCACCACTGCCCCCTTGGGTTGTTGTTTCTCCCTTTAAATACCCTTTCTCCCAGCCTCTCAGGGTTGAACTCCACTGCCCCTGCGTGGGATATGAGTCTCGACCCCAGTGCACTGGTTCCTATCAATAAACCTCATGTTTATTACAGCAAGGACGGTCTCACGTGAGTTCTTGGGGGGTCGCATCATCCCGAGACTTGAGGGAAGGTCTCCCTGTTCTGGGGGTCTTTCACTTCCTTTGCAATTTGTATCCTTTTGACCTCCTTTTGTTATTTGATTGATCTGGCTAGGACTTCGAGTTCTATATTGAATAGGTAGGGAAAGATTGGACAGCCTTGTCTAGTTCCTGATTTTAGTGGGATTGCTCCAAGTTTCTCTCCATTTAGTGAAGATAATTTTTTAAAAATTATATGACTAAATTATTGGAACATTCTGAAGTGATATTACTTTTGTTTCCTTGGGTGGTTTTCTTGTAAAGCCAAATATGAGCATTTGTCCTTGTAGGTTGTATTTTACATAAAACACTACTATCTGGCATTGGAGAAATTGCATTGATTTCATAGAGTTTATCCAAATTGTTTTGAAATTCTAGACCAGCAGATGCCTGAACCAAATGCACAGGTTTTAGCATCAAGAAAATGTGGCTTATATACTGAATAAGGAAGTACTTGTCTTCATATTTTTATGAAATATTTTATATAAGATTTTTCCTCATTCCTTTTGTAGTCTTTGGATGATTCATATCAAAAAAGCTTCCCTTTAGTTCTCTGTCTTGTCTGATACTGGTGATGGAACCCAGGGCTGTGTGTATGCTAAGCAAGCCCTCTACCATTGAGTCACACCCCTTATCCTTCAGTTCTCTTTTAGTAAAGTTTGGAATTTATTTAAAAAGTTATAAATATCTTTGTGTTGGTATTTACCAAGCAAACTTCAATTACTGAAGAAGAGGGAACCTCAGTTAAAAAATAGTCTCCATCACATCAGACTGTGGGATTGTTTGAGGAGTATCTTCTTTATTAATAATGATGGAAGAGGTCTGAGTCCACAGTAAATGGTATCACTTCTATTATATAAGAGAGCAAGGTTTGTGAGCCAATACACAGCTTTTCTCTATGGTGTATGTTAGGTTTCATAAATTGTAAACTGTATTTTCAAAACTTGCCTTTTATTTTATATAGTTCATTTTGCCTACATACGTGTAATGCATTATCAGTTATTCAAATATTTCATTATTATTTAATATCTATGGTGGTAGCATCTCCTTTATTTGTAACAATTATGTGTATATTTTACCTGCATATATGTGTGTATTGTGCTAATGCACTCTCCAAGGAGGGCAGAAACAGAGTTGAATCCCTTGAAACTGGAGCTACAGTGGGTTGTAAGCCTCCTTGTGGGTTTTGGAAACTGAACCTTGGGTCCTCTGAAAAGCATCAATTGCTCTTAACCACTAATCCATCTTTTAGCCTCTTGACATTTATTATTTTATTTTCTATTATATTGCATTCCTTTTATTTTTATTTTTAGATGCTATCTTCCTCTTAAATTTTAATTCTACATTAAGAATTCTACACTAAGCATTACCAGCTGCATATGTAGCAGAGGATAGGCCTATTGGGCACCAAAGGGAGGAGAAGCCCTTCCGAACACCCCCAGTGTAGGGGAATGTCAAGGTGGGGAGGTGGGAAGGAGGAATCACTAGGGAGGGGGTACACCTTTTATAAAAGAAGGGGGAGGGGAGGGGATAGGAGCCTTATGGATAGGAAACCGGGAAAGGGAATAACATTTAAAATGTAAATTAAAAATATGCAATAAAAAAAGGTATGAGCCTTATAATACTGAAAGCTTCCTTCTAAGTACTGCTTGAGCGATACCATTTATTTTTAAAATATTTATATCATTTAAAATCTTTTCTAATTTCTTAATTTTTGTCTTTCATGCAGGATTATTTAGAAAATGTTTTAATTTAAAATATTTACAGTTTTCTAGTATATTTTATTATTGATCTATAGTATATTTGATATTCTAGTACATGAATTTAGTATATCTTATTCTCTTTTATTTAGACAACAAATTTTGTCTGGTTTCAATTTTTAACCTGTGCTACGAGTTTGCTCACGGCTCAGGATATATTGTTACTTGTGTTACTAGTACACTTAACAAGAGTGGATTTTTCTGTATTTGTTGGGAAAACGATATAAAGCTAAAGATTGATTTTCCAGTTTTGTCTTTCATGGAATGCTTTATATTTAATAAAACTTGTGTCTAAATTCACCTTGTTTATTTTGGTATAGTTGCTGTCAATGATAATCTTCTAATTTTGTTCAGTTAGCATATAAAATAATGGGTTCAAATATATATATATATATATATATATATATATATATATATTTGTATGTTGTTCATATTTACATGCACCCTCCCAGTCTCTTCCTCTGTCCATTTTACTTGTCCATTCCCTAGTGCCAAAAGTTCACTCTCTGCTCTCATACCACACATGAATATATAGTTAAATTTAGATTCCACAAATGAGAGTAAATGTGTGATATTTTGCCTTTCTTACTCTTATTGCCATGTCATACATCCTCCTCATTTTTGAAATCCTCGATCTCTACAGTAGTACCCTTTTGTATTTTTGACCCATATATAAATCTAGATTCTCATATGAAAGAAAATGTGATGTTTGTCTTTCTGAGCTTGGCTTAACTTAATTAACATAATTACCTCTAGTTGTATCCATTTTCCTGAAAGTCGCTGTTTCATTATTGTTTACTGCCAAATAATGGCATTCTGTATATATAGGACTTATAAAATCAATTTAACTGTTGATGAACACTTATTTAGGCTTGTTCCATATTTTGGCTATTGTGAATAGAGTGGCAGCAAGCGTGGACATGCAAGTGTCTATGGGGTGTTCTATTTAGTCTTCCAATTATAACTAAGAGTGATATACTTCAGTCATAACATAATATTGTTTTAAGTTTTTGGAGGAACCACCATACTGGTTTCCATAGAGACTGAGTGTATATTCTCATTAGTGCTGCATAATGGTTTCCCTTTCCCCAAAGCCTTGTCAGTACCTGTTGTTTGTTTTTGTAATGATAAATATTCTATCAATGCAAGATAGAGTTTCAAAACAGTGTTAATGTGCATTTTCCTGATGGCTAAGGATATTGAATACTTTTTAAAGTTCTTCTCTTGAAAACTATCTATTCAGTTCATTTGTCCATTTACTGATCGGGTGATTTGGTTTTATTGTTTAATTTTGGGAGTTCTTTATAAATTCTAGATATCAATCCTCAGTCAGCTGTACAATTGGCAAAGAAATTCTCATATCTATAGTGAATCTTCTCTCTTGCAACTGTTTAATTGCTTTGTAGAAGCCTTTTAAATTGATACAAATTTATTCATCAATTTTTGTTACTATGCTCTGAGCAATTAGAATCCTTTTCAGAAAGTCTTTATGTATAACTAGATGACATGGTATTTTCTTTATGTATGCCTTGGAGTATTTTATTCAATGATTTCCCCTAACATCTTCAGAGTTTCGTTGTCTCATATGATAGGTTTTGATCCACTCAGAATTTATTTTTGTCCAGTGTAAGAGATAGGGGTCTGGTTTCCTTCTTTTATACTTGTCTATCTAGTTTTGCCCATCTTCATTTGCTGAAGAGCTCTCTTTTCTCTATTGCATATTTTTGGAATCTTTGTATTTGTAAAACATTAGGTTTTTGAATGGGTGTTTTTCCTTGACCCTTTATTTCTTGTTTTTATTCCATTTTGTATGTGTCTTTTTTTGTACCAATATGCTACTTGATTTTTTAATAATTTTCATTTTCCTGGATATTTTACGTATTTACATTTCAAATATTATCCCCTTCCCCCCTTTCCCATACCCCTTCCCCCTGCTTCTATGAAAATGTTTCCATTCCCAACCACCCACTCTAACCCTGGCATTCCCCTAAACTGGGGAAATGAGCCTTCACAGGACCAAGTGCTTTTCCTCCAATTAATGTTCATAGATCATATGAAACCTAAGAAGAAGGAAGACGAAAATGTGCTTGATAAATTTTTATAGATCATACATATCTAGCATTTTGTCTAGATTGTCCAGTTTTTCACATAATTTTTGTGGTGGTGGGGATTGAAATCTGGGCTTTCTGAATGCAAGGCTACCATTTAGATATGCCCCAGATGTGCAAAATATTAGAATATAAGCTTATAAAGTGTGTTCTAATAATCCTCTGAATTTTATTAGTGTGCATTTAATAGCCCACTTTTTTAATTTTATTAATTTGAGGCCTCTCTTATTCTGCTGATTAGTTTGGATACATTTTTGTTAGTTTTTTTATTGTATTAAAGCAGTTAATATAAGAGACTGGTTTACCAACTCCCCAGAAACTTCCTAGTTCATAAATCTTGGGGTGGCTAACATTTTGCCTAGAGTTATCTAGTGAGTGTGTCAGAGTGTAGTAAGTAAACAGCACTGAAATTTGTACAGACAGAACTGTACTTTTAACACCTGCTAAGCCTTAAATATCCTGCTGAGGGTTTATGACTATGACCGTCAATAATTTGTTAGAGCTTTAAATTTCTCAGTATCCATAGAAGTGAACCTCATGGCAGATAGGTGACTCTGTAGGTTCATATACATGATGACCTAACATTCAGGGACACTAAGCTATTTTTTTCATTTTATAAATATATCTCTTTAATTTTATGATGGATCACTATTGAAATGGAAGTCATGCAATTCTTCCCAGTATCCACTTCATCTTTCCAATTTATCTTTCTTTTTAATTATTAGATTATTTAATTTACATTTCAAATGTTATTCCCTTCCCCAGTTTTCTGGCCATAAGCCCCCTATCCCATCTCCCTCTTCTTCTTCTAAAGGGGTTCTCACTCAATAACCATCCCATTTACAGCCTCCCCACCTTGGCATTCCACTACAATGGGGGGTCCAGCCTTGGCAGGAGCAAGGGTTTCTCCTCCCACTGATGCCCAGGGAGGTCATCACCTGCTACATATGCAGTTGGAGCCATGGGTCTATCCAGGTGTACTCTATGGATAGTGGTTTAGTCCCTGGGAGCTCTGGTTGGTTGGTATTGTTGTTCTTATGGGATTGCAAGCCCCTTCAACTCCTTCAGTCCTTTCTCTAATTCCCCGAACAGGGACCCTGTTTTCAGTTCAATGGTTTGCTGCTAGCATTTGCCTCTGTATTGGACATGCTCTGGCTGAGCCTCTCAGGAGACAGCTACATCAGGCTCCTGTCAGCATGTACTCCTTAGCTTCATCAATATTGTCAAGTTTTGGTGGATATATATATATATATATATATATATATATATATATATATATATGGGCTGGATCCCCAGGTGGGGCAGGCCCTGACTGGCCAATCTCTCAGTCTCTGCTCCAACCTTTGTCTCCATATCCCTTCCTATTAATATATTTATTCCCCCTTTTAAGAAGAACTGAAGCATCTTCACTTTGATCGTCATTCTTCTCGAGCTTCATGTGGCCTGTGGGTTGCATCTTGGATAATTCGAGCTTTTGGAATAATATCAACTTATCGGTGAATACATAAAATGTGGACTTTTTATTAGGTTACTTCACTCAGGATGATAATTTCTAGTTCCATCCATTTGCCTATGAATTTAATGAAGTCATCGCTTTTGAGCTGAGTAGTAATCCATTGTGTAGACGCACCACATTTTCTGTATCCGTTCCTCTGTTGAGGGGTATCTGGGTTCTTTCCCGCTTCTGGCTATTATAAATAAGGCTGCTATGAACATAGTGGAGCATGTATCCTTGCATGCTGGAGCATGTTGGAGTATCTTTTGGGTATATGCCCAGGCATATTATAGCTATGTTCTCAGGTAGCACAATGTCCAATTTTCTGAGGAACTGCCAGACTGATTTCCAGACTGGTTGCACTGGCTTGCAATCCCACCATCAATGGAGGCGTGTTCCTCTTTTTCCACATCATCACCAGCATCAGTTTTCACCTGAGTTTTCAATCTTAGCCATTCTGACTGGTATGAGAATGGAATCTCAGGGTTGTTTTGATTTGCATTTCCCTGCTGACTAAGGATATTGAACATATCTTTAGGTGCTTCTCAGCCATTTGATATCCCTCACCTGAGAATTTTTTGTCTAGCTTTGTACCCCATTTTTGATAGGGTTATCTGGCTCTCTGAGTTCTCTCTTTGAGTTCTTTGTATATGTTGGATATTAGCCCTCTATCAGATGTAGGATTGGTAAATATCTTTTCCACATCTGTTGGTTGCTGTTTTTGTAGTAATGACAGTGTCCTTTGCCTTATGTTAGTTTTTTGCAGTTTTATATTGATTCTTAAAATTAGAGCGTAAGCCATTGGAGTTCTATTCAGGAAAATTTCCAGTGTATCTGGTTTGATGTGGAGGTCCTTGATCCACTTGGACTTAAGCTTTGTACAGGATGATAAGAATGGATTGATTTGCATTATTCTACCTATTTAGACCTCTCCACTTCAAAGAAGGATGTGAGGTTTCCCTTGGCCACCACTAGTCCAACAATATCACACTTATTAAAGTGCCATTTCCCATAAGTCAAGCTTTTTCAACCACCACAATAAAGGTCATAGACTTAAGAATGTTTCCTATAAACTGGGCTTTCATCCCTCCAAAAAAAAATGTTCCCCAATTCCAGCTGTCACTCTCTGCATTCTCTCCCTCCATTTCCCCATTTCTCCCACCCCTGTCCTCAAGTACTCCCAATATACCTGCAGTTCCCAAGTATGTTGATACAATTCCACACCCCACTCCTCAAGTATGAACCCCTCTTTACCTAAAAGTTCTGGACTTGTGGGTTTTAGCTTTATTGTCATTTACTTAACAACTATTACATGCTTATATGTGGATGAATACTTTTCCTAAATGCATACCTCATGATTGACTGGATACTGACAAATGTAAGAACTTATAGAGTGGATTAGAACTTACAAAACTTGTGAGCTGTTAAGTGCCTAGGACTCCCCAAATGCCTTGGTTTTCAACATTGACGTGGGGGGGGGAGGGCTTGCTGCAGCAGATCGCACTGCAAACCTTCCATTCTAGTGCTAGTCATCTGAAGAACCCCTACCTGTATTGACAGAGCTGTGGATCCTACCCAAAACATGTCTAGAAAAATGATGGCTCTGGATTAAACTGTATGCCACTTTTCATTAGATAAGGGAATATCTGAATTCTAGAAATATCCCACTGCTAACACACAACTTTACAAAGAACAGTGAAGTGTTTTGTGATAGAAATTCAATTTATAATTTTTAGTTTAAATTTTAATATGTTAACCACAATGAGAGACTAAAAAGTATAAGACAATCAAAATTTTTATTTTATTCTTGTTTTGCAAGTTAAAGCTGAGATTTTTTCCATTACCAACTTAATTCCAATTTCAGTGTACTAGTAGGTTGGGACATTTTACAAAGACAGACAGAAGTCATCCTCATGCAGTTTCAAATCTGGAAAACAAGAATGCATGCATTGCAAAAAGATTAAACTTGAACATAATGCAACTTATAATAAGAGTATTAACATTTTGAAATGCCAAGAATCCTAAAGTCACCCAAATAGAATAAACATAGAAAGCTTTATGCTCTCCTCCCACCAGCTCCCAGTTGAGGGTACAATAGCTGGATCAGTGACTACTCTGTCTGACCTGATGTTAGATATGAATTGCCAGTGCACTAGACAGTGCCCAGATCAGAGATGTCGAAGCATCTGCTGGAAGATCCAGGCCTCGACCCTGTCTATCTCATCTCTCAGAGCTTCTGCATATTTTTCAGGGTATGCTCTGGGATGAGTCTTAGTAATGCTAGCAAAAAACTGCAAGACTTTCAATTTGGTGGTTTCTGCAAAGGCCCTTGGGCCCCACAGGAACACATGGCTAGGAGGATCACTGTTAGGCACCTGTCTGTATTCCAGGTACCCTTCCTGGACAAACTCCTCAGAGATGAGCTTCCTGGGGTCTCTATGTATGTAAGGATCCATCCCACCACACAACCCTATATTATTCAGCATTTCCCAGATAATGTCCTCACTGACATAGTTTCCCTTCATAAAAATGACACCCAGTACAACTATGAGGACACCTGTCTTGGGCATACCCTGGACATCAGTCAGCATCCCATCATAGGTGATGCCCAGGGCAGTGACAAGGACATAGGAATGGACAGAAGGGTCCACTTCTACTATGTCAAGGCCAAAGACCAGCTTCATGCACTCAGAGGCCTCACTAAAGATCAGAGGATAATATTCATCATACTCTCTACCAATGGTTTCCAGCATTTCTGCTTTGGTAGTGAATGCCTTCGTTTGATATTTGAAAAGCAGAAAGTCCACCAAATCATACACCTTTACGTTCTGTGCATTGTGCAACAAATAGAGTGGGTCTTCCAGCGCCTCTAATTGTCTGATGGAAGCCTCCTCAGATGGGCCTACAGGAATGGAGGCCAGTGCCACAGAGGGAGAGCAGGCTCTCTCAGGACTCTGGAGAGGACTTGGTATTCCACTACCATACTCGGCCTTTGAGGTGGAGGTGGCTTCTTCCTCCTCTGCTGCAGCCATGGTAGCCTGGGCATTGTCCAACTCCTGTTCGGCCTGAGCATTGTCTTGGAGGTTGCTGTATTGGATGTTATGGGCATCATCCATTGTGGTTTTCCTTGGTACAGACAGGCTGGATACTGTCCTAATCAGAACAAGGAGGACACAGACCTGGTGGGAAAGGGGAGAGAGTTTATGGATTCTATTTGCAGTCACAGTCGAACAACCTGCGAAAAGTCATGTTATTCAAAACCTCTGAATAGTGCTCTAGGCTACAAGGACTCATAGCAGTCTGAGAACCTTGAAATACAGAAACAGAAAATGAACAACCTATTTGGGGTGCAGTCAGAGGGAAGATAAGCTCAGGGATACCACCAGAATATTTGATGCCAGAGAATGTCGGGTGTTCATGTTCTCAACTGTTTGAACCATTGTTATATACTTGCAGTATCTACATCCCCATAAATTCTGAGGATAGATACTTGTGCCCCGGTTACAGGATCTGAGGACACTATCCCAGAGGAAGATTTTCATATCTTTGAGTTTCAAATCATTAAGACATGCTGACCACATTCCACAGATTCAAACTGCTAGTTTGTGACTGAATTTTCATTAACAGTACTGATAATGTCTACTGTGGGGGTGCGGGGTAACAATACCCCAGTAAGTGGTGTCTTCTATGATCTTTCTGGTTACTCATGTTTCCCTTGCAAGTGCTAGACCCTGCCAATCAGATAGTCTACTGAAAAATCTTAACTGACCAGTATTTTGAAACATAATATAATGCGTGAATGGCACTTCACATCTGGCTGCACAGATTCAGACTAACTTACAAGAGATTGGACAATTCAATGGTGTTCATGTGTCCTAAGGTGTGAGACCTGCCCTATGCTCACCTTGATAAGTGACAAGGTCTGGACTGCTTCACCTTATGATCTGAGGCTAAGTTATTTAAACCAAGGTCCTATTTCTGTGATACAGAGGGAAGAGAAGAAGAGGTAACAGAAATCGTCTATGGTCCCTGAGCTTCTTCACAGCTTACAGGAGGGCAGGTAGAGGACAAACCCCATGTTGTTTAAATGGCAGGAAATCTTCAGTCCTTACCTTCAGTCCTTGCCCTCTTGAGATATTCACTCTGATATCTCCAGTCAAACTCCCCCTTCCCAGGATCTCAGTTCCTTGAGACCTGTGACCAGAAAAAAAGATAGAGTGCGTATCAAGACATCCCCTTCCAGCAGTGTGTATGTCAGGTGTGTGAGAAGTGTTTGGGGGGCCTGTGACAGGTTTCCTTCACTTCTATATTGGAGGATGTTACATGGACTTGCACGATTCTTGGACACCTGTCTTTAAGAATGGCTATGCACCCGGGTCAAGTTGTATTCCTTCTTGATATCTGAGAAGATGACAAATCCTTTTACATCTGAGTGGGTTATCTTGGATTGGTCATATGACCTGAGTGAATCTGGGCTGATAATGGGGTTTCAAAACCCACTTGAGGTTGATTTACTGACTTCTTCCTGGCACCTTCACTTTTGTGCAATTAACACAAGACCTCATCTTTCCAAAGACATCCACATTCCTGCCAAATGGACAAGTAAGCATGACACCTAATGCCCCTGATTATTGGCCACAGAACATACTGAGATATTATAGTTTGTATATTCTGTGCCGTGGACTCATAGTCCCCAGACATACATGTCTGACATACAGCTAATCCTGTGACTCCTCTCTCTGTTCCCCATCCTGACATCACTCCTCAGCCAACCTGACTTCAAAGTCTTCATCTCGCAAATAAATCACAAACAAATCATGAAGCATAAAGGACAGGCAGTCACAGTACTCACATACCGAAGGCTTTCCTGGAAAAATTTAGGGAGTTTGGCAGGTATTAGGAAAGTCTGTGTTATGGAGGGTATTGCTCTTTTTCTCTCCTTTAGGTCTCACCATGGTAACTCAAACTTACCTAGACTGCTTACAAATGCTGGACACCTCTTCTGATAATTTTCTGATACTCCAACTGCTGCTCTGATATCCTTCAGTGGATAGGCTCACCTTCCTTAGAAAAGAGAGAGAATGATAATGGAGTGTATATGCATAACTGTGGTTTGTGTCTCACACTGCCTATGAGAGCAGCTATGAGAGCAATGGCAATGCTGGATATTATATGGAGTATTTGAAGTGTGCTGTCCATAGAGAACCCTGGATTTTACCTTGATTAACTCTCTTTCCTAGGACCTCTTTACCACGGACCTCAGAATAAGGTTCTGACCTTCTATCTACTGAGGTCAAAGAAGGCCACTCATTTGACTACCCTAGTCACGTGTACTATAATCCCTATTGTTCTGATCCTGCTGGATTATCTAATAGGACATCTCTTCAGTTTACACACAGGGTCTTCACATATCACTTCATGGAGACTGGGCTCTGTCTATTACAATTGCTCCAAAAATGATGTTACTCAGAGTCCCATTGGAGGACAGAGCCTTACTGCTAGGAATGAATTCCACCATGTTAGATACAGAATTGATATGGGGAAGCACTAATTTGGGGTTCCTCAGACTAACTGAAAACTTTCATCTTGAATACAAGGATCTGCAGGAGTACACAGAGAGCATCATGAAAGTTTAAAATATTTTCTTGAAATTTGTATAGTTTCATAAATTACAATTTAATCATATTCAACATCTCTCCTATTGTATTGTAGGGCCTTGTCAGCTCTGTCACTGGGGAGCTGGAAAAAGGGGAGTTTGACTGTGCTTATCCCATGCTCCTGCTGCCAGGGCTGGTGCTAGGCCAGACAGAAGCACCTAGGCTCTGTTCTGGTGGTGGAAAACCACAGTCAGAGATGTAAGAAAGCCAGAGTTGGTAAAGGGGGTTCCTCATCTTTCATCGAGCTCAGGGCCGTGGGGTTCTCATGCTCTTAGATTTCCAAGCTATGCTGGGAATTACAGAAGAGCTGAGAATGGAGTCTGGGATCCTGGCGACTGGGAACAGCATCTAGCCAAGGGCTGGGGTAAAGTGGAGGTCCAGATTGTTCCAGTGGGTATGTTAGTCTTTAGATGGACAGCGGTTGGCATGGTGGCAATTGTGGCAGGGAGCACAGAGAGGCCTTCTAAGGGAGATTAAGCTGGGTCTCTGTAGAAGGCCTCCATGGCTTCCCACAGCAGTTCTTGGTAAACAGAGACAATCTGTGGTTCCAAACTGTTTATTGTCATGACACAAAATGGATGCTTAAAACTATACCCTGCTTCTCAGGGTGTACCTGATATTAAATACTATTTGCAGGTGGGATTTCCAAAATGGGAAGCTTATTGGCTAAAACCTTCAGGCCTCCAGGTAGCTCATTAACATGCAGAATTCTTTTTTAACCTACATGACTATACATCATTTCTCTTCTGTGTGAGAAGCATGGCCTGTGTTCCAAGTAAGGGGTTTGTTAGCAAGCTGAGAGTCAACTAAGCCTCAGGTGTGTGCCCGCTGAGCCTACATGTCCTGACCTGTTGCACGTTACCAGACTTCCTGACATGCTTTTATGTTGTACACACTCTACCAAACCCTCCATGTCCCTATAAATACTGGACTCTCATAGTTTTTAGCACATTTAGTGAAATTTGTAATACCTTTATACACTTGGGCATGTGGACATCGACTGAAGTATGATCAACTGACAAGAATCTGCAAACGTAAGGAAAACAAAATCTCCCCAGTAGGTATCAATTACCTATAGCTCCTCAGCTAGGGGTGGGACTTACATACCCCACTATGCTGGGATGTTTGTCTAACTGGGAACATACTCCTCTTGATTGTACTTGCTTAGTTGACTTGAGACTAATTAGGTAGAGCTGGTTTAATCTGGGGCGACTAAATCTGAAGCAGGATTTCAGATGTTAAACCAGAGCTCTCACCCTCACATTGTACTGGCCTCATCTGATGACTCCAGAAATCTTTTTTATTTTATCCACAAGGGTGTTGTCAATGAGTCAGTCAGGGAGCTGAGAGTCACCTAAGACTCAGGTGTGTGACACTGTGTCTCTGGGTCCTGATCTGCTCTATCTTACCAAATTTACCAGCATGATTTATGTCCTACACTCTTCCAAATCCTCCAAGTCCCATCACTACTAGACCTAAAAAAGTTTACTTAAACAGAACACATATATTCCTGGCGCATACACAAATGAACTTGAAAATGGCTCCTGTTGCCTTGGAAATGGAGTTGTGAAGCACCATTCCTGGCTATGAATCGAACCTGCAAAACCAGCAAGTACTGGTAACCATTGAAGTGTCTCTCTAACTAAAGATTCCCAGATTTCAATAGGTGAAAAAAAACAGAAAAGGCTAATTTCTACATGGTGTCATCCCATACGTTGCAGGTGTGTACAATAAGTATATAGCTGAATTAATCTACAATTCACCCTTACTTCTCACCCAGACTGTAAGAAAGAGGACTATGTCTTTACCTGGCCTTTGAGGAATTATGATTTCCTGCTCACCTATTTGATTCAAACTACAGGACTCTTTAGTAAGGGACACAAACAACAGTGCACCTGCGTTATCTTTGACCCTCCTATACAGAAAGGATGCAGTATAGGCCACCATGAATTCCATTAAAGCTAAAAGTACGGCAGCCTTTAAGCTCCAGAAAGAAAATGTTCTGTGTACTGCAAGTCCTTGGAAGTAGGTGAAATAGTGGGGCAGGAATACGGGACCACAAATAAGGGTTCTTGTTTGTTTCAGGTTAGTCAAAGGCATGCAACTGTATTAAATGGAGGCTGTCTATATGGTACAGGGCATGTGTAGGTCACCAGCAACTTACACTTGAGTCAGAAAGGGACCAAGTCCTCCTTCCTCCAGGGAACTCTAAAAATGGCATCGACACTGTAACCAACTGCTGACAGCTGGTCGGAGGCAAGAAAGTACTATTTTGAGTCTACTAGACAGCAGAGCTTGACCTGCATTTTCTGGGCCCCCCAATTATGAAAGAGTCTTTGCACTCTACTATACACTTACTCTGACTGAAAGCATGTGTCAGCCCTCCAGGATCCTAAAATTGTGATATAACACCTCCCTGAGCACCTGGATGAGGATGTGGCAGTATGTGGAGGGCCTCTTCCCCTTCAGTGAGAACTATGGCATTCTGTAACTTCCAGAAATGGCAGAAAATTATTTGGAGGACTCCAAGTCATTTCTTGCAAGAGAAAGTGCTCACTCATACCAACCAACCCGGATTTACTGCAAGAATCTGAAAAGCCTCCAGTGGTCCTTTCTATCTTATGTGAGGGTTCTACAAATAACAGAAAAACACACTCCTCTCAGAAATCTTTTTAAAAATTTAGACATTGAATCCCAGAGTAGGAATGGAAGGGGTCATTCCTCCAGATGGACCCACTGAATAGCAATTTGGGTACTCTCTTGATGAGTGTTCTTTAATCTTCTTAATACTGACACTTAATACATTCCCTAATGTGGTAGTGACACCCAACTTTAAAATTATTTTGGTTGTTACTCCATAAGTGCACTTTTACAACTGTTGTGAATCCTAATGTAAATATCTGATATGAAGGGTGTTTGATATATAATCCCAAAAGGGTTGTGTCCCACAAGTTGAGAACCATGTTTCTAGCCTGCCGGGGACCTAAACAATCCACCGACAGGGAAGTTACTGCAACATGAATGTGAACTTACCCCTGAGGCTCATGTAACCTTAAACATTGCTCCTCTACATTGTTGAAAGTGAGCAGAGGCTGAATTCTGCATCTGGGGCCATGTTTAGTGCCCAGTAACAATGGCATGTGACACTTTCTCTGGACTGGAGCTTTTATGGTCCACTCTCAGGTCTAACTTCCTCCCTGAATGTGAGCTAAGCTTATTTCTGAGAACTTCTTAACTATGCCTGTATTCGTGGACCACAAAGTTGGACCCAGGAAGCATCTCCTGCTAAAAGCTTGTTACATTCCATGCAATGCTAACTGAAGGGTGAAATTGGCATTATTATTGGTCCTTATGTCCTGATGGAGACTTTTTGCCTGCCCTAGGCTCTCACCCACATTCAGAAAGCAGGGTGTAGCTGTATTGCTACAAGGAATCTCACAAGTTGTTTCAGAGTCTGGGAACTGTTTGTATGCAGATGCGGAAGCTTGGATAACATCCCTACTTGTTTCAAGATCCTGAAAATGATACAAGTTAACCAGGTGGTTTGGGCTTACCCATCTAGAAACAATCTTCCAAAAGCCACTCTCATCTAGCATCTTTATTTAAAATGATTGTGATGTCTGATTTCTGAATTGGTAACTATTGCCATAGTCCCAAGAGAAGGAAGGGAATAAGATTATTTCAATTAATTTTCCCTTGTTTAAAGTAGCTCACATTTTCTATCCAATAAATTGTGGGGTCACTCATCGCCAAGCAGGGTTTTCACACTACAATCCTGGGAACATGTTTCACCCAGTATACTATTCCACCTCCTTCTCTAACAGAACAACTTAAAATATTGTCTTTCCTTTGTCCTCAGGTATCATGGAACAAAGGGTTCACTCCTACAGGTGAGCTCTACTTGAAGCTAGGCTGACATTAGGGATGGAATTGCATTATTTCTGGAAACATCAGAGTGGAAGGTGTGCTTTCCTCCACCCTAAGCTGTCATCTCTGGTACAAAATTGTTCTAGAAACCTGAGAAAAATCCCCCAGTGGCACAGTATGGAAGGTAGGGGGTGTCTGTCTTTCAAACTCAAGACCATGTGTGGAAGCTGTGTTTGTTGGGGTGGGGTAATCAATGTATCATGAGTAGATTTGGAGTCAGAGGGATTTCTTACCTCAACTGGAAAGGCACAGCGAGGCCACCAACAATCCAGCTGTCTCACAATATGGTGCTGCATCCACAAAGTCACCAGATGTTTAGGACTGGACAATCACTCTATCTCAAAAGTCAGCACAGAAATTTTCATAAAATTAAAGAACCTCAGAATACATCCCCAAATTCCCGGTGTCACCACAATTAGATGGGTGTAGATATCTGTCTCATTAGCTAAAGTCAGCACTGAAGCACTCTTTAAACTCAACAAAATCTCACAAAATGGAATTCAGGTTTCAGAGTTCACTGATAACAGAACTGAAGGTCCAGCTCTTTCCAATAAGTAGTGCCTGTTTGCTTCAAGACCCCAAATGAATACAAATCTAACTTAATTCTCTGGTCCTATGGATCCTGGATCCAGCTTCAGAAACCCACTAACGTTTACTCCCCATGTAAACTTCACAAGGAAAATGTCACCTGATCCTGCATCTGTGAGTACCTCTGAAATAGCACCAAAGAGTCTCAGAGGAATCTCATTCCCACGAGCATGCCCCTGTTTGGTGCAGGTTACATCATTAAAACATTAGCATTTGTGGTTCCCTTAAAAAAAAACAAAAAAACAATGTTTCCACAATCCGTTCAAAGCTACTCGTTTCACTCATCTCGAGATTCCACCTGAATTCCTCCGGGAATGTTAGAAAAAGGAAAAGACAGTCTCCAGAAACCCGAAGTAAGGAGTTCATTCCCACAAGCTTATTCAACTGGGGGTTAGGGAGGCCAAAGAGATGCAGCTGTATTATTTGGGGAAGCTTCTCTCCTGAAAGGTACGGAGTGAGCCTGAAATTCTTACACCAACTGGCAGAGAGAAGCGACCTCCCTTCCAGGCATCTCACAAAATGGCGCCGAGTCCACAAAGTCTCCGGATATGAAAGCCTGGGGAGGCGCTCTATACCACAAGTCAGCACCGAGGTTCTTTTAAACTAAGGAAACTCAAAAATGTTCTCGCAGCCCCCTATGTCGATAGATATAGATGACTGTGGAGTGTCTCATACACTACCAGGTCAGCACCGAGGCATCTTTGAAACTCAATGGACCTCAGCAAAAGGCCCTCAGCCTGCGGACTCCTCGGATATGGAAACCAGAACAAGAGTCTTTCGAGAATTGGGCTCCGTTTGCTTCAGGACCCCAAAACGACAAACATCTACCTCATTTGTCGGGGCCTGTGGTCCTTGGATCCAGCTTAAATAACCTACACATCCACTTTGCATCAGAATAAAAATGTCACACCGTCACGCATTTCTGGGAACACTGGAAATGGTGCCCAAGGACAGTCCTGGACAAGTAGATTAGGCACTCATTCCCTCGCAGCTGTCCCAATTTGGTGAGGTTGTATTCTTAACACCATATGATCTGGGTGACTTTGGTCCAACCACTGTTTTCACAGTCTAGTCTTAGCTACCTGTTTGAAATGGCCAACTATTCCATCGCTTTTCCTCAGGGAAAGTTTCCAGTGACTTTAGACCATCTCTAGAATCCAGGAGTAAGGAGCTAGTTCACACAACGTTACCTGACTGCGAACTAAGCAGACTAAAAGGGTGAAGCACTATTATTTAGGAACTGTCTGTCCATGAAGGTTTCAGAGTGAGCCTGAAATTCTTACCTCAACTGTAACAGCGAGGCGACCACCCTTCTAGGCGTCTGACAAAATGGCGCTGAGTGCACAAGATCACCACCTATGAAAGACTGGGGAGGCGCTCTGACTCACAAATCAGCGCAGAAGTTCCTTTAAACTTAGGAAACTCAAAAATGTTCTCGCGGCCCCCTATATCGCTAGATATAGATGACTGTGGAGTGTCTCATATACTACCAGGTCAGCACCGAGCATCATTTAAACTCAATGGACCTCGGCAAATGGCCCTCAGCCTGCGGACTCCTCGGATATGGAAACCAGAACAAGAGTCTTTCGAGAATTGGGCTCCGTTTGCTTCAGGACCCCAAAAAGACAAACATCTACCTCACTTGTCTGGGCCTGTGGTCCTTGGATCCAGCTCAAATAACCTACACATCCACTTTGCATCAGAATAAAAATGTCACACCGTCACGCATTTCTGGGAACACTGGAAATGGTGCCCAAGGACAGTCCTGGACAAGTGGGTTAGGCGCTCATTCCCTCGCAGCTGTCCTAATTTGGTGAGGTTATATTCTTAACACCATATGATCTGGGTGACTTTGGTCCAACCACTGTTTTCACAGTCTAGTCTTAGCTACCTGTTTGAAATGGCCAACTATTCCATCGCTTTTCCTCAGGGAAAGTTTCCAGTGACTTTAGACCATCTCTAGAATCCAGGAGTAAGGAGCTAGTTCACACAAAGTTACCTGACTGGGAGCTAAGCAGACTAAAGGGGTGAAGCACTATTATTTAGGATCTTTCTGTCCATGAAGGTTTTAGAGTGAGCCTGAAATTCTTACCCCAACTGTAACTGCGAGGCGACCACCCTTCTAGGCGTCTGACAAAATGGCGCTGAGTGCACAAGATCACCACCTATGAAAGCCTGGGGAGGCGCTCTGTCTCACAAATCAGCCCAGAGGTTCCTTTAAACTTAGGAAACTCAAAAATGTGCCCGCAGTCCCCGAGTTACGAAATATATGACTGCAGAGGGACTCACATGGCTGAGTCCTCACTGAGGCATCCCTTAATCACGGGAAAGGTCAAAAAACAGTCCTCAGGCTCTTCTCTTCACCAACAAGGAGACTGGGGCACAAGCTGTTCCCCGTTATGGGGCTCACGTTGAATTCCAGATCCCAAAATGATACAAAAGTAGTTTGTCTGAGCCTGTGGTTCTTGGATCCACCTTAAACAACCTACTCTTCCACTTTACATCCTCAAGCATTTCTGGGAACATCAGAAATGGTGCCCAAGGACAGAGTCCGGGATAAAGTAGAGTAGGGGTTTATTTCCACGCTGCTGCCCCCGTTGGGTGAGATTATATTCTTAACAGCATATGATCTGGGTGACTTTGGTCCAACCAATGTTTTCACAGTCTAGTCTTAGCTACCTGTTTGAAATGGCCAACTATTCCATCGCTTTTGCTCAGGGAAAGTTTCCAGTGACTTTAGACCATCTCTAGAATCCAGGAGTAAGGAGCTAGTTCACACAAAGTTACCTGACTGGGAGCTAAGCAGACTAAAGGGGTGAAGCACTATTATTTAGGATCTTTCTGTCCATGAAGGTTTCAGAGTGAGCCTGAAATTCTTACCTCAATTGTAACTGGGAGGCGACCACCCTTCTAGGCGTCTGACAAAATGGCGCTGAGTGCACCAGATCACCACCTATGAAAGCCTGGGGAGGCGCTCTGTCTCACAAATCAGCCCAGAGGTTCCTTTAACCTTAGGAAACTCAAAAATGTTCGCGCAGTCCCCGTGTTACGAAATATATGACTGCAGAGGGACTCACATGGCCCAGTCCTCACTGGGGTATCCCTTAATCTCGGGAAAGGTCAAAAAACAGTCCTCAGGCTCTTCTCTTCACCAACAAGGAGACTGGGGCCCAAACTGTTTCCGGTAATGGGGCTCACCTTTAATTCCAGATCCCAAAATGATACAAAAGTAGTTTGTCTGAGCCTGTGGTTCTTGGATCCACCTTAAACAACCTACTCTTCCACTTTACATCCTCAAGCATTTCTGGGAACATCAGAAATGGTGCCCAAGGACAGAGTCCGGGATAAAGTAGACTAGGGGTTTATTCCCACGCTGTTGACCCCGTTGGGTGAGATTATATTATTAACACCATATGATCTGGGTGACTTTGGTCCGACCATTGTTTTCACAGTCTAGTCTTAGCTACCTGTTTGAAATGGCCAACTATTCCATCGCTTTTCCTCAGGGAAAGTTTCCAGTGACTTTAGACCATCTCTAGAATCCAGGAGTAAGGAGCTAGTTCACACAAAGTTACCTGACTGCGAACTAAGCAGACTAAAAGGGTGAAGCACTATTATTTAGGAACAGTCTGTCCATGAAGGTTTCAGAGCAAGCCTGAAATTCTTACCTCAACTGTAACAGCGAGGCGACCACCCTTCTAGGCGTCTGACAAAATGGCGCTGAGTGCACAAGATCACCACCTATGAAAGCCTAGGGAGGCGCTCTGACTCACAAATCAGCGCAGAAGTTCCTTTAAACTTAGGAAACTCAAAAATGTGCCCGCAGTCCCCGTGTTACGAAATATATGACTGCAGAGGGACTCACATGGCCGAGTCCTCACTGGGGCATCCCTTAATCTCGGGAAAGGTCAAAAAACAGTCCTCAGGCTCTTCTCTTCACCAACAAGGAGACTGGGGCCCAAGCTGTTTCCGGTAATGGGGCTCAAGTTTAATTCCAGATCCCAAAATGATACAAAAGTAGTTTGTCTGAGCCTGTGGTTCTTGGATCCACCTTAAACAACCTACTCTTCCACTTTACATCCTCAAGCATTTCTGGGAACATCAGAAATGGTGCCCAAGGACAGAGTCCGGGATAAAGTAGAGTAGGGGTTTATTTCCACGCTGCTGCCCCCGTTGGGTGAGATTATATTCTTAACAGCATATGATCTGGGTGACTTTGGTCCAACCAATGTTTTCACAGTCTAGTCTTAGCTACCTGTTTGAAATGGCCAACTATTCCATCGCTTTTGCTCAGGGAAAGTTTCCAGTGACTTTAGACCATCTCTAGAATCCAGGAGTAAGGAGCTAGTTCACACAAAGTTACCTGACTGGGAGCTAAGCAGACTAAAGGGGTGAAGCACTATTATTTAGGATCTTTCTGTCCATGAAGGTTTCAGAGTGAGCCTGAAATTCTTACCTCAATTGTAACTGGGAGGCGACCACCCTTCTAGGCGTCTGACAAAATGGCGCTGAGTGCACCAGATCACCACCTATGAAAGCCTGGGGAGGCGCTCTGTCTCACAAATCAGCCCAGAGGTTCCTTTAACCTTAGGAAACTCAAAAATGTTCGCGCAGTCCCCGTGTTACGAAATATATGACTGCAGAGGGACTCACATGGCCCAGTCCTCACTGGGGTATCCCTTAATCTCGGGAAAGGTCAAAAAACAGTCCTCAGGCTCTTCTCTTCACCAACAAGGAGACTGGGGCCCAAACTGTTTCCGGTAATGGGGCTCACCTTTAATTCCAGATCCCAAAATGATACAAAAGTAGTTTGTCTGAGCCTGTGGTTCTTGGATCCACCTTAAACAACCTACTCTTCCACTTTACATCCTCAAGCATTTCTGGGAACATCAGAAATGGTGCCCAAGGACAGAGTCCGGGATAAAGTAGACTAGGGGTTTATTCCCACGCTGTTGACCCCGTTGGGTGAGATTATATTATTAACACCATATGATCTGGGTGACTTTGGTCCGACCATTGTTTTCACAGTCTAGTCTTAGCTACCTGTTTGAAATGGCCAACTATTCCATCGCTTTTCCTCAGGGAAAGTTTCCAGTGACTTTAGACCATCTCTAGAATCCAGGAGTAAGGAGCTAGTTCACACAAAGTTACCTGACTGCGAACTAAGCAGACTAAAAGGGTGAAGCACTATTATTTAGGAACAGTCTGTCCATGAAGGTTTCAGAGCAAGCCTGAAATTCTTACCTCAACTGTAACAGCGAGGCGACCACCCTTCTAGGCGTCTGACAAAATGGCGCTGAGTGCACAAGATCACCACCTATGAAAGCCTGGGGAGGCGCTCTGACTCACAAATCAGCGCAGAAGTTCCTTTAAACTTAGGAAACTCAAAAATGTGCCCGCAGTCCCCGTGTTACGAAATATATGACTGCAGAGGGACTCACATGGCCGAGTCCTCACTGGGGCATCCCTTAATCTCGGGAAAGGTCAAAAACAGTCCTCAGGCTCTTCTCTTCACCAACAAGGAGACTGGGGCCCAAGCTGTTTCCGGTAATGGGGCTCAAGTTTAATTCCAGATCCCAAAATGATACAAAAGTAGTTTGTCTGAGCCTGTGGTTCTTGGATCCACCTTAAACAACCTACCCTTCCACTTTACATTCTCAAGCATTTCTGGGAACATCAGAAATGGTGCCCAAGGACAGAGTCCGGGATAAAGTAGACTAGGGGTTCATTCCCACGCTGCTGCCCCCGTTTGGTGAGGTTATATTATTAACAGCATATGATCTGGGTGGCTTTGGTCCAACCACTGTTTTCACCGTCTAGTCTTAGCTACCTGTATGAAATGGCCAAGTATTCCATCGCTTTTCCTCAGGGAAAGTTTCCAGTGACTTTAGTCCATCTCTAGAATCCAGGAGTAAGGAGCTAGTTCACACAAAGTTACCTGACTGCGAACTAAGCAGACTAAAAGGGTGAAGCACTATTATTTAGGAACTGTCTGTCCATGAAGGTTTGAGAGCGAGCCTGAAATTCTTACCTCAACTGTAACAGCGAGGCGACCACCCTTCTAGGCGTCTGACAAAATGGCGCTGAGTGCACAAGATCACCACCTATGAAAGCCTGGGGAGGCGCTCTATCTCACAAATCAGCGCAGAGGTTCCTTTAAACTTAGGAAACTCAAAAATGTTCTCGCGGCCCCCTATGTCGCTAGATATAGATGACTGTGGATTGTCTCATATACTACCAGGTCAGCACCGAGCATCATTTAAACTCAATGGACCTCGGCAAATGGCCCTCAGCCTGCGGACTCCTCGGATATGGAAACCAGAACAAGAGTCTTTCGAGAATGGGGCTCTGTTTGCTTCAGGACCAGAAAACGACAAACATCTACCTCATTTGTCAGGGCCTGTGGTCCTTGGATCCAGCTTAAATAACCTACACATCCACTTTGCATCTGAATAAAAATGTCACACCGTCACGCATTTCTGGGAACACTGGAAATGGTGCCCAAGGACAGTCCTGGACAACTGGGTTAGGCGCTCATTCCCTCGCAGCTGTCCCAATTTGGTGAGGTTATATTCTTAACACCATATGATCTGGGTGACTTTGGTCCAACCACTGTTTTCACAGTCTAGTCTTAGCTACCTGTTTGAAATGGCCAACTATTCCATCGCTTTTCCTCAGAGAAAGTTTCCAGTGACTTTAGACCATCTCTAGAATCCAGGAGTAAGGAGCTAGTTCACACAAAGTTACCTGACTGGGAGCTAAGCAGACTAAAGGGGTGAAGCACTATTATTTAGGATCTTTCTGTCCATGAAGGTTTCAGAGTGAGCCTGAAATTCTTACCCCAACTGTAACTGCGAGGCGACGACCCTTCTAGGCGTCTGACAAAATGGCGCTGAGTGCACAAGATCACCACCTATGAAAGCCTGGGGAGGTGCTCTGTCTCACAAATCAGCGCAGAGGTTCCTTTAAACTTAGGAAACTCAAAAATGTGCCCGCGGTCCCCGTGTTACGAAATATATGACTGCAGAGGGACTCACATGGCTGAGTCCTCACTGAGGCATCCCTTAATCTCGGGAAAGGTCTAAAAACAGACCTCAGGCTCTTCTCTTCACCAACAAGGAGACTGGGGCCCAAGCTGTTTCCGGTAATGGGGCTCACGTTTAATTCCAGATCCCAAAATGATACAAAAGTAGTTTGTCTGAGCCTGTGGTTCTTGGATCCACCTTAAACAACCTACTCTTCCACTTTACATCCTCAGGCATTTCTGGGAACATCAGAAATGGTGCCCAAGGACAGAGTCCGGGATAAAGTAGACTAGGGGTTTATTCCCACGCTGCTGCCCCCGTTTGGTGAGGTTATATTATTAACACCATATGATCTGGGTGGCTTTGGTCCAACCACTGTTTTCACAGTCTAGTCTTAGCTACCTGTTTGAAATGGCCAACTATTCCATCGCTTTTCCTCAGGGAAAGTTTCCAGTGACTTTAGACCATCCCTAGAATCGAGGAGTAAGGAGCTAGTTCACACAAAGTTACCTGACTGCGAACTAAGCAGACTAAAAGGGTGAAGCACTATTATTTAGGAACTGTCTGTCCATGAAGGTTTCAGAGCGAGCCTGAAATTCTTACCTCAACTGTAACAGCGAGGCGACCACCCTTCTAGGCCTCTGACAAAATGGCGCTGAGTGCACAAGATCACCACCTATGAAAGCCTGGGGAGGCGCTCTATCTCACAAATCAGCCCAGATGTTCCCTTAGATCTCGCGAAACTCAAAAATGTTTCCTCAGTACCCATGTTACCAAATATATGACTGTGGAGGGACTCAAATGGCCAAGTCCTCACTGAGGCATCCCTTAATCTCAGGAAACATAAAAAAAAAGTTCCTCAGGCTCCCCTGTTCACCAACAAGGAGATTGGTCCCCAAGCTGTTTTGAGTAATGGGGCTCCCGTTTGATTTGGGATCTCAGACGGTACAAAAGTAGATCAATCTTTTTGTGCCTGTGAGTGGCTTCTGGGTCTGCCTTTAAATACCCACCTTTCTACTCTATGTGAGATGGAAAATGTCACATGATCCTGCATTAATGGAATCCTCTAAAGTGGTGCCTGATTAATAACCTATTATATGTGTCAGTCTGATCCAACCAGTGTTTCCACAAGCCACTCTTAGCTGGTCATTTGACACAGACAGCTATTCCACAACTACTCCTCAGGAAATGTTTGACAATGGCTTCCTTAGGCAGTCTTCAGAATTAGAAGTAAGGAGGTTTTTCCCACAATGTTACCTGACTGGAAGCTAGTCAGTCCAATGCGATGAAGTTTTATTATTCAGAGGAAACACCTATCTTAAAAAGTTTCAGAGTGAACACAAAATTCTTGCCTCAACTGGCAAAGCTAGACATTGTCCCTTCCAGGATGCTCACAAAATTGCAATCACTTCACAAATTCATGACATATGAAAGCCTGGCAAGGTTTTCTATCTCACAAGTCAGCACAGAGGTTTCTTTAAACTCAGGAACCTCATAAAACATCCCCAATGCCACCATGTCATAGGCATAAATGGCTGGGGAGGGACTCATATGCTCATGTTATCACTGAAGAATCTTTCAAACTCAAAGAAATTCACTAAATAGACCTCAGTCTCCCTTGTCATCCTATATGGAAAATGGGGCCCAGTCTCATTCTACTGAGTGGTTCCATTTGCCTCAGGACAACAAAAGGATACAAAGGTAGCTTAATTGTCTGAGCCTGTGGATTCTGGATTCCCTACCAAGTGCCCACTTCCTCACCTTCCATACAAGCTAAAATTGTCACAGGATCCTGCATTTCTGGGAACCTCTGACAAACCTAAGGACAAAGTCCTCTGAGAGGGAGCAGTGGTAGCTCCTTGCCACAATACCTGTCCCTTTTGGGGGCAGGTCATATTACTCAAACTATAATATGTAGTGTGTTTTCACAGAGACAGAGCTTCCAACTTCCACTCTTAGGGTTTTTTTCACTCTGTGAGCTAATCAGGAGCCTACCCTCATGGAATGTTTAAAAATGGAAGCTAAGTATAGTATAGTTTCTAGAAATGAGAGGCATCAGCTCATTCCTATAACTGAACAGCATAGTCCTCCACAGAGCCAAGAGATGAATCTGCATTCTTCAGGTACTAGTTATCATGGAAAGAGGATTATCTAATCAGCCCTAATCTCTTAACTGGAGTTGAAAGGCACTGTGAGGCAGTCTCTTGTTTAGAATCTTTGCAGAATTTCTCTCAGTGGTCTAAGTTGCTAGTTGAGGAAAAATATGGTGGAACTCCTATTTGAATTTTATCACTAAGGCAGCTTATAGTCTGTGGAACCACACACATTGGCTCTGCGTTCCCTAAGTCCCTGGATGCAGATGTGGAAGGTTGGGTACAGGCTTATTCACAAAAGTCTACTCTTATTTGGGGCAGGACCATCAAATGGATGCTAAGTAGCTTGATTTTCTGGGCCTGTTCTTCTGGAATCTGGCTTTTACTATAAATATTCTCGAATGTAATTATATCTGTAATCTGTTCCCAAGTTCCATCTTGACTATAAATACTTTAAGAATCTTCAGAAAGGAATTATGATCAAAATAAAGACAAGCTAATGTTCTACAGATATCTGTTTGGTTCATAACTTCTGTTAGTTTCACTGCGCCTCTATCCATCTAGTTATCTCTGATGTTAGTTGGTCTTGCTGTCTCTGAGTGTAGTTTATTCCTCCTCTGGGCCTGTGGGCCTTTGAGCCCATGGTCTTAGGAGTGAGAGAACTCATGGGACAAGCTCTCTCCAGGCATAATTTGGTATGAAAGGCTATGGGATAGCCTTAGGTATGGGCCCAGATGGAGACTGGAAGGTTCCTGTCCCAGGCTGCTCTGCAGTTCCTGTGCCCTGTGTACTCCTGGCGTGTCCCTCTTTGGACAGTGAGTGGAGCAAAAGCCATGTCTCAACTTTGGGCTTAAGAATGAGAGCACTCGAAAGAAAACAGGAAAACAGGTCTACAGCACTCCTGACACACAGGCTTATAGGACAGTCTAGCCACGGTCAGAAATAGCATAACAAAGTAACACTAGAGATAATCTGATGGCGAGAGGCAAGCGCAGGAACCCAAGCAACAGAAACCAAGACTACATGGCATCATTGGAGCCCAATTCTCCCACCAAAGCAAACACGGAATATCCAAACACACCAGAAAAGCAAGACCTAGTTTCAAAATCATATTTGATCATGATGCTGGAGGACTTCAAGAAAGCCGTGAAGAACTCCCTTAGAGAACAAGTAGAAGCCTACAGAGAGGAATCACAAAAATCCCTGAAAGAATTCCAGGAAAACACAATCAAACAGTTGAAGGAATTAAAAATGGAAATAGAAGCAATCAAGAAAGAACACATGGAAACAACCCAGGACATAGAAAATCAAAAGAAAAGACAAGGAGCTGTAGATACAAGCTTCACCAACAGAATACAAGAAATGGAAGAGAGAATCTCGGGAGCAGAAGATTCCATAGAAATCATTGACTCAACTGTCAAAGATAATGTAAAACGGAAAAAACTACTGGTCCAAAACATACAGGAAATCCAGGACTCAATGAGAAGATCAAACCTAAGGATAATAGGTATAGAAGAGAATGAAGACTCCCAGCTCAAAAGACCAGTAAATATCTTCAACAAAATCATAGAAGAAAACTTCCCTAACCTAAAAAAAGAGATACCCATAGGCATACAAGAAGCCTACAGAACTCCAAATAGATTGGACCAGAAAAGAAACACCTCCTGTCACATAATTGTCAAAACACCAAACGCACAAAATAAAGAAAGAATATTAAAAGCAGTAAGGGAAAAAGGTCAAGTAACATATAAAGGCAGACCTATCAGAATCACACCAGTCTTTTCGCCAGAAACTATGAAGGCCAGAAGATCCTGGACAGATGTCATACAGACCCTAAGAGAACACAAGTGCCAGCCCAGGTTACTGTATCCTGCAAAACTCTCAATTAACATAGATGGAGAAACCAAGATATTCCATGACAAAACCAAATTTACACAATATCTTTCTACAAATCCAGCACTACAAAGGATAATATATGGTAAAGCCCAACATAAGGAGGCAAGCTATAACCTAGAAGAAGCAAGAAACTAATCGTCTTGGCAACAAAACAAAGAGAATGAAAGCACACAAACATAACCTCACATCCAAATATGAATATAACAGGAAGCAATAATCACTATTCCTTAATATCTCTCAACATCAATGGCCTCAACTCCCCAATAAAAAGACATAGATTAACAAACTGGATACGCAATGAGGACCCTGCATTCTGCTGCCTACAGGAAACACACCTCAGAGACAAAGACAGACACTACCTCAGAGTGAAAGGCTGGAAAACAACTTTCCAAGCAAATGGTCAGAAGAAGCAAGCTGGAGTAGCCATTCTAATATCAAATAAAATCAATTTTCAATTACAAGTCATAAAAAAAGATAAGGAAGGACACTTCATATTCATCAAAGGAAAAATCCACCAAGATGAACTCTCAATCCTCATCTTCGATTGGTTTATATACAAGTGTGCAATTTCTAGGCTTGAAAGTAAAATGATGCTATCTGGTGCTGGATAGAGGAGCCTTATTTTTTATTATGGCAGCTTGCTATTTTTGTAACATGGTGATTTGGTTGAACACAATAAAGTACAGTAGTAACTGATCTCCCCCTCTTCCTGGATGAGTGAGGAGATGATTAAATGTTGATGTCAGCATCCATGAGCATATTCAGATGAGCTTCTGCTTCTGTTGAAAAGGATGCTGTGTTTGATTGTGGTCCGAAGCTTTGAAGCACTACGTGGCATCTCCTTCCTTGGAGGTCTCACTGTTTAAACATAACAGATTTGATAGCTTGTTGGTAAGGTGAGGTCCAGCTTGTCTCCACTAGGTCATCTTCATGTGAATCCGGTGGTTATACGGTTTTGTTCTAGGGATATTTCATTTTTTTAATAACGGTTTTAGCTGACATTCATGGAGAGAATGAATCCTTAGAACTGTGCCACTAGTGAAAGGAAATCCTGTCTATAATATGTTTCTTTACAAAGCTGTGTCACACCATCCTTTGGGCCCTCTGCTGGAAAAGTAGAATCAAGTCTCAAATAATGCCTTTTAAATTGTATCCTCTAGTATTATAGATGTAGGACAGTACTGTATCATACCTCTGTGGATGTAAAATAGCTTGTACCTGCTTTATGATACGTAGTAGTGACCGTGCTTTATCAGAGCTGTTTTTAATGATGTTGCTCAGAATGTTTTCTTTCCAGATGATGATTGAGAAGCTAATTTAAAAAAAAAAATGGTGCCAGGTACCACAAGAGTAACAGAACTGTGCTGTTTTCTCGGGTTTTGTTTTTTTACTTTTTTTTTTTTAATGGAGTGTGCTGGATGTCTCTACAGTTTTGTTCAGATGACTGCAGAACCTGGAAAAGCTGTTGCTGCTGTTGATGCATAACACACTGCTATTATTGGTCTTTTTATATAAATATAAATATATATATACAGATATATAATTTGAATTTTTTGAAACTTTACCTGTGCTGTCAACTTTCGAAAAAAGTATCCCCGTTTACTGTGTTGAGTTGGCACTGTACAGAAATTAACAGCCATATTGGTCTAGAAATGTTGAACTTAAGTTTTTTCCATTTGTACAGGGGTAACACACTGTATTAAATATGTAAGGTCTTATATACGTGGGTTTGATTACAAAAACTAATAAAGTATTCTCTAAAAAAAAAAAAAGAAAAGAGGATTCTGGGAAATAGTGTATAAAAGGAGACCAAGGGAGGGACGCTGCGGCAGATGCTAAAGGAGATGTTGAGGAAGATAGTAAGAAAGGGGATGAAAGCGCAGTAAACAGCCATGTAGAAGACTCAGAATATTGGAAAGGGTTAAATAAGTTAGTCCTGGAATGAGCCAAAGTTTGTGGCTTAAGAAATTGTTAATAAATAATTAGTTTCAGAGTTGTCATTGTGGGACCGGGAGCTGGGAAGGGAAAAAGAACTTTTTTCTTTTCCAAAGGTTAATTTCTCCTAATTATTTTCAAATGATTATGTAAGATGCTAATATATGGAAATGATGTGTAGGTTTTATGGTAAATTGCAACTATCCTGGGGAATTCTAAAATAAATGTTTTTAATGCAAAAAAAAAAAAAAAAAAGAATGAGAGCACTCGGTAGACACCTCTGTCTTCTGTGTGGGATACGTGTCGGCCGGGAAATCTCCGTAATAGATCTCCGTAATAAACCTCGCCTTTGCGTATTACATCCAAAATGGTCTCCCTGTGTCTGGGGTCCAGGATTTCCCGGGACTTGAGTAAGGGTCTCTCTTCAGGGATCTTTCATTTGGGGGCTCGGCCAGGATCTTCGTGACCACCCCAGACCCCGAAGACCCCTTGGAGGTGAGTTGGATGTTTGTCTGAGCGTTTCTGTGTGAGCGGTGCCGCATTTGTCAGTCTGGGTCTGCTTGTCCACTGTCTATCTGTTTCCAGTCGTCTCCCGGTAGGAACAACTTGGGTCGGTTTGTTTCCAGTCATCTCTGGGTAGGAACGACTTGGGTTGGTTTGTTTCCAGTCGTCTCCGGGTAGGAACAACTTGGGCAGCTGTCGCAGAGGTCCGTGAAGACCCCCGAGACTTCAGGGGACAGACTTGTCCGGCACTGCAGGCTCCAACCCTGGGGTACCTCTTGAGGGTGGAGGGGGCCCAGAAGGAACTGGTTGCCTCCTATCTCCTCACTGTTAAGTGAGGAGATTAGAGACCTTGCCGGGTGATCTGGCTTTGGTTTCTTGTGGAATAGTCACAGAGGGTGACTAGTTTTAGACATCCTTGTCTCTCTTGTCATTTTGTTAGTCTTCTGTGTTGGGTGTTTGTTGTACTTTGTAGACAGAAGGAAGAGTGATGTGGAATCCGCTCTCCCTCATCTGTCTTTGGTGTCCCCTTGGTAAGGAAGAGTGATATGGAATCTGCTCTCCTTAATCTGTTGTTGGTGAGCTCAGGGAAGCTCTCATCTAAATCAGTTCAGTTTTGTGGTGATCTCGCAGCAGCCATTTGTTTTTTGTTTTTGTGCTCACTTCTGTTTTTTTGTCTGTTTATCTTTTGATTGTCTTTCTGTGTGACTAAATGCTTTTGTCCTTTTCGGTGGACCTCTATCTTCTGGACTCTCTTCTTGTTTTCTCGCCATCCCACTTGAGATGCTTGTTAGTAGCTATTACAGGAAATACAGAATCCTACTACAGGCCAGAAAAAATGTTCCAGACACGGATGGAAGGCCTGTAGAGGGCCGCTTTAACATTCGCCACCACAAGATGGCGCTGGCTTCCACTGCGCCCCACGTGGAAGGCCAGGATAGCTTCCGCCATTACAAGATGGCGCTGGCCTCCGCCGCGCCAGCCGACTTCCTTTCAGGAAGTTAACTGTGTGCACATGTGCAAGAGTGCCTTCGTGCCAGGTCTTTGCCCACTCTGGGGCATGCCTTATGAGATCATAGGTGAGTGACCAATCAGGTGTGGATGCGCCGTGCTAGGGTGTATATAACCTGCGCCATGCGGGCTCTCTTTAAGATTTTAATAAAGTTTTGGCTGCCGCAAGGATTCGTATGTCCCCGCGTGTTTTCTTGCTGGCGAGGTCGCACGTGGGACATTTGGTGCCGAAACCCTGGATAAAAAACGCCACACCATCGCCAGGTGCCGGGAGGGAGTCCTCCGTCCGCAGAGAGAATCCAGAAGCGGCAGGAATTGAGGTAAACTCCAAGAGACATGATAATTTCCGAATTGTTTGGTCTTGACCTATCGTATCTTTCTCCTGCTCAGGGTGCTGTTGAGGCCTCTATTACATGGTAGTCTGAGGCCGGGAACGTTAGGAATTTGGCAGATGGTTAAGGATTGTTTAGGTAAAGACATTTTTCGTCCTATAATAGCGGAAGGCCAAGAGGCCCTGGACGAAATTCAGGAAAGCATGTCAGAAACTGAGCGTAGTGAAAGGTTGCAACGAAAAAATGATACTGATCGATCTCAAGCACCAGGCCCCTCTACGGTCTTACCACTGTCAGAGGTGATAGTACGGGGAAAGGACGCCCCGGGGACAGTGGCCACCTCGGCTACTGAGGAAGGGACCCCTGCAAAAACTGTGAAGAAACCGAAAATTATGGATCCTTAATGGACAAGGCTGGTAATTTTGTTTATTTTTTTCATTGTGTGGGAAGCTGTTACAGCCGTTAGGACAGGTCAGAGGGTCCTTACAGAGCATCAAGAAAGTATGTCGGAGGGAGAAAAGGTCTCTAAAGAAAAAACGAAAAGAAAAGGAGATAAAAGGAACACAGTATTTTGGGAGAAAAATTTTGTCTTTGTGCTGGTAAAAGGTGTGATCAGGCTCTATAAGCTTTGTAGAGTCATACTGATTAGGCTTGATAGAGGCAGATCGCCTGAAAATTTATTCAGGAGAATCAAACAAAAGGACATCTCAATGCCCATGCACAGCTTGATGGAGTTAATGTAATTGGGTTGTGAGTGGAAATACTCAGGACTGTGTTTCACTTCCATACCATTGGCGAATGTCAGTCGTGCTGCTCAGATAATATATCTCAGTATCTTACAGGAATTGGGTTTCAACACGTTGATGGACTAGTCCAGGAATTGAGACAATCCATCGCCCATATCGACTCCACTCGAGTGGATAGTCACCGTGAACACCATCTGTTTTTTTCCCTCTTTGTCTATTGTCTGTCCCTGGTGCACCAGGATGTCCCCATGTCTGTCAGTTTATGTCTGTGGTTCTTGCTTCTCGTTGTTTAAATGTTTTATGTTTCATGTTCAAAAGAAAAAAATGGTAAAAACTTTATCTGCTGGTCGTTCACACCTTGACTTGGTCTTAACTCGTTTCAAAAAGGAACAAATGAATAAAAAACAGTTTCAATCAGGCCTTTAGAGCCCTACACCTGCAGCCAGGAGTTTAGGTTAGCTGGAGAAGCTGCCCAGAGGCTAAGCGTCTGCACGAGCTGATCTTAAAGGCGCCAGCAGCTTCTCAGCTTCTTTGGTACAAGAGCTGAGAGCTGTTTCTCTTAGAGAAATCCCTGACTTATTATTTGACTCAACAGGTGACAAGGTGCTTCTCTTAAAATCATAGCTAAAAAGGTAAAAATGGTCTTTGGTCTAAATATTAAAGATATGTGTAGCCACTTCAATTTTGTTTCTCATTGGTTTTAAATGTGTAAATATGCTCTACTTGCCTTGGTCATAGATTGTTGGCTTTTTAGTTATTAGATATGGTTAAAAAGGTATAATATTGGTAACAGAAAGTTGACATACAACTGGTAATTTGGATGGAGTCATTTCTAGACAACATGTGGCATGAGCCAACCCAGGGAAACAGGTCTAAATTGAGATAATATTTTTATGGAATTCTTATCCTAGAAACCGGGCTTCTAAAAAAATTTAGGACAATGTCTCTTTGTTGAGGTACTAGAGACTACACCATCGTGCGTTCATATATAGGAATTGGCAGTCAAACTTTGTACTAGATTGTTGGAGGTCGAGTTTTGCTTTCCAAAGTTGTGGTTTGCCCTGAAGCTATCTGTATTTTAATGCTAATTCCACTGCCCCAAGGACAGCTGCCTAGTCATGTACTCAGAACTCAGGTGACCTTGTGGTTGTGCTCTGGTGTTACAAAGAGAACTTAAAGATTATGATTAAGGATTGCCAGTGTTACATTGACTAACTCAAACTTATTTTTAATTAAGAAAAAATCAAACAGGTAGAGATTGTTACAAGATTTACAAAGGATTGATGAGGTTTTGGAACTTGTGAGAACATTACAGCCAGTTTACTTACTCCAACTGCCATTTCAAGATAGATTTAGAGGATTTATTTTGAGTTTTCACTTCGTGAGCCTGCTTATAATTTTAGAGAGCCCATAGAGTGATATCATTAAGAATGGCTAATAGCCTTATATTATGTAATTGTGTTGCTTCTTTAATGTAAGAAGTTAGAACTTAAATCTTTCAATGTATATGGAAATTTTTACTACAAACCTTTGCTCTCAAAATGAGCTTTAATATTTGGAGAGTAGCTGTTACACTATTCCAGAAAAGAATGTTTGAAGCTAATTTTAAGCTTCTACGGATATGTTAATTGGCTAAGTACCTCACCCTACTAGAGGACTTAGGTCTTTGTTATACACATTGGAGATAAAGCTTCAGCTGTGTTAATACAGAATTGTAGACTAGAGTCATAAAAGAATTTTAAAAAGAAACCTGGTGAAACATATCTTATTCCAAACAACAGTTAATTGGTTATTACAAAATACTGATATTTGGCCTATTACATAAACAAATTTTTCAGGCAAAGTTGATAATTTTACTCTTTACATGCTTTTGTACTTCCTGTATATTTGTGCATACAACTCATAGGAAATGCGCTTAGTGTATTTATAGGTGGTTCATCTAATGAAAAGGCTACATATATGATTGGATCACTTGTTTATTCTCTTGAGTTTCTATTGCTTCAACACAGATTATTAAATTCCGTAGTTTAGCCACTGTTTTTAAATCAAACTTTCAATTCACATACTGATAGCCAATGTGTGGCTTGTGGTTTACAATTGATTTCAATTACTTAATGCTTTATTAGAGACAGGTTTCCTACTTAAAATCAATGAGTGATTTCAGTGTGAATGTCTGACAACTCACTGTCCTTTCAGTGCCCTGACTCAGACAACTAAACAAAACCATAGACCCAGCTCTTTGAAAATGGTAATGGAGTTGATAACACACCCTCACGAAAAGAGGAAGACTCCATTTGCTTGCTTTCTATTCCCAGCCTCACCCTGCCAGTTCAGGGATTTCTAGTAAGACTGAAATTGGACAATATTTACAAGATTTGACATTTCTAATTAATGCTTCTGTTTAGGTGAATAAAGTTTGTGAGGTGCTAGAGAAATGGCTTAGTGGTTAAGAGCACTAAGTACTGTTCCTTTATAGGACATTTAAGAACTCAAACTGGATTGCCTGGGCTCTTTAGCAAGGGAGGACAATGATACCAGACAGATGATAGGCCTTACATAGGAACAGTTAGTCAAAAAATCTCATCCTTTATATACCCAAAACAATAATGCTGGAGACAATAATTTGGCATACAAGTCAATTTATAAATACAAGTGTTCAGTGTCCTCAATTTAATCCTCGAGGACTTACCTTAATAAATAATATCTTTACTATATCTTTATAAATAAAAAGGGGGAGTTATCCCTGTATGCTAAATAATGCTCCTTTTATTTCAATTTTAAAATTTGGATGCCAAAGTTTATGGCACCCTACAACTAGGCATACTTCTGCCTAGGTGAAATAGAAAGATCCACATATTGACATGATCCTGTCCAGATATTTTATATGGGGAAGAGGGAATGTTTGTGTTTTTTCTACAAGATGCTACAAGAGTGTGCCAGCTGCCTGAGTGGTTGCTGAGACTTGCTGATCCTGGTTACATGAAGATTCAGCTCTCGTGGTTCGGGTCCCTGGAGTCATCCCTCTGCCCTGAGAGGAAGATGAAAGATTTCCCTTCATCCTTTGTCATCACAGAGATTTTGCCATTGCTGCAGTCAGTGTTACCGCTGCATGTGTCCTGTCCCACCATGGCCCGCTCTCTGACCCTCTGTGCACTGCTGCTTGCTGGAGAAGACTGGACTCCAGCCGTTGCTGCCCCCTTCATTCCCTGGTGACTCTTCTTGCCTTAACTGGTCATTTTACAGACTGTAGCTTCACAGGAATGCCACCTGGGTAAAGCTGCTGTGGACTGGGGAACTCTGCCCTGGTTGTACAGATCTCAGAAATGGTTCCATGCCTGCTGGTTGTTCCAGAGATCCGGAACTGTCCTGGAAAAGACCTTGACACCTTCGCTGCTATTGTAGCAGCCATTACTGCTGCAGACATTGTGTCTGCAGTGTCTGGAGTTATCCTCCCTCAATCTATTGTTAGAAAAGCACAGTGGGTAAACTTTCTGGAGTAGTTACTAACAATTGGGAATTCTAAATTCTATTGTAGGAGCGGCTTGACTACGGCCCTTGGTGGTAACAGCTGAGGTGAACCAGATGAGGTGCCCGCTACTTATCGGGAGTGGCTCTGTTTGGTGCAGCCCTATGCTGTGGATTAGTGTTCATGCTATGGTTGGTTTGCAAACTCAGATCTCAACAGAAACGTGACAAGGCCGTTATCACTCAAGCCCTTGTGGCCATTGTACAAGGGGCCTCCCCTGGAATTTGGTTATCTATGCTCAGGAATTAGTCGGTATCTGAGTTCTCTGCTATTGCACCCCATTGATCTGTGGATCCATTGCACTGGGATGAGAGAGACTCTCGGTATCTGAGTTCTCTGCTCTTGCACCCCATGGATCTGTGGATCCATTGCACTGGGATGAGAGAGACTCAATGTTCCTTTGATCAGCCCTTCCACATCGCTGAGGTTTCCTCATTGCACGCGATAGGGTGATCATGATTTGTTATAAAATAAATGATTTGTGATAAAATATAAATAAATAGGGGGAGATGTAGAGGGCTGCTTTAACGTTCGCCACCACAAGATGGCGCTGGCTTCCACTGCGCCCCACGTGGAAGGGCAGGATAGCTTCCGCCATTACAAGATGGCGCTGGCCTCCGCCGCACCAGCTGACTTCCTTTCAGGAAGTTAACTGTGTGCGCATGTGCAAGAGTGCCTTCGTGCCAGGTCTTTGCCCACTCCGGGGTGTGCCTTATGAGATCATAGGTGAGCGACCAATCAGGTGTGTATGCGCCACACTATGGTGTATATAAGCCGCGCCATGCGGGCGCGTGGTGCTCTCTTTAAGATTTTAATAAAGTTTTGGCTGCCGCAAGGATTCGTATGTCCCCGCGTGTTTTCTTGCTTGGCGAGGTCGCTCGTGGGACAAAGGCCCTCACTTCTGCCTGTTGACTTCAATTCCACTGAAGGTAGGGAGGGCCGGGTCCACTGCCAAACTCCAATGGTGGGTCTCTGAGGGCTGGAAAACGCCCCACCAATTTGGCTAAGGCAAGAAAAAGATATGAAGAAACTTGAGGGGTTAAGCTAAGTTGCTGAGAGAGTTAGTGTAAGTTAGAGAGAAAGTAAGGTTGAACAGAGAGAGAAAGAGAAAAGAAGGTAAAAAGAGCAGGAAGCTAGAGAAGAAAACAGACAAAAAGAAGAGGAAGCTAGAGAGCTAAAGAGAGATAAAAGACAAGAGAGGAACATATACTGGCCACAGTAGTTAAGGAACCTAGGAAGACAGTACCTGGCAACAGAAGAGAATTCCTGACTAAAGATCGGTGTGCCTAATACAAAGAAAAAGGACACTGGGTCAGGGACTGCCCCAGGAAGAACAAGAGGGGCCTCTCCAGTGGCCCAGAAGGCAAGCCTCTTGGTCCTAGAGTGCTGGCTATGCACAAAGATAGAAGGGAAGCCCGCCCAGTTGTTTTGTGAATACGGGGAACCTAAGACTCTGTGCTCCTACGCCCAAATGGACTAGTGTCTAGCAAAAGACCTTGATTACAGGGGGCTACTGGCAACAAAAAATACTTATGGACTACCCAAAGAACAGTGGACCTTGGCGTGGGCCGGGTAACCCACTAGTTCATGGTCATCTCTGACTGCCCCTATCCCTTGCTCATGAGAAATTTACTCTCCAAAATGGCTTGTGTGGGCTGAAATGGCTGGGTGAGGCCATGTGTATGTATATCTGCAGACTGTGTATGTGGAGCTTAAGACCTGTCTCAGTGCACCAGTACCTGATGCTGGGAGATGTGTGTCTTAGTGCCGTTCTGCCTGGAACACGTCACTCCTGCCAGCCGGGCACTAACAATTATCACCCAATCCAGGACTTAAACTGTGATAGAGTGGCTGCTGTTTTGCCTTTGAATAGAACATCCCAAAAGATGGGACCACTGGTCAGCTGCCATGGACTAGATTCTCCACCGGTTGGGGGCAATCTGGTCACCTTGCTACCCAATCCTGACCTGGAGCCACCACAGCACGAGTGTCAAGTACTGGTGGAGGAAAGACCTCTGCGACTGACTGATCGACCCCTGCTGAAAGCAGAGGCTGCCTTGTCCACAGACGGGAACAGTTCTCTTCAGAAAGGTCAGAGATAAGTGGGTGCTGCCATGGTGGACAACACGAATGTCATCTGGGATGGCTGAACCTCTACTGCCCAGCACTTCAGCACTGCAGATGCCTTTGCCACCTCTTAGATCCCCTGATAAAGTCAGCAACTGTGTTATTCATTGCCCAGGACATCAGAAGGGAAGAGATTCAGTGGCATGGGACAGTAACAAAGCAGATCAAGTGGCTCGAAAAGTGGCTATGCAGGAGCCTATCCTGGTTACAGGCCTGCAAGAGACAGCCACTGGGAACTGGGATCGGACTAAGGGATGGCCTCACTTAGAAAAGGCCCAAATTGCTTAAAAGATAAACGGACAATGACACACTTGAGGGGAAAGCTATACTACCCAGAGAACAAAGAAAAGACTCACTTTGCCAAATACAGAAATGGACTCATTTAGGAGATAAGTTTGTCCAAGTAGTTAAGGTATATATAATAGACTTTTTAGCCAAGAGAGGCAGTAAAAAAGTATAAGGTATGTCAGTAAGGGAATGCTTAATAAGCAAACAGGGCAAAGAGACCTAGAGAGTTTAGTGAGAAGTCAACGTGAACTTCACTGAGAAAATATGGTCACAAGTATCTCCTAGTGCTTGTAGATACCTTTCCAGGAATAGATAAAAGCTTTCCTAACCAAGCAAGAGACGGCCTCTGCAGTCATCAAGAAGATACTGGAAGAAATCTTCCCCCGGTCTGGAGTGCCCAAGGTAATCTGGTCAGACAATGGCCCTACTTTCATTGCCAAGGTAAGCCAGGGTGTGGCCAAGTATTTAGAGGTCGATTGGAAATTACGTTGTGTTTAGAGACCTCAAAGTTCAGGACAGGTAGAGTAAATAAATAAAACTCTAAAAGAGACCCTGACCAAATTGACCATGGAGACTGGTGCAGACTGGGTGGCACTCCTTCCCTCTTGCTCTCTTCAGACCAAGAAATACCCCTTCCACATTCAGCCGTATCCCCTTTGAGATCTTATATGGGGCCTCAGCTCCTCTGACTGTATTAGATGATGTTACTGAACCAACATGTCATAATAATAATGATATGTATGCCAGGCTAAAAGACCTACAGGTGATACAGAAAGAAGCCTGGTCACAGCTGGCAGCAGCCTATGCCCCAGGGACCCCTGAGACATCTCATCAGTTCCAGGTCAGAGACTCGGCTACATACAATGGCACCGAACCCAGACACTCGAGCCTCACTGGAAGGGACTGTACCTGGTGCTGCTGACCACCCTGACAGCCGTCAATCTCAGCCCTCACCAGCTGAGTACTAGCTGTTGGGCTGAGAGCTGGAACCTAAAGGGACACTTAGATCTTCAAAAAGCTCCCTAGACTTGCACATCAGATAAGTGAATACATCAGAGACGTGACTGGGAGGTAGCTATAATGCTCACTTGAGGAGTGTGCTTTAGAAACAAGAATTTCCTGTTTGCCCTGGGTTCCATCGGGATAGATGTGGGGATAGGCTTGATTTCTATTGCAAATGATGTAACATACCCTTACTATGAAGGCATATGTGCGTTAGTACTTCTAACACTTCTTGGGACTGTGCCTCAGGGATCATACGTTTAGAAGTTCTAAGATAGTCATGACCTTGGTGTGTAGGTTTAGATAGTGTCCAGATTAGAATCCTGATGCTAACGACTTAGTAAGAAAAAAAAAGGAGTTGAGAATTACTTAGGGCTATCTTAAGAGTTGAGAATTACTTAAGGCTATCTAGGTGCTGCAAGGGCAGCTACAAGGACATCTGCTGTTGCCCTGCAATGCAAGGCTTATAGAGAATTCAGAACTGCCATTGACTCAGATACAAAAAGAGTGAAAAAGACTTTTTAGCTGACCTCCAAGAATACCTAGCCTCCCTCTCAGAGGTAGTCCTTCAGAATAGGAGAAGATTAGACCTGATATTCCTTAAAGAAGGAGTCTGTGTGCTACACTGAAAGAAGAATGTTGCTTCTATGTAGACCATTCAGGAGTAATTAAAGACTCCATGAATTAACTTAGAGAAAGGTTAGACAAAAGACAGAGAGACAGAGAAGCGCATCGGGGATGTTTCTAGAGCAGGTTTAGTAAATCTCCTTGGATGACTACTCTGATATCTTCCCTTATGGGACCCTTCTTAGTTTTGCTTCTGCTTCTGATTATAGGTCCATGTGTGTTAAAGAAACTAGTTACCTTCATTAGAGAAAGAGTGAGTACTGTTAAGATTTTGATGTTATGCCAACAGTATCATGCTTTAGGAGGACAAGAAAGCCAATATTATAAAGATACTAAAATTTAGTTCTATGATTAGAACTAGACACTAGAAGAAGTAGGGAATGAAAGAATAAAAAATGCAGCTAAGAAGTCAGAAGTTTAAAAAAAGCCCTAAATACCTCAAATTCCAGACCCTGCTCTCTACTTATACTAGCTGACCATAAAGTTAGATTAAAATCTTAGAGAACAATCTTGAGAAACAGGGAGTTTCTCCTTGTGATTTTTCACTGGTATTCTTGTGATTTTCCAATGACACCACCACTGCCCCCTTGGGTTGTTGTTTCTCCCTTTAAATACCCTTTCTCCCAGCCTCTCAGGGTTGAACTCCACTGCCCCTGCGTGGGATATGAGTCTCGACCCCAGTGCACTGGTTCCTATCAATAAACCTCATGTTTATTACAGCAAGGACGGTCTCACGTGAGTTCTTGGGGGGTCGCATCATCCCGAGACTTGAGGGAAGGTCTCCCTGTTCTGGGGGTCTTTCACTTCCTTTGCAATTTGTATCCTTTTGACCTCCTTTTGTTATTTGATTGATCTGGCTAGGACTTCGAGTTCTATATTGAATAGGTAGGGAAAGATTGGACAGCCTTGTCTAGTTCCTGATTTTAGTGGGATTGCTCCAAGTTTCTCTCCATTTAGTGAAGATAATTTTTTAAAAATTATATGACTAAATTATTGGAACATTCTGAAGTGATATTACTTTTGTTTCCTTGGGTGGTTTTCTTGTAAAGCCAAATATGAGCATTTGTCCTTGTAGGTTGTATTTTACATAAAACACTACTATCTGGCATTGGAGAAATTGCATTGATTTCATAGAGTTTATCCAAATTGTTTTGAAATTCTAGACCAGCAGATGCCTGAACCAAATGCACAGGTTTTAGCATCAAGAAAATGTGGCTTATATACTGAATAAGGAAGTACTTGTCTTCATATTTTTATGAAATATTTTATATAAGATTTTTCCTCATTCCTTTTGTAGTCTTTGGATGATTCATATCAAAAAAGCTTCCCTTTAGTTCTCTGTCTTGTCTGATACTGGTGATGGAACCCAGGGCTGTGTGTATGCTAAGCAAGCCCTCTACCATTGAGTCACACCCCTTATCCTTCAGTTCTCTTTTAGTAAAGTTTGGAATTTATTTAAAAAGTTATAAATATCTTTGTGTTGGTATTTACCAAGCAAACTTCAATTACTGAAGAAGAGGGAACCTCAGTTAAAAAATAGTCTCCATCACATCAGACTGTGGGATTGTTTGAGGAGTATCTTCTTTATTAATAATGATGGAAGAGGTCTGAGTCCACAGTAAATGGTATCACTTCTATTATATAAGAGAGCAAGGTTTGTGAGCCAATACACAGCTTTTCTCTATGGTGTATGTTAGGTTTCATAAATTGTAAACTGTATTTTCAAAACTTGCCTTTTATTTTATATAGTTCATTTTGCCTACATACGTGTAATGTATTATCAGTTATTCAAATATTTCATTATTATTTAATATCTATGGTGGTAGCATCTCCTTTATTTGTAACAATTATGTGTATATTTTACCTGCATATATGTGTGTATTGTGCTAATGCACTCTCCAAGGAGGGCAGAAACAGAGTTGAATCCCTTGAAACTGGAGCTACAGTGGGTTGTAAGCCTCCTTGTGGGTTTTGGAAACTGAACCTTGGGTCCTCTGAAAAGCATCAATTGCTCTTAACCACTAATCCATCTTTTAGCCTCTTGACATTTATTATTTTATTTTCTATTATATTGCATTCCTTTTATTTTTATTTTTAGATGCTATCTTCCTCTTAAATTTTAATTCTACATTAAGAATTCTACACTAAGCATTACCAGCTGCATATGTAGCAGAGGATAGGCCTATTGGGCACCAAAGGGAGGAGAAGCCCTTCCGAACACCCCCAGTGTAGGGGAATGTCAAGGTGGGGAGGTGGGAAGGAGGAATCACTAGGGAGGGGGTACACCTTTTATAAAAGAAGGGGGAGGGGAGGGGATAGGAGCCTTATGGATAGGAAACCGGGAAAGGGAATAACATTTAAAATGTAAATTAAAAATATGCAATAAAAAAAGGTATGAGCCTTATAATACTGAAAGCTTCCTTCTAAGTACTGCTTGAGCGATACCATTTATTTTTAAAATATTTATATCATTTAAAATCTTTTCTAATTTCTTAATTTTTGTCTTTCATGCAGGATTATTTAGAAAATGTTTTAATTTAAAATATTTACAGTTTTCTAGTATATTTTATTATTGATCTATAGTATATTTGATATTCTAGTACATGAATTTAGTATATCTTATTCTCTTTTATTTAGACAACAAATTTTGTCTGGTTTCAATTTTTAACCTGTGCTATGAGTTTGCTCACGGCTCAGGATATATTGTTACTTGTGTTACTAGTACACTTAACAAGAGTGGATTTTTCTGTATTTGTTGGGAAAACGATATAAAGCTAAAGATTGATTTTCCAGTTTTGTCTTTCATGGAATGCTTTATATTTAATAAAACTTGTGTCTAAATTCACCTTGTTTATTTTGGTATAGTTGCTGTCAATGATAATCTTCTAATTTTGTTCAGTTAGCATATAAAATAATGGGTTCAAATATATATATATATATATATATATATTTGTATGTTGTTCATATTTACATGCACCCTCCCAGTCTCTTCCTCTGTCCATTTTACTTGTCCATTCCCTAGTGCCAAAAGTTCACTCTCTGCTCTCATACCACACATGAATATATAGTTAAATTTAGATTCCACAAATGAGAGTAAATGTGTGATATTTTGCCTTTCTTACTCTTATTGCCATGTCATACATCCTCCTCATTTTTGAAATCCTCGATCTCTACAGTAGTACCCTTTTGTATTTTTGACCCATATATAAATCTAGATTCTCATATGAAAGAAAATGTGATGTTTGTCTTTCTGAGCTTGGCTTAACTTAATTAACATAATTACCTCTAGTTGTATCCATTTTCCTGAAAGTCGCTGTTTCATTATTGTTTACTGCCAAATAATGGCATTCTGTATATATAGGACTTATAAAATCAATTTAACTGTTGATGAACACTTATTTAGGCTTGTTCCATATTTTGGCTATTGTGAATAGAGTGGCAGCAAGCGTGGACATGCAAGTGTCTATGGGGTGTTCTATTTAGTCTTCCAATTATAACTAAGAGTGATATACTTCAGTCATAACATAATATTGTTTTAAGTTTTTGGAGGAACCACCATACTGGTTTCCATAGAGACTGAGTGTATATTCTCATTAGTGCTGCATAATGGTTTCCCTTTCCCCAAAGCCTTGTCAGTACCTATTGTTTGTTTTTGTAATGATAAATATTCTATCAATGCAAGATAGAGTTTCAAAGCAGTGTTAATGTGCATTTTCCTGATGGCTAAGGATATTGAATACTTTTTAAAGTTCTTCTCTTGAAAACTATCTATTCAGTTCATTTGTCCATTTACTGATCGGGTGATTTGGTTTTATTGTTTAATTTTGGGAGTTCTTTATAAATTCTAGATATCAATCCTCAGTCAGCTGTACAATTGGCAAAGAAATTCTCATATCTATAGTGAATCTTCTCTCTTGCAACTGTTTAATTGCTTTGTAGAAGCCTTTTAAATTGATACAAATTTATTCATCAATTTTTGTTACTATGCTCTGAGCAATTAGAATCCTTTTCAGAAAGTCTTTATGTATAACTAGATGACATGGTATTTTCTTTATGTATGCCTTGGAGTATTTTATTCAATGATTTCCCCTAACATCTTCAGAGTTTCGTTGTCTCATATGATAGGTTTTGATCCACTCAGAATTTATTTTTGTCCAGTGTAAGAGATAGGGGTCTGGTTTCCTTCTTTTATACTTGTCTATCTAGTTTTGCCCATCTTCATTTGCTGAAGAGCTCTCTTTTCTCTATTGCATATTTTTGGAATCTTTGTATTTGTAAAACATTAGGTTTTTGAATGGGTGTTTTTCCTTGACCCTTTATTTCTTGTTTTTATTCCATTTTGTATGTGTCTTTTTTTGTACCAATATGCTACTTGATTTTTTAATAATTTTCATTTTCCTGGATATTTTACGTATTTACATTTCAAATATTATCCCCTTCCCCCCTTTCCCATACCCCTTCCCCCTGCTTCTATGAAAATGTTTCCATTCCCAACCACCCACTCTAACCCTGGCATTCCCCTAAACTGGGGAAATGAGCCTTCACAGGACCAAGTGCTTTTCCTCCAATTAATGTTCATAGATCATATGAAACCTAAGAAGAAGGAAGACGAAAATGTGCTTGATAAATTTTTATAGATCATACATATCTAGCATTTAGTCTAGATTGTCCAGTTTTTCACATAATTTTTGTGGTGGTGGGGATTGAAATCTGGGCTTTCTGAATGCAAGGCTACCATTTAGATATGCCCCAGATGTGCAAAATATTAGAATATAAGCTTATAAAGTGTGTTCTAATAATCCTCTGAATTTTATTAGTGTGCATTTAATAGCCCACTTTTTTAATTTTATTAATTTGAGGCCTCTCTTATTCTGCTGATTAGTTTGGATACATTTTTGTTAGTTTTTTTATTGTATTAAAGCAGTTAATATAAGAGACTGGTTTACCAACTCCCCAGAAACTTCCTAGTTCATAAATCTTGGGGTGGCTAACATTTTGCCTAGAGTTATCTAGTGAGTGTGTCAGAGTGTAGTAAGTAAACAGCACTGAAATTTGTACAGACAGAACTGTACTTTTAACACCTGCTAAGCCTTAAATATCCTGCTGAGGGTTTATGACTATGACCGTCAATAATTTGTTAGAGCTTTAAATTTCTCAGTATCCATAGAAGTGAACCTCATGGCAGATAGGTGACTCTGTAGGTTCATATACATGATGACCTAACATTCAGGGACACTAAGCTATTTTTTTCATTTTATAAATATATCTCTTTAATTTTATGATGGATCACTATTGAAATGGAAGTCATGCAATTCTTCCCAGTATCCACTTCATCTTTCCAATTTATCTTTCTTTTTAATTATTAGATTATTTAATTTACATTTCAAATGTTATTCCCTTCCCCAGTTTTCTGGCCATAAGCCCCCTATCCCATCTCCCTCTTCTTCTTCTAAAGGGGTTCTCACTCAATAACCATCCCATTTACAGCCTCCCCACCTTGGCATTCCACTACAATGGGGGGTCCAGCCTTGGCAGGAGCAAGGGTTTCTCCTCCCACTGATGCCCAGGGAGGTCATCACCTGCTACATATGCAGTTGGAGCCATGGGTCTATCCAGGTGTACTCTATGGATAGTGGTTTAGTCCCTGGGAGCTCTGGTTGGTTGGTATTGTTGTTCTTATGGGATTGCAAGCCCCTTCAACTCCTTCAGTCCTTTCTCTAATTCCCCGAACAGGGACCCTGTTTTCAGTTCAATGGTTTGCTGCTAGCATTTGCCTCTGTATTGGACATGCTCTGGCTGAGCCTCTCAGGAGACAGCTACATCAGGCTCCTGTCAGCATGTACTCCTTAGCTTCATCAATATTGTCAAGTTTTGGTGGATATATATATATATATATATATATATATATATATATATATATATATATATATGGGCTGGATCCCCAGGTGGGGCAGGCCCTGACTGGCCAATCTCTCAGTCTCTGCTCCAACCTTTGTCTCCATATCCCTTCCTATTAATATATTTATTCCCCCTTTTAAGAAGAACTGAAGCATCTTCACTTTGATCGTCATTCTTCTCGAGCTTCATGTGGCCTGTGGGTTGCATCTTGGATAATTCGAGCTTTTGGAATAATATCAACTTATCGGTGAATACATAAAATGTGGACTTTTTATTAGGTTACTTCACTCAGGATGATAATTTCTAGTTCCATCCATTTGCCTATGAATTTAATGAAGTCATCGCTTTTGAGCTGAGTAGTAATCCATTGTGTAGACGCACCACATTTTCTGTATCCGTTCCTCTGTTGAGGGGTATCTGGGTTCTTTCCCGCTTCTGGCTATTATAAATAAGGCTGCTATGAACATAGTGGAGCATGTATCCTTGCATGCTGGAGCATGTTGGAGTATCTTTTGGGTATATGCCCAGGCATATTATAGCTATGTTCTCAGGTAGCACAATGTCCAATTTTCTGAGGAACTGCCAGACTGATTTCCAGACTGGTTGCACTGGCTTGCAATCCCACCATCAATGGAGGCGTGTTCCTCTTTTTCCACATCATCACCAGCATCAGTTTTCACCTGAGTTTTCAATCTTAGCCATTCTGACTGGTATGAGAATGGAATCTCAGGGTTGTTTTGATTTGCATTTCCCTGCTGACTAAGGATATTGAACATATCTTTAGGTGCTTCTCAGCCATTTGATATCCCTCACCTGAGAATTTTTTGTCTAGCTTTGTACCCCATTTTTGATAGGGTTATCTGGCTCTCTGAGTTCTCTCTTTGAGTTCTTTGTATATGTTGGATATTAGCCCTCTATCAGATGTAGGATTGGTAAATATCTTTTCCACATCTGTTGGTTGCTGTTTTTGTAGTAATGACAGTGTCCTTTGCCTTATGTTAGTTTTTTGCAGTTTTATATTGATTCTTAAAATTAGAGCGTAAGCCATTGGAGTTCTATTCAGGAAAATTTCCAGTGTATCTGGTTTGATGTGGAGGTCCTTGATCCACTTGGACTTAAGCTTTGTACAGGATGATAAGAATGGATTGATTTGCATTATTCTACCTATTTAGACCTCTCCACTTCAAAGAAGGATGTGAGGTTTCCCTTGGCCACCACTAGTCCAACAATATCACACTTATTAAAGTGCCATTTCCCATAAGTCAAGCTTTTTCAACCACCACAATAAAGGTCATAGACTTAAGAATGTTTCCTATAAACTGGGCTTTCATCCCTCCAAAAAAAAATGTTCCCCAATTCCAGCTGTCACTCTCTGCATTCTCTCCCTCCATTTCCCCATTTCTCCCACCCCTGTCCTCAAGTACTCCCAATATACCTGCAGTTCCCAAGTATGTTGATACAATTCCACACCCCACTCCTCAAGTATGAACCCCTCTTTACCTAAAAGTTCTGGACTTGTGGGTTTTAGCTTTATTGTCATTTACTTAACAACTATTACATGCTTATATGTGGATGAATACTTTTCCTAAATGCATACCTCATGATTGACTGGATACTGACAAATGTAAGAACTTATAGAGTGGATTAGAACTTACAAAACTTGTGAGCTGTTAAGTGCCTAGGACTCCCCAAATGCCTTGGTTTTCAACATTGACGTGGGGGGGGGAGGGCTTGCTGCAGCAGATCGCACTGCAAACCTTCCATTCTAGTGCTAGTCATCTGAAGAACCCCTACCTGTATTGACAGAGCTGTGGATCCTACCCAAAACATGTCTAGAAAAATGATGGCTCTGGATTAAACTGTATGCCACTTTTCATTAGATAAGGGAATATCTGAATTCTAGAAATATCCCACTGCTAACACACAACTTTACAAAGAACAGTGAAGTGTTTTGTGATAGAAATTCAATTTATAATTTTTAGTTTAAATTTTAATATGTTAACCACAATGAGAGACTAAAAAGTATAAGACAATCAAAATTTTTATTTTATTCTTGTTTTGCAAGTTAAAGCTGAGATTTTTTCCATTACCAACTTAATTCCAATTTCAGTGTACTAGTAGGTTGGGACATTTTACAAAGACAGACAGAAGTCATCCTCATGCAGTTTCAAATCTGGAAAACAAGAATGCATGCATTGCAAAAAGATTAAACTTGAACATAATGCAACTTATAATAAGAGTATTAACATTTTGAAATGCCAAGAATCCTAAAGTCACCCAAATAGAATAAACATAGAAAGCTTTATGCTCTCCTCCCACCAGCTCCCAGTTGAGGGTACAATAGCTGGATCAGTGACTACTCTGTCTGACCTGATGTTAGATATGAATTGCCAGTGCACTAGACAGTGCCCAGATCAGAGATGTCGAAGCATCTGCTGGAAGATCCAGGCCTCGACCCTGTCTATCTCATCTCTCAGAGCTTCTGCATATTTTTCAGGGTATGCTCTGGGATGAGTCTTAGTAATGCTAGCAAAAAACTGCAAGACTTTCAATTTGGTGGTTTCTGCAAAGGCCCTTGGGCCCCACAGGAACACATGGCTAGGAGGATCACTGTTAGGCACCTGTCTGTATTCCAGGTACCCTTCCTGGACAAACTCCTCAGAGATGAGCTTCCTGGGGTCTCTATGTATGTAAGGATCCATCCCACCACACAACCCTATATTATTCAGCATTTCCCAGATAATGTCCTCACTGACATAGTTTCCCTTCATAAAAATGACACCCAGTACAACTATGAGGACACCTGTCTTGGGCATACCCTGGACATCAGTCAGCATCCCATCATAGGTGATGCCCAGGGCAGTGACAAGGACATAGGAATGGACAGAAGGGTCCACTTCTACTATGTCAAGGCCAAAGACCAGCTTCATGCACTCAGAGGCCTCACTAAAGATCAGAGGATAATATTCATCATACTCTCTACCAATGGTTTCCAGCATTTCTGCTTTGGTAGTGAATGCCTTCGTTTGATATTTGAAAAGCAGAAAGTCCACCAAATCATACACCTTTACGTTCTGTGCATTGTGCAACAAATAGAGTGGGTCTTCCAGCGCCTCTAATTGTCTGATGGAAGCCTCCTCAGATGGGCCTACAGGAATGGAGGCCAGTGCCACAGAGGGAGAGCAGGCTCTCTCAGGACTCTGGAGAGGACTTGGTATTCCACTACCATACTCGGCCTTTGAGGTGGAGGTGGCTTCTTCCTCCTCTGCTGCAGCCATGGTAGCCTGGGCATTGTCCAACTCCTGTTCGGCCTGAGCATTGTCTTGGAGGTTGCTGTATTGGATGTTATGGGCATCATCCATTGTGGTTTTCCTTGGTACAGACAGGCTGGATACTGTCCTAATCAGAACAAGGAGGACACAGACCTGGTGGGAAAGGGGAGAGAGTTTATGGATTCTATTTGCAGTCACAGTCGAACAACCTGCGAAAAGTCATGTTATTCAAAACCTCTGAATAGTGCTCTAGGCTACAAGGACTCATAGCAGTCTGAGAACCTTGAAATACAGAAACAGAAAATGAACAACCTATTTGGGGTGCAGTCAGAGGGAAGATAAGCTCAGGGATACCACCAGAATATTTGATGCCAGAGAATGTCGGGTGTTCATGTTCTCAACTGTTTGAACCATTGTTATATACTTGCAGTATCTACATCCCCATAAATTCTGAGGATAGATACTTGTGCCCCGGTTACAGGATCTGAGGACACTATCCCAGAGGAAGATTTTCATATCTTTGAGTTTCAAATCATTAAGACATGCTGACCACATTCCACAGATTCAAACTGCTAGTTTGTGACTGAATTTTCATTAACAGTACTGATAATGTCTACTGTGGGGGTGCGGGGTAACAATACCCCAGTAAGTGGTGTCTTCTATGATCTTTCTGGTTACTCATGTTTCCCTTGCAAGTGCTAGACCCTGCCAATCAGATAGTCTACTGAAAAATCTTAACTGACCAGTATTTTGAAACATAATATAATGCGTGAATGGCACTTCACATCTGGCTGCACAGATTCAGACTAACTTACAAGAGATTGGACAATTCAATGGTGTTCATGTGTCCTAAGGTGTGAGACCTGCCCTATGCTCACCTTGATAAGTGACAAGGTCTGGACTGCTTCACCTTATGATCTGAGGCTAAGTTATTTAAACCAAGGTCCTATTTCTGTGATACAGAGGGAAGAGAAGAAGAGGTAACAGAAATCGTCTATGGTCCCTGAGCTTCTTCACAGCTTACAGGAGGGCAGGTAGAGGACAAACCCCATGTTGTTTAAATGGCAGGAAATCTTCAGTCCTTACCTTCAGTCCTTGCCCTCTTGAGATATTCACTCTGATATCTCCAGTCAAACTCCCCCTTCCCAGGATCTCAGTTCCTTGAGACCTGTGACCAGAAAAAAAGATAGAGTGCGTATCAAGACATCCCCTTCCAGCAGTGTGTATGTCAGGTGTGTGAGAAGTGTTTGGGGGGCCTGTGACAGGTTTCCTTCACTTCTATATTGGAGGATGTTACATGGACTTGCACGATTCTTGGACACCTGTCTTTAAGAATGGCTATGCACCCGGGTCAAGTTGTATTCCTTCTTGATATCTGAGAAGATGACAAATCCTTTTACATCTGAGTGGGTTATCTTGGATTGGTCATATGACCTGAGTGAATCTGGGCTGATAATGGGGTTTCAAAACCCACTTGAGGTTGATTTACTGACTTCTTCCTGGCACCTTCACTTTTGTGCAATTAACACAAGACCTCATCTTTCCAAAGACATCCACATTCCTGCCAAATGGACAAGTAAGCATGACACCTAATGCCCCTGATTATTGGCCACAGAACATACTGAGATATTATAGTTTGTATATTCTGTGCCGTGGACTCATAGTCCCCAGACATACATGTCTGACATACAGCTAATCCTGTGACTCCTCTCTCTGTTCCCCATCCTGACATCACTCCTCAGCCAACCTGACTTCAAAGTCTTCATCTCGCAAATAAATCACAAACAAATCATGAAGCATAAAGGACAGGCAGTCACAGTACTCACATACCGAAGGCTTTCCTGGAAAAATTTAGGGAGTTTGGCAGGTATTAGGAAAGTCTGTGTTATGGAGGGTATTGCTCTTTTTCTCTCCTTTAGGTCTCACCATGGTAACTCAAACTTACCTGGACTGCTTACAAATGCTGGACACCTCTTCTGATAATTTTCTGATACTCCAACTGCTGCTCTGATATCCTTCAGTGGATAGGCTCACCTTCCTTAGAAAAGAGAGAGAATGATAATGGAGTGTATATGCATAACTGTGGTTTGTGTCTCACACTGCCTATGAGAGCAGCTATGAGAGCAATGGCAATGCTGGATATTATATGGAGTATTTGAAGTGTGCTGTCCATAGAGAACCCTGGATTTTACCTTGATTAACTCTCTTTCCTAGGACCTCTTTACCACGGACCTCAGAATAAGGTTCTGACCTTCTATCTACTGAGGTCAAAGAAGGCCACTCATTTGACTACCCTAGTCACGTGTACTATAATCCCTATTGTTCTGATCCTGCTGGATTATCTAATAGGACATCTCTTCAGTTTACACACAGGGTCTTCACATATCACTTCATGGAGACTGGGCTCTGTCTATTACAATTGCTCCAAAAATGATGTTACTCAGAGTCCCATTGGAGGACAGAGCCTTACTGCTAGGAATGAATTCCACCATGTTAGATACAGAATTGATATGGGGAAGCACTAATTTGGGGTTCCTCAGACTAACTGAAAACTTTCATCTTGAATACAAGGATCTGCAGGAGTACACAGAGAGCATCATGAAAGTTTAAAATATTTTCTTGAAATTTGTATAGTTTCATAAATTACAATTTAATCATATTCAACATCTCTCCTATTGTATTGTAGGGCCTTGTCAGCTCTGTCACTGGGGAGCTGGAAAAAGGGGAGTTTGACTGTGCTTATCCCATGCTCCTGCTGCCAGGGCTGGTGCTAGGCCAGACAGAAGCACCTAGGCTCTGTTCTGGTGGTGGAAAACCACAGTCAGAGATGTAAGAAAGCCAGAGTTGGTAAAGGGGGTTCCTCATCTTTCATCGAGCTCAGGGCCGTGGGGTTCTCATGCTCTTAGATTTCCAAGCTATGCTGGGAATTACAGAAGAGCTGAGAATGGAGTCTGGGATCCTGGCGACTGGGAACAGCATCTAGCCAAGGGCTGGGGTAAAGTGGAGGTCCAGATTGTTCCAGTGGGTATGTTAGTCTTTAGATGGACAGCGGTTGGCATGGTGGCAATTGTGGCAGGGAGCACAGAGAGGCCTTCTAAGGGAGATTAAGCTGGGTCTCTGTAGAAGGCCTCCATGGCTTCCCACAGCAGTTCTTGGTAAACAGAGACAATCTGTGGTTCCAAACTGTTTATTGTCATGACACAAAATGGATGCTTAAAACTATACCCTGCTTCTCAGGGTGTACCTGATATTAAATACTATTTGCAGGTGGGATTTCCAAAATGGGAAGCTTATTGGCTAAAACCTTCAGGCCTCCAGGTAGCTCATTAACATGCAGAATTCTTTTTTAACCTACATGACTATACATCATTTCTCTTCTGTGTGAGAAGCATGGCCTGTGTTCCAAGTAAGGGGTTTGTTAGCAAGCTGAGAGTCAACTAAGCCTCAGGTGTGTGCCCGCTGAGCCTACATGTCCTGACCTGTTGCACGTTACCAGACTTCCTGACATGCTTTTATGTTGTACACACTCTACCAAACCCTCCATGTCCCTATAAATACTGGACTCTCATAGTTTTTAGCACATTTAGTGAAATTTGTAATACCTTTATACACTTGGGCATGTGGACATCGACTGAAGTATGATCAACTGACAAGAATCTGCAAACGTAAGGAAAACAAAATCTCCCCAGTAGGTATCAATTACCTATAGCTCCTCAGCTAGGGGTGGGACTTACATACCCCACTATGCTGGGATGTTTGTCTAACTGGGAACATACTCCTCTTGATTGTACTTGCTTAGTTGACTTGAGACTAATTAGGTAGAGCTGGTTTAATCTGGGGCGACTAAATCTGAAGCAGGATTTCAGATGTTAAACCAGAGCTCTCACCCTCACATTGTACTGGCCTCATCTGATGACTCCAGAAATCTTTTTTATTTTATCCACAAGGGTGTTGTCAATGAGTCAGTCAGGGAGCTGAGAGTCACCTAAGACTCAGGTGTGTGACACTGTGTCTCTGGGTCCTGATCTGCTCTATCTTACCAAATTTACCAGCATGATTTATGTCCTACACTCTTCCAAATCCTCCAAGTCCCATCACTACTAGACCTAAAAAAGTTTACTTAAACAGAACACATATATTCCTGGCGCATACACAAATGAACTTGAAAATGGCTCCTGTTGCCTTGGAAATGGAGTTGTGAAGCACCATTCCTGGCTATGAATCGAACCTGCAAAACCAGCAAGTACTGGTAACCATTGAAGTGTCTCTCTAACTAAAGATTCCCAGATTTCAATAGGTGAAAAAAAACAGAAAAGGCTAATTTCTACATGGTGTCATCCCATACGTTGCAGGTGTGTACAATAAGTATATAGCTGAATTAATCTACAATTCACCCTTACTTCTCACCCAGACTGTAAGAAAGAGGACTATGTCTTTACCTGGCCTTTGAGGAATTATGATTTCCTGCTCACCTATTTGATTCAAACTACAGGACTCTTTAGTAAGGGACACAAACAACAGTGCACCTGCGTTATCTTTGACCCTCCTATACAGAAAGGATGCAGTATAGGCCACCATGAATTCCATTAAAGCTAAAAGTACGGCAGCCTTTAAGCTCCAGAAAGAAAATGTTCTGTGTACTGCAAGTCCTTGGAAGTAGGTGAAATAGTGGGGCAGGAATACGGGACCACAAATAAGGGTTCTTGTTTGTTTCAGGTTAGTCAAAGGCATGCAACTGTATTAAATGGAGGCTGTCTATATGGTACAGGGCATGTGTAGGTCACCAGCAACTTACACTTGAGTCAGAAAGGGACCAAGTCCTCCTTCCTCCAGGGAACTCTAAAAATGGCATCGACACTGTAACCAACTGCTGACAGCTGGTCGGAGGCAAGAAAGTACTATTTTGAGTCTACTAGACAGCAGAGCTTGACCTGCATTTTCTGGGCCCCCCAATTATGAAAGAGTCTTTGCACTCTACTATACACTTACTCTGACTGAAAGCATGTGTCAGCCCTCCAGGATCCTAAAATTGTGATATAACACCTCCCTGAGCACCTGGATGAGGATGTGGCAGTATGTGGAGGGCCTCTTCCCCTTCAGTGAGAACTATGGCATTCTGTAACTTCCAGAAATGGCAGAAAATTATTTGGAGGACTCCAAGTCATTTCTTGCAAGAGAAAGTGCTCACTCATACCAACCAACCCGGATTTACTGCAAGAATCTGAAAAGCCTCCAGTGGTCCTTTCTATCTTATGTGAGGGTTCTACAAATAACAGAAAAACACACTCCTCTCAGAAATCTTTTTAAAAATTTAGACATTGAATCCCAGAGTAGGAATGGAAGGGGTCATTCCTCCAGATGGACCCACTGAATAGCAATTTGGGTACTCTCTTGATGAGTGTTCTTTAATCTTCTTAATACTGACACTTAATACATTCCCTAATGTGGTAGTGACACCCAACTTTAAAATTATTTTGGTTGTTACTCCATAAGTGCACTTTTACAACTGTTGTGAATCCTAATGTAAATATCTGATATGAAGGGTGTTTGATATATAATCCCAAAAGGGTTGTGTCCCACAAGTTGAGAACCATGTTTCTAGCCTGCCGGGGACCTAAACAATCCACCGACAGGGAAGTTACTGCAACATGAATGTGAACTTACCCCTGAGGCTCATGTAACCTTAAACATTGCTCCTCTACATTGTTGAAAGTGAGCAGAGGCTGAATTCTGCATCTGGGGCCATGTTTAGTGCCCAGTAACAATGGCATGTGACACTTTCTCTGGACTGGAGCTTTTATGGTCCACTCTCAGGTCTAACTTCCTCCCTGAATGTGAGCTAAGCTTATTTCTGAGAACTTCTTAACTATGCCTGTATTCGTGGACCACAAAGTTGGACCCAGCAAGCATCTCCTGCTAAAAGCTTGTTACATTCCATGCAATGCTAACTGAAGGGTGAAATTGGCATTATTATTGGTCCTTATGTCCTGATGGAGACTTTTTGCCTGCCCTAGGCTCTCACCCACATTCAGAAAGCAGGGTGTAGCTGTATTGCTACAAGGAATCTCACAAGTTGTTTCAGAGTCTGGGAACTGTTTGTATGCAGATGCGGAAGCTTGGATAACATCCCTACTTGTTTCAAGATCCTGAAAATGATACAAGTTAACCAGGTGGTTTGGGCTTACCCATCTAGAAACAATCTTCCAAAAGCCACTCTCATCTAGCATCTTTATTTAAAATGATTGTGATGTCTGATTTCTGAATTGGTAACTATTGCCATAGTCCCAAGAGAAGGAAGGGAATAAGATTATTTCAATTAATTTTCCCTTGTTTAAAGTAGCTCACATTTTCTATCCAATAAATTGTGGGGTCACTCATCGCCAAGCAGGGTTTTCACACTACAATCCTGGGAACATGTTTCACCCAGTATACTATTCCACCTCCTTCTCTAACAGAACAACTTAAAATATTGTCTTTCCTTTGTCCTCAGGTATCATGGAACAAAGGGTTCACTCCTACAGGTGAGCTCTACTTGAAGCTAGGCTGACATTAGGGATGGAATTGCATTATTTCTGGAAACATCAGAGTGGAAGGTGTGCTTTCCTCCACCCTAAGCTGTCATCTCTGGTACAAAATTGTTCTAGAAACCTGAGAAAAATCCCCCAGTGGCACAGTATGGAAGGTAGGGGGTGTCTGTCCTTCAAACTCAAGACCATGTGTGGAAGCTGTGTTTGTTGGGGTGGGGTAATCAATGTATCATGAGTAGATTTGGAGTCAGAGGGATTTCTTACCTCAACTGGAAAGGCACAGCGAGGCCACCAACAATCCAGCTGTCTCACAATATGGTGCTGCATCCACAAAGTCACCAGATGTTTAGGACTGGACAATCACTCTATCTCAAAAGTCAGCACAGAAATTTTCATAAAATTAAAGAACCTCAGAATACATCCCCAAATTCCCGGTGTCACCACAATTAGATGGGTGTAGATATCTGTCTCATTAGCTAAAGTCAGCACTGAAGCACTCTTTAAACTCAACAAAATCTCACAAAATGGAATTCAGGTTTCAGAGTTCACTGATAACAGAACTGAAGGTCCAGCTCTTTCCAATAAGTAGTGCCTGCTTGCTTCAAGACCCCAAATGAATACAAATCTAACTTAATTCTCTGGTCCTATGGATCCTGGATCCAGCTTCAGAAACCCACTAACGTTTACTCCCCATGTAAACTTCACAAGGAAAATGTCACCTGATCCTGCATCTGTGAGTACCTCTGAAATAGCACCAAAGAGTCTCAGAGGAATCTCATTCCCACGAGCATGCCCCTGTTTGGTGCAGGTTACATCATTAAAACATTAGCATTTGTGGTTCCCTTAAAAAAAAACAAAAAAACAATGTTTCCACAATCCGTTCAAAGCTACTCGTTTCACTCATCTCGAGATTCCACCTGAATTCCTCCGGGAATGTTAGAAAAAGGAAAAGACAGTCTCCAGAAACCCGAAGTAAGGAGTTCATTCCCACAAGCTTACTCAACTGGGGGTTAGGGAGGCCAAAGAGATGCAGCTGTATTATTTGGGGAAGCTTCTCTCCTGAAAGGTACGGAGTGAGCCTGAAATTCTTACACCAACTGGCAGAGAGAAGCGACCTCCCTTCCAGGCATCTCACAAAATGGCGCCGAGTCCACAAAGTCTCCGGATATGAAAGCCTGGGGAGGCGCTCTATACCACAAGTCAGCACCGAGGTTCCTTTAAACTAAGGAAACTCAAAAATGTTCTCGCAGCCCCCTATGTCGATAGATATAGATGACTGTGGAGTGTCTCATATACTACCAGGTCAGCACCGAGGCATCTTTGAAACTCAATGGACCTCAGCAAAAGGCCCTCAGCCTGCGGACTCCTCGGATATGGAAACCAGAACAAGAGTCTTTCGAGAATTGGGCTCCGTTTGCTTCAGGACCCCAAAACGACAAACATCTACCTCGTTTGTCGGGGCCTGTGGTCCTTGGATCCAGCTTAAATAACCTACACATCCACTTTGCATCAGAATAAAAATGTCACACCGTCACGCATTTCTGGGAACACTGGAAATGGTGCCCAAGGACAGTCCTGGACAAGTAGATTAGGCGCTCATTCCCTCGCAGCTGTCCCAATTTGGTGAGGTTGTATTCTTAACACCATATGATCTGGGTGACTTTGGTCCAACCACTGTTTTCACAGTCTAGTCTTAGCTACCTGTTTGAAATGGCCAACTATTCCATCGCTTTTCCTCAGGGAAAGTTTCCAGTGACTTTAGACCATCTCTAGAATCCAGGAGTAAGGAGCTAGTTCACACAACGTTACCTGACTGCGAACTAAGCAGACTAAAAGGGTGAAGCACTATTATTTAGGAACTGTCTGTCCATGAAGGTTTCAGAGCGAGCCTGAAATTCTTACCTCAACTGTAACAGCGAGGCGACCACCCTTCTAGGCGTCTGACAAAATGGCGCTGAGTGCACAAGATCACCACCTATGAAAGCCTGGGGAGGCGCTCTGACTCACAAATCAGCGCAGAAGTTCCTTTAAAATTAGGAAACTCAAAAATGTTCTCGCGGCCCCCTATATCGCTAGATATAGATGACTGTGGAGTGTCTCATATACTACCAGGTCAGCACCGAGCATCATTTAAACTCAATGGACCTCGGCAAATGGCCCTCAGCCTGCGGACTCTTCGGATATGGAAACCAGAACAAGAGTCTTTCGAGAATTGGGCTCCGTTTGCTTCAGGACCCCAAAACGACAAACATCTACCTCACTTGTCTGGGCCTGTGGTCCTTGGATCCAGCTCAAATAACCTACACATCCACTTTGCATCAGAATAAAAATGTCACACCGTCACGCATTTCTGGGAACACTGGAAATGGTGCCCAAGGACAGTCCTGGACAAGTGGGTTAGGCGCTCATTCCCTCGCAGCTGTCCTAATTTGGTGAGGTTATATTCTTAACACCATATGATCTGGGTGACTTTGGTCCAACCACTGTTTTCACAGTCTAGTCTTAGCTACCTGTTTGAAATGGCCAACTATTCCATCGCTTTTCCTCAGGGAAAGTTTCCAGTGACTTTAGACCATCTCTAGAATCCAGGAGTAAGGAGCTAGTTCACACAAAGTTACCTGACTGGGAGCTAAGCAGACTAAAGGGGTGAAGCACTATTATTTAGGATCTTTCTGTCCATGAAGGTTTCAGAGTGAGCCTGAAATTCTTACCCCAACTGTAACTGCGAGGCGACCACCCTTCTAGGCGTCTGACAAAATGGCGCTGAGTGCACCAGATCACCACCTATGAAAGCCTGGGGAGGCGCTCTGTCTCACAAATCAGCCCAGAGGTTCCTTTAAACTTAGGAAACTCAAAAATGTGCCCGCAGTCCCCGTGTTACGAAATATATGACTGCAGAGGGACTCACATGGCTGAGTCCTCACTGAGGCATCCCTTAATCACGGGAAAGGTCAAAAAACAGTCCTCAGGCTCTTCTCTTCACCAACAAGGAGACTGGGGCCCAAGCTGTTTCCCGTTATGGGGCTCACGTTGAATTCCAGATCCCAAAATGATACAAAAGTAGTTTGTCTGAGCCTGTGGTTCTTGGATCCACCTTAAACAACCTACTCTTCCACTTTACATCCTCAAGCATTTCTGGGAACATCAGAAATGGTGCCCAAGGACAGAGTCCGGGATAAAGTAGAGTAGGGGTTTATTTCCACGCTGCTGCCCCCGTTTGGTGAGATTATATTCTTAACACCATATGATCTGGGTGACTTCGGTACAACCACTGTTTTCACAGTCTAGTCTTAGCTACCTGCTGAAATGGCCAAGTATTCCATCGCTTTTCCTCAGGGAAAGTTTCCAGTGACTTTAGACGGTCTCTAGAATCCAGGAGTACGGAGTTAGTTGACACAAAGTTACCTGACTGGGAGCTAAGCAGACTAAAGGGGTGAAGCACTATTATTTAGGATCTTTCTGTCCATGAAGGTTTCAGAGTGAGCCTGAAATTCTTACCTCAATTGTAACTGGGAGGCGACCACCCTTCTAGGCGTCTGACAAAATGGCGCTGTGTGCACCAGATCACCACCTATGAAAGCCTGGGGAGGCGCTCTATCTCACAAATCAGCCCAGAGGTTCCTTTAAACTTAGGAAACTCAAAAATGTTCTCGCGGCCCCCTATGTCGCTAGATATGGATGACTGTGGAGTGTCTCATATACTACCAGGTCACCACCGAGCATCATTTAAACTCAATGGACCTCGGCAAATGGCCCTCAGCCTGCGGACTCCTCAGATATGGAAACCAGAACAAGAGTCTTTCGAGAATTGGGCTCCGTTTGCTTCAGGACCCCAAAACGACAAACATCTACCTCATTTGTCTGGGCCTGTGGTCCTTGGATCCAGCTTAAATAACCTACACATCCACTTTGCATCTGAATAAAAATGTCACACCGTCACGCATTTCTGGGAACACTGGAAATGGTGCCCAAGGACAGTCCTGGACAACTAACTGGGTTAGGCGCTCATTCCCTCGCAGCTGTCCAATTTGGTGAGGTTATATTCTTAACACCATATGATCTGGGTGACTTTGGTCCAACCACTGTTTTCACAGTCTAGTCTTAGCTACCTGTTTGAAATGGCCAACTATTCCATCGCTTTTCCTCAGGGAAAGTTTCCAGTGACTTTAGACCATCTCTAGAATCCAGGAGTAAGGAGCTAGTTCACACAAAGTTACCTGACTGGGAGCTAAGCAGACTAAAGGGGTGAAGCACTATTATTTAGGATCTTTCTGTCCATGAAGGTTTCAGAGTGAGCCTGAAATTCTTACCCCAACTGTAACTGCGAGGCGACGACCCTTCTAGGCGTCTGACAAAATGGCGCTGAGTGCACAAGATCACCACCTATGAAAGCCTGGGGAGGTGCTCTGTCTCACAAATCAGTGCAGAGGTTCCTTTAAACTTAGGAAACTCAAAAATGTGCCCGCAGTCCCCGTGTTACGAAATATATGACTGCAGAGGGACTCACATGGCCGAGTCCTCACTGGGGCATCCCTTAATCTCGGGAAAGGTCAAAAAACAGTCCTCAGGCTCTTCTCTTCACCAACAAGGAGACTGGGGCCCAAGCTGTTTCCGGTAATGGGGCTCACGTTTAATTCCAGATCCCAAAATGATACAAAAGTAGTTTGTCTGAGCCTGTGGTTCTTGGATCCACCTTAAACAACCTACTCTTCCACTTTACATTCTCAAGCATTTCTGGGAACATCAGAAATGGTGCCCAAGGACAGAGTCCGGGATAAAGTAGACTAGGGGTTCATTCCCACGCTGCTGCCCCCGTTTGGTGAGGTTATATTATTAACAGCATATGATCTGGGTGGCTTTGGTCCAACCACTGTTTTCACCGTCTAGTCTTAGCTACCTGTATGAAATGGCCAAGTATTCCATCGCTTTTCCTCAGGGAAAGTTTCCAGTGACTTTAGTCCATCTCTAGAATCCAGGAGTAAGGAGCTAGTTCACACAAAGTTACCTGACTGCGAACTAAGCAGACTAAAAGGGTGAAGCACTATTATTTAGGAACTGTCTGTCCATGAAGGTTTGAGAGCGAGCCTGAAATTCTTACCTCAACTGTAACAGCGAGGCGACCACCCTTCTAGGCGTCTGACAAAATGGCGCTGAGTGCACAAGATCACCACCTATGAAAGCCTGGGGAGGCGCTCTATCTCACAAATCAGCGCAGAGGTTCCTTTAAACTTAGGAAACTCAAAAATGTTCTCGCGGCCCCCTATGTCGCTAGATATAGATGACTGTGGAGTGTCTCATATACTACCAGGTCAGCACCGAGCATCATTTAAACTCAATGGACCTCGGCAAATGGCCCTCAGCCTGCGGACTCCTCGGATATGGAAACCAGAACAAGAGTCTTCCGAGAATGGGGCTCTGTTTGCTTCAGGACCCCAAAACGACAAACATCTACCTCATTTGTCGGGGCCTGTGGTCCTTGGATCCAGCTTAAATAACCTACATATCCACTTTGCATCTGAATAAAAATGTCACACCGTCACGCATTTCTGGGAACACTGGAAATGGTGCCCAAGGACAGTCCTGGACAACTGGGTTAGGCGCTCATTCCCTCGCAGCTGTCCCAATTTGGTGAGGTTATATTCTTAACACCATATGATCTGGGTGACTTTGGTCCAACCACTGTTTTCACAGTCTAGTCTTAGCTACCTGTTTGAAATGGCCAACTATTCCATCGCTTTTCCTCAGGGAACGTTTCCAGTGACTTTAGACCATCTCTAGAATCCAGGAGTAAGGAGCTAGTTCACACAAAGTTACCTGACTGGGAGCTAAGCAGACTAAAGGGGTGAAGCACTATTATTTAGGATCTTTCTGTCCATGAAGGTTTCAGAGTGAGCCTGAAATTCTTACCCCAACTGTAACTGCGAGGCGACGACCCTTCTAGGCGTCTGACAAAATGGCGCTGAGTGCACAAGATCACCACCTATGAAAGCCTGGGGAGGTGCTCTGTCTCACAAATCAGCGCAGAGGTTCCTTTAAACTTAGGAAACTCAAAAATGTGCCCGCAGTCCCCGTGTTACGAAATATATGACTGCAGGGGGACTCACATGTCTGAGTCCTCACTGAGGCATCCCTTAATCTCGGGAAAGGTCTAAAAACAGACCTCAGGCTCTTCTCTTCACCAACAAGGAGACTGGGGCCCAAGCTGTTTCCGGTAATGGGGCTCACGTTTAATTCCAGATCCCAAAATGATACAAAAGTAGTTTGTCTGAGCCTGTGGTTCTTGGATCCACCTTAAACAACCTACTCTTCCACTTTACATCCTCAGGCATTTCTGGGAACATCAGAAATGGTGCCCAAGGACAGAGTCCGGGATAAAGTAGACTAGGGGTTTATTCCCACGCTGCTGCCCCCGTTTGGTGAGGTTATATTATTAACACCATATGATCTGGGTGGCTTTGGTCCAACCACTGTTTTCACAGTCTAGTCTTAGCTACCTGTTTGAAATGGCCAACTATTCCATCGCTTTTCCTCAGGGAAAGTTTCCAGTGACTTTAGACCATCCCTAGAATCGAGGAGTAAGGAGCTAGTTCACACAAAGTTACCTGACTGCGAACTAAGCAGACTAAAAGGGTGAAGCACTATTATTTAGGAACTGTCTGTCCATGAAGGTTTCAGAGCGAGCCTGAAATTCTTACCTCAACTGTAACAGCGAGGCGACCACCCTTCTAGTCCTCTGACAAAATGGCGCTGAGTGCACAAGATCACCACCTATGAAAGCCTGGGGAGGCGCTCTATCTCACAAATCAGCCCAGATGTTCCCTTAGATCTCGCGAAACTCAAAAATGTTTCCTCAGTACCCATGTTACCAAATATATGACTGTGGAGGGACTCAAATGGCCAAGTCCTCACTGAGGCATCCCTTAATCTCAGGAAACATAAAAAAAAAGTTCCTCAGGCTCCCCTGTTCACCAACAAGGAGATTGGTCCCCAAGCTGTTTTGAGTAATGGGGCTCCCGTTTGATTTGGGATCTCAGACGGTACAAAAGTAGATCAATCTTTTTGTGCCTGTGAGTGGCTTCTGGGTCTGCCTTTAAATACCCACCTTTCTACTCTATGTGAGATTGAAAATGTCACATGATCCTGCATTAATGGAATCCTCTAAAGTGGTGCCTGATTAATAACCTATTATATGTGTCAGTCTGATCCAACCAGTGTTTCCACAAGCCACTCTTAGCTGGTCATTTGACACAGACAGCTATTCCACAACTACTCCTCAGGAAATGTTTGACAATGGCTTCCTTAGGCAGTCTTCAGAATTAGAAGTAAGGAGGTTTTTCCCACAATGTTACCTGACTGGAAGCTAGTCAGTCCAATGCGATGAAGTTTTATTATTCAGAGGAAACACCTATCTTAAAAAGTTTCAGAGTGAACACAAAATTCTTGCCTCAACTGGCAAAGCTAGACATTGTCCCTTCCAGGATGCTCACAAAATTGCAATCACTTCACAAATTCATGACATATGAAAGCCTGGCAAGGTTTTCTATCTCACAAGTCAGCACAGAGGTTTCTTTAAACTCAGGAACCTCATAAAACATCCCCAATGCCACCATGTCATAGGCATAAATGGCTGGGGAGGGACTCATATGCTCATGTTATCACTGAAGAATCTTTCAAACTCAAAGAAATTCACTAAATAGACCTCAGTCTCCCTTGTCATCCTATATGGAAAATGGGGCCCAGTCTCATTCTACTGAGTGGTTCCATTTGCCTCAGGACAACAAAAGGATACAAAGGTAGCTTAATTGTCTGAGCCTGTGGATTCTGGATTCCCTACCAAGTGCCCACTTCCTCACCTTCCATACAAGCTAAAATTGTCACAGGATCCTGCATTTCTGGGAACCTCTGACAAACCTAAGGACAAAGTCCTCTGAGAGGGAGCAGTGGTAGCTCCTTGCCACAATACCTGTCCCTTTTGGGGGCAGGTCATATTACTCAAACTATAATATGTAGTGTGTTTTCACAGAGACAGAGCTTCCAACTTCCACTCTTAGGGTTTTTTTCACTCTGTGAGCTAATCAGGAGCCTACCCTCATGGAATGTTTAAAAATGGAAGCTAAGTATAGTATAGTTTCTAGAAATGAGAGGCATCAGCTCATTCCTATAACTGAACAGCATAGTCCTCCACAGAGCCAAGAGATGAATCTGCATTCTTCAGGTACTAGTTATCATGGAAAGAGGATTATCTAATCAGCCCTAATCTCTTAACTGGAGTTGAAAGGCACTGTGAGGCAGTCTCTTGTTTAGAATCTTTGCAGAATTTCTCTCAGTGGTCTAAGTTGCTAGTTGAGGAAAAATATGGTGGAACTCCTATTTGAATTTTATCACTAAGGCAGCTTATAGTCTGTGGAACCACACACATTGGCTCTGCGTTCCCTAAGTCCCTGGATGCAGATGTGGAAGGTTGGGTACAGGCTTATTCACAAAAGTCTACTCTTATTTGGGGCAGGACCATCAAATGGATGCTAAGTAGCTTGATTTTCTGGGCCTGTTCTTCTGGAATCTGGCTTTTACTATAAATATTCTCGAATGTAATTATATCTGTAATCTGTTCCCAAGTTCCATCTTGACTATAAATACTTTAAGAATCTTCAGAAATGAATTATGATCAAAATAAAGACAAGCTAATGTTCTACAGATATCTGTTTGGTTCATAACTTCTGTTAGTTTCACTGCGCCTCTATCCATCTAGTTATCTCTGATGTTAGTTGGTCTTGCTGTCTCTGAGTGTAGTTTATTCCTCCTCTGGGCCTGTGGGCCTTTGAGCCCATGGTCTTAGGAGTGAGAGAACTCATGGGACAAGCTCTCTCCAGGCATAATTTGGTATGAAAGGCTATGGGCTTTGGTATGAAAGGTATGGGCCCAGATGGAGACTGGAAGGTTCCTGTCCCAGGCTGCTCTGCAGTTCCTGTGCCCTGTGTACTCCTGGCGTGTCCCTCTTTGGACAGTGAGTGGAGCAAAAGCCATGTCTCAACTTTGGGCTTAAGAATGAGAGCACTCGAAAGAAAACAGGAAAACAGGTCTACAGCACTCCTGACACACAGGCTTATAGGACAGTCTAGCCACGGTCAGAAATAGCATAACAAAGTAACACTAGAGATAATCTGATGGCGAGAGGCAAGCGCAGGAACCCAAGCAACAGAAACCAAGACTACATGGCATCATTGGAGCCCAATTCTCCCACCAAAGCAAACACGGAATATCCAAACACACCAGAAAAGCAAGATCTAGTTTCAAAATCATATTTGATCATGATGCTGGAGGACTTCAAGAAAGCCGTGAAGAACTCCCTTAGAGAACAAGTAGAAGCCTACAGAGAGGAATCACAAAAATCCCTGAAAGAATTCCAGGAAAACACAATCAAACAGTTGAAGGAATTAAAAATGGAAATAGAAGCAATCAAGAAAGAACACATGGAAACAACCCTGGACATAGAAAATCAAAAGAAAAGACAAGGAGCTGTAGATACAAGCTTCACCAACAGAATACAAGAAATGGAAGAGAGAATCTCGGGAGCAGAAGATTCCATAGAAATCATTGACTCAACTGTCAAAGATAATGTAAAACGGAAAAAGCTACTGGTCCAAAACATACAGGAAATCCAGGACTCAATGAGAAGATCAAACCTAAGGATAATAGGTATAGAAGAGAATGAAGACTCCCAGCTCAAAAGACCAGTAAATATCTTCAACAAAATCATAGAAGAAAACTTCCCTAACCTAAAAAAAGAGATACCCATAGGCATACAAGAAGCCTACAGAACTCCAAATAGATTGGACCAGAAAAGAAACACCTCCTGTCACATAATTGTCAAAACACCAAACGCACAAAATAAAGAAAGAATATTAAAAGCAGTAAGGGAAAAAGGTCAAGTAACATATAAAGGCAGACCTATCAGAATCACACCAGTCTTTTCGCCAGAAACTATGAAGGCCAGAAGATCCTGGACAGATGTCATACAGACCCTAAGAGAACACAAGTGCCAGCCCAGGTTACTGTATCCTGCAAAACTCTCAATTAACATAGATGGAGAAACCAAGATATTCCATGACAAAACCAAATTTACACAATATCTTTCTATAAATCCAGCACTACAAAGGATAATATATGGTAAAGCCCAACATAAGGAGGCAAGCTATAACCTAGAAGAAGCAAGAAACTAATCGTCTTGGCAACAAAACAAAGAGAATGAAAGCACACAAACATAACCTCACATCCAAATATGAATATAACAGGAAGCAATAATCACTATTCCTTAATATCTCTCAACATCAATGGCCTCAACTCCCCAATAAAAAGACATAGATTAACAAACTGGATACGCAATGAGGACCCTGCATTCTGCTGCCTACAGGAAACACACCTCAGAGACAAAGACAGACACTACCTCAGAGTGAAAGGCTGGAAAACAACTTTCCAAGCAAATGGTCAGAAGAAGCAAGCTGGAGTAGCCATTCTAATATCAAATAAAATCAATTTTCAATTACAAGTCATAAAAAAAGATAAGGAAGGACACTTCATATTCATCAAAGGAAAAATCCACCAAGATGAACTCTCAATCCTCATCTTCGATTGGTTTATATACAAGTGTGCAATTTCTAGGCTTGAAAGTAAAATGATGCTATCTGGTGCTGGATAGAGGAGCCTTATTTTTTATTATGGCAGCTTGCTATTTTTGTAACATGGTGATTTGGTTGAACACAATAAAGTACAGTAGTAACTGATCTCCCCCTCTTCCTGGATGAGTGAGGAGATGATTAAATGTTGATGTCAGCATCCATGAGCATATTCAGATGAGCTTCTGCTTCTGTTGAAAAGGATGCTGTGTTTGATTGTGGTCCGAAGCTTTGAAGCACTACTTGGCATCTCCTTCCTTGGAGGTCTCACTGTTTAAACATAACAGATTTGATAGCTTGTTGGTAAGGTGAGGTCCAGCTTGTCTCCACTAGGTCATCTTCATGTGAATCCGGTGGTTATACGGTTTTGTTCTAGGGATATTTCATTTTTTTAATAACGGTTTTAGCTGACATTCATGGAGAGAATGAATCCTTAGAACTGTGCCACTAGTGAAAGGAAATCCTGTCTATAGTATGTTTCTTTACAAAGCTGTGTCACACCATCCTTTGGGCCCTCTGCTGGAAAAGTAGAATCAAGTCTCAAATAATGCCTTTTAAATTGTATCCTCTAGTATTATAGATGTAGGACAGTACTGTATCATACCTCTGTGGATGTAAAATAGCTTGTACCTGCTTTATGATACGTAGTAGTGACCGTGCTTTATCAGAGCTGTTTTTAATGATGTTGCTCAGAATGTTTTCTTTCCAGATGATGATTGAGAAGCTAATTTTAAAAAAAAAAATGGTGCCAGGTACCACAAGAGTAACAGAACTGTGCTGTTTTCTCGGGTTTTGTTTTTTTACTTTTTTTTTTTTAATGGAGTGTGCTGGATGTCTCTACAGTTTTGTTCAGATGACTGCAGAACCTGGAAAAGCTGTTGCTGCTGTTGATGCATAACACACTGCTATTATTGGTCTTTTTATATAAATATAAATATATATATACAGATATATAATTTGAATTTTTTGAAACTTTACCTGTGCTGTCAACTTTCGAAAAAAGTATCCCCGTTTACTGTGTTGAGTTGGCACTGTACAGAAATTAACAGCCATATTGGTCTAGAAATGTTGAACTTAAGTTTTTTCCATTTGTACAGGGGTAACACACTGTATTAAATATGTAAGGTCTTATATACGTGGGTTTGATTACAAAAACTAATAAAGTATTCTCTAAAAAAAAAAAGAAAAGAGGATTCTGGGAAATAGTGTATAAAAGGAGACCAAGGGAGGGACGCTGCGGCAGATGCTAAAGGAGATGTTGAGGAAGATAGTAAGAAAGGGGATGAAAGCGCAGTAAACAGCCATGTAGAAGACTCAGAATATTGGAAAGGGTTAAATAAGTTAGTCCTGGAATGAGCCAAAGTTTGTGGCTTAAGAAATTGTTAATAAATAATTAGTTTCAGAGTTGTCATTGTGGGACCGGGAGCTGGGAAGGGAAAAAGAACTTTTTTCTTTTCCAAAGGTTAATTTCTCCTAATTATTTTCAAATGATTATGTAAGATGCTAATATATGGAAATGATGTGTAGGTTTTATGGTAAATTGCAACTATCCTGGGGAATTCTAAAATAAATGTTTTTAATGCAAAAAAAAAAAAAAAAAAAAGAATGAGAGCACTCGGTAGACACCTCTGTCTTCTGTGTGGGATACGTGTCGGCTGGGAAATCTCCGTAATAGATCTCCGTAATAAACCTCGCCTTTGCGTATTACATCCAAAATGGTCTCCCTGTGTCTGGGGTCCAGGATTTCCCGGGACTTGAGTAAGGGTCTCTCTTCAGGGATCTTTCATTTGGGGGCTCGGCCAGGATCTTCGTGACCACCCCAGACCCCGAAGACCCCTTGGAGGTGAGTTGGATGTTTGTCTGAGCGTTTCTGTGTGAGCGGTGCCGCATTTGTCAGTCTGGGTCTGCTTGTCCACTGTCTATCTGTTTCCAGTCGTCTCCCGGTAGGAACAACTTGGGTCGGTTTGTTTCCAGTCATCTCTGGGTAGGAACGACTTGGGTTGGTTTGTTTCCAGTCGTCTCCGGGTAGGAACAACTTGGGCAGCTGTCGCAGAGGTCCGTGAAGACCCCCGAGACTTCAGGGGACAGACTTGTCCGGCACTGCAGGCTCCAACCCTGGGGTACCTCTTGAGGGTGGAGGGGGCCCAGAAGGAACTGGTTGCCTCCTATCTCCTCACTGTTAAGTGAGGAGATTAGAGACCTTGCCGGGTGATCTGGCTTTGGTTTCTTGTGGAATAGTCACAGAGGGTGACTAGTTTTAGACATCCTTGTCTCTCTTGTCATTTTGTTAGTCTTCTGTGTTGGGTGTTTGTTGTACTTTGTAGACAGAAGGAAGAGTGATGTGGAATCCGCTCTCCCTCATCTGTCTTTGGTGTCCCCTTGGTAAGGAAGAGTGATATGGAATCTGCTCTCCTTAATCTGTTGTTGGTGAGCTCAGGGAAGCTCTCATCTAAATCAGTTCAGTTTTGTGGTGATCTCGCAGCAGACATTTGTTTTTTGTTTTTGTGCTCACTTCTGTTTTTTTGTCTGTTTATCTTTTGATTGTCTTTCTGTGTGACTAAATGCTTTTGTCCTTTTCGGTGGACCTCTATCTTCTGGACTCTCTTCTTGTTTTCTCGCCATCCCACTTGAGATGCTTGTTAGTAGCTATTACAGGAAATACAGAATCCTACTACAGGCCAGAAAAAATGTTCCAGACACGGATGGAAGGCCTGTAGAGGGCCGCTTTAACATTCGCCACCACAAGATGGCGCTGGCTTCCACTGCGCCCCACGTGGAAGGCCAGGATAGCTTCCGCCATTACAAGATGGCGCTGGCCTCCGCCGTGCCAGCCGACTTCCTTTCAGGAAGTTAACTGTGTGCACATGTGCAAGAGTGCCTTCGTGCCAGGTCTTTGCCCACTCTGGGGCGTGCCTTATGAGATCATAGGTGAGTGACCAATCAGGTGTGGATGCGCCGTGCTAGGGTGTATATAACCTGCGCCATGCGGGCTCTCTTTAAGATTTTAATAAAGTTTTGGCTGCCGCAAGGATTCGTATGTCCCCGCGTGTTTTCTTGCTGGCGAGGTCGCACGTGGGACATTTGGTGCCGAAACCCTGGATAAAAAACGCCACACCATCGCCAGGTGCCGGGAGGGAGTCCTCCGTCCGCAGAGAGAATCCAGAAGCGGCAGGAATTGAGGTAAACTCCAAGAGACATGATAATTTCCGAATTGTTTGGTCTTGACCTATCGTATCTTTCTCCTGCTCAGGGTGCTGTTGAGGCCTCTATTACATGGTAGTCTGAGGCCGGGAACGTTAGGAATTTGGCAGATGGTTAAGGATTGTTTAGGTAAAGACATTTTTCGTCCTATAATAGCGGAAGGCCAAGAGGCCCTGGACGAAATTCAGGAAAGCATGTCAGAAACTGAGCGTAGTGAAAGGTTGCAACGAAAAAATGATACTGATCGATCTCAAGCACCAGGCCCCTCTACGGTCTTACCACTGTCAGAGGTGATAGTACGGGGAAAGGACGCCCCGGGGACAGTGGCCACCTCGGCTACTGAGGAAGGGACCCCTGCAAAAACTGTGAAGAAACCGAAAATTATGGATCCTTAATGGACAAGGCTGGTAATTTTGTTTATTTTTTTCATTGTGTGGGAAGCTGTTACAGCCGTTAGGACAGGTCAGAGGGTCCTTACAGAGCATCAAGAAAGTATGTCGGAGGGAGAAAAGGTCTCTAAAGAAAAAACGAAAAGAAAAGGAGATAAAAGGAACACAGTATTTTGGGAGAAAAATTTTGTCTTTGTGCTGGTAAAAGGTGTGATCAGGCTCTATAAGCTTTGTAGAGTCATACTGATTAGGCTTGATAGAGGCAGATCGCCTGAAAATTTATTCAGGAGAATCAAACAAAAGGACATCTCAATGCCCATGCACAGCTTGATGGAGTTAATGTAATTGGGTTGTGAGTGGAAATACTCAGGACTGTGTTTCACTTCCATACCATTGGCGAATGTCAGTCGTGCTGCTCAGATAATATATCTCAGTATCTTACAGGAATTGGGTTTCAACACGTTGATGGACTAGTCCAGGAATTGAGACAATCCATCGTCCATATCGACTCCACTCGAGTGGATAGTCACCGTGAACACCATCTGTTTTTTTCCCTCTTTGTCTATTGTCTGTCCCTGGTGCACCAGGATGTCCCCATGTCTGTCAGTTTATGTCTGTGGTTCTTGCTTCTCGTTGTTTAAATGTTTTATGTTTCATGTTCAAAAGAAAAAAATGGTAAAAACTTTATCTGCTGGTCGTTCACACCTTGACTTGGTCTTAACTCGTTTCAAAAAGGAACAAATGAATAAAAAACAGTTTCAATCAGGCCTTTAGAGCCCTACACCTGCAGCCAGGAGTTTAGGTTAGCTGGAGAAGCTGCCCAGAGGCTAAGCGTCTGCACGAGCTGATCTTAAAGGCGCCAGCAGCTTCTCAGCTTCTTTGGTACAAGAGCTGAGAGCTGTTTCTCTTAGAGAAATCCCTGACTTATTATTTGACTCAACAGGTGACAAGGTGCTTCTCTTAAAATCATAGCTAAAAAGGTAAAAATGGTCTTTGGTCTAAATATTAAAGATATGTGTAGCCACTTCAATTTTGTTTCTCATTGGTTTTAAATGTGTAAATATGCTCTACTTGCCTTGGTCATAGATTGTTGGCTTTTTAGTTATTAGATATGGTTAAAAAGGTATAATATTGGTAACAGAAAGTTGACATACAACTGGTAATTTGGATGGAGTCATTTCTAGACAACATGTGGCATGAGCCAACCCAGGGAAACAGGTCTAAATTGAGATAATATTTTTATGGAATTCTTATCCTAGAAACCGGGCTTCTAAAAAAATTTAGGACAATGTCTCTTTGTTGAGGTACTAGAGACTACACCATCGTGCGTTCATATATAGGAATTGGCAGTCAAACTTTGTACTAGATTGTTGGAGGTCGAGTTTTGCTTTCCAAAGTTGTGGTTTGCCCTGAAGCTATCTGTATTTTAATGCTAATTCCACTGCCCCAAGGACAGCTGCCTAGTCATGTACTCAGAACTCAGGTGACCTTGTGGTTGTGCTCTGGTGTTACAAAGAGAACTTAAAAGATTGTGATTAAGGATTGCCAGTGTTACATTGACTAACTCAAACTTATTTTTAATTAAGAAAAAATCAAACAGGTAGAGATTGTTACAAGATTTACAAAGGATTGATGAGGTTTTGGAACTTGTGAGAACATTACAGCCAGTTTACTTACTCCAACTGCCATTTCAAGATAGATTTAGAGGATTTATTTTGAGTTTTCACTTCGTGAGCCTGCTTATAATTTTAGAGAGCCCATAGAGTGATATCATTAAGAATGGCTAATAGCCTTATATTATGTAATTTTGTTGCTTCTTTAATGTAAGAAGTTAGAACTTAAATCTTTCAATGTATATGGAAATTTTTACTACAAACCTTTGCTCTCAAAATGAGCTTTAATATTTGGAGAGTAGCTGTTACACTATTCCAGAAAAGAATGTTTGAAGCTAATTTTAAGCTTCTACGGATATGTTAATTGGCTAAGTACCTCACCCTACTAGAGGACTTAGGTCTTTGTTATACACATTGGAGATAAAGCTTCAGCTGTGTTAATACAGAATTGTAGACTAGAGTCATAAAAGTATTTTAAAAAGAAACCTGGTGAAACATATCTTATTCCAAACAACAGTTAATTGGTTATTACAAAATACTGATATTTGGCCTATTACATAAACAAATTTTTCAGGCAAAGTTGATAATTTTACTCTTTACATGCTTTTGTACTTCCTGTATATTTGTGCATACAACTCATAGGAAATGCGCTTAGTGTATTTATAGGTGGTTCATCTAATGAAAAGGCTACATATATGATTGGATCACTTGTTTATTCTCTTGAGTTTCTATTGCTTCAACACAGATTATTAAATTCCGTAGTTTAGCCACTGTTTTTAAATCAAACTTTCAATTCACATACTGATAGCCAATGTGTGGCTTGTGGTTTACAATTGATTTCAATTACTTAATGCTTTATTAGAGACAGGTTTCCTACTTAAAATCAATGAGTGATTTCAGTGTGAATGTCTGACAACTCACTGTCCTTTCAGTGCCCTGACTCAGACAACTAAACAAAACCATAGACCCAGCTCTTTGAAAATGGTAATGGAGTTGATAACACACCCTCACGAAAAGAGGAAGACTCCATTTGCTTGCTTTCTATTCCCAGCCTCACCCTGCCAGTTCAGGGATTTCTAGTAAGACTGAAATTGGACAATATTTACAAGATTTGACATTTCTAATTAATGCTTCTGTTTAGGTGAATAAAGTTTGTGAGGTGCTAGAGAAATGGCTTAGTGGTTAAGAGCACTAAGTACTGTTCCTTTATAGGACATTTAAGAACTCAAACTGGAATGCCTGGGCTCTTTAGCAAGGGAGGACAATGATACCAGACAGATGATAGGCCTTACATAGGAACAGTTAGTCAAAAAATCTCATCCTTTATATACCCAAAACAATAATGCTGGAGACAATAATTTGGCATACAAGTCAATTTATAAATACAAGTGTTCAGTGTCCTCAATTTAATCCTCGAGGACTTACCTTAATAAATAATATCTTTACTATATCTTTATAAATAAAAAGGGGGAGTTATCCCTGTATGCTAAATAATGCTCCTTTTATTTCAATTTTAAAATTTGGATGCCAAAGTTTATGGCACCCTACAACTAGGCATACTTCTGCCTAGGTGAAATAGAAAGATCCACATATTGACATGATCCTGTCCAGATATTTTATATGGGGAAGAGGGAATGTTTGTGTTTTTTCTACAAGATGCTACAAGAGTGTGCCAGCTGCCTGAGTGGTTGCTGAGACTTGCTGATCCTGGTTACATGAAGATTCAGCTCTCGTGGTTCGGGTCCCTGGAGTCATCCCTCTGCCCTGAGAGGAAGATGAAAGATTTCCCTTCATCCTTTGTCATCACAGAGATTTTGCCATTGCTGCAGTCAGTGTTACCGCTGCATGTGTCCTGTCCCACCATGGCCCGCTCTCTGACCCTCTGTGCACTGCTGCTTGCTGGAGAAGACTGGACTCCAGCCGTTGCTGCCCCCTTCATTCCCTGGTGACTCTTCTTGCCTTAACTGGTCATTTTACAGACTGTAGCTTCACAGGAATGCCACCTGGGTAAAGCTGCTGTGGACTGGGGAACTCTGCCCTGGTTGTACAGATCTCAGAAATGGTTCCATGCCTGCTGGTTGTTCCAGAGATCCGGAACTGTCCTGGAAAAGACCTTGACACCTTCGCTGCTATTGTAGCAGCCATTACTGCTGCAGACATTGTGTCTGCAGTGTCTGGAGTTATCCTCCCTCAATCTATTGTTAGAAAAGCACAGTGGGTAAACTTTCTGGAGTAGTTACTAACAATTGGGAATTCTAAATTCTATTGTAGGAGCGGCTTGACTACGGCCCTTGGTGGTAACAGCTGAGGTGAACCAGATGAGGTGCCCGCTACTTATCGGGAGTGGCTCTGTTTGGTGCAGCCCTATGCTGTGGATTAGTGTTCATGCTATGGTTGGTTTGCAAACTCAGATCTCAACAGAAACGTGACAAGGCCGTTATCACTCAAGCCCTTGTGGCCATTGTACAAGGGGCCTCCCCTGGAATTTGGTTATCTATGCTCAGGAATTAGTCGGTATCTGAGTTCTCTGCTATTGCACCCCATTGATCTGTGGATCCATTGCACTGGGATGAGAGAGACTCTCGGTATCTGAGTTCACTGCTCTTGCACCCCATGGATCTGTGGATCCATTGCACTGGGATGAGAGAGACTCAATGTTCCTTTGATCAGCCCTTCCACATCGCTGAGGTTTCCTCATTGCACGCGATAGGGTGATCATGATTTGTTATAAAATAAATGATTTGTGATAAAATATAAATAAATAGGGGGAGATGTAGAGGGCTGCTTTAACGTTCGCCACCACAAGATGGCGCTGGCTTCCACTGCGCCCCACGTGGAAGGGCAGGATAGCTTCTGCCATTACAAGATGGCGCTGGCCTCCGCCGCACCAGCTGACTTCCTTTCAGGAAGTTAACTGTGTGCGCATGTGCAAGAGTGCCTTCGTGCCAGGTCTTTGCCCACTCCGGGGTGTGCCTTATGAGATCATAGGTGAGCGACCAATCAGGTGTGGATGCGCCACACTATGGTGTATATAAGCCGCGCCATGCGGGCGCGTGGTGCTCTCTTTAAGATTTTAATAAAGTTTTGGCTGCCGCAAGGATTCGTATGTCCCCGCGTGTTTTCTTGCTTGGCGAGGTCGCTCGTGGGACAAAGGCCCTCACTTCTGCCTGTTGACTTCAATTCCACTGAAGGTAGGGAGGGCCGGGTCCACTGCCAAACTCCAATGGTGGGTCTCTGAGGGCTGGAAAACGCCCCACCAATTTGGCTAAGGCAAGAAAAAGATATGAAGAAACTTGAGGGGTTAAGCTAAGTTGCTGAGAGAGTTAGTGTAAGTTAGAGAGAAAGTAAGGTTGAACAGAGAGAGAAAGAGAAAAGAAGGTAAAAAGAGCAGGAAGCTAGAGAAGAAAACAGACAAAAAGAAGAGGAAGCTAGAGAGCTAAAGAGAGATAAAAGACAAGAGAGGAACATATACTGGCCACAGTAGTTAAGGAACCTAGGAAGACAGTACCTGGCAACAGAAGAGAATTCCTGACTAAAGATCGGTGTGCCTAATACAAAGAAAAAGGACACTGGGTCAGGGACTGCCCCAGGAAGAACAAGAGGGGCCTCTCCAGTGGCCCAGAAGGCAAGCCTCTTGGTCCTAGAGTGCTGGCTATGCACAAAGATAGAAGGGAAGCCCGCCCAGTTGTTTTGTGAATACGGGGAACCTAAGACTCTGTGCTCCTACGCCCAAATGGACTAGTGTCTAGCAAAAGACCTTGATTACAGGGGGCTACTGGCAACAAAAAATACTTATGGACTACCCAAAGAACAGTGGACCTTGGCGTGGGCCGGGTAACCCACTAGTTCATGGTCATCTCTGACTGCCCCTATCCCTTGCTCATGAGAAATTTACTCTCCAAAATGGCTTGTGTGGGCTGAAATGGCTGGGTGAGGCCATGTGTATGTATATCTGCAGACTGTGTATGTGGAGCTTAAGACCTGTCTCAGTGCACCAGTACCTGATGCTGGGAGATGTGTGTCTTAGTGCCGTTCTGCCTGGAACACGTCACTCCTGCCAGCCGGGCACTAACAATTATCACCCAATCCAGGACTTAAACTGTGATAGAGTGGCTGCTGTTTTGCCTTTGAATAGAACATCCCAAAAGATGGGACCACTGGTCAGCTGCCATGGACTAGATTCTCCACCGGTTGGGGGCAATCTGGTCACCTTGCTACCCAATCCTGACCTGGAGCCACCACAGCACGAGTGTCAAGTACTGGTGGAGGAAAGACCTCTGCGACTGACTGATCGACCCCTGCTGAAAGCAGAGGCTGCCTTGTCCACAGACGGGAACAGTTCTCTTCAGAAAGGTCAGAGATAAGTGGGTGCTGCCATGGTGGACAACACGAATGTCATCTGGGATGGCTGAACCTCTACTGCCCAGCACTTCAGCACTGCAGATGCCTTTGCCACCTCTTAGATCCCCTGATAAAGTCAGCAACTGTGTTATTCATTGCCCAGGACATCAGGAGGGAAGAGATTCAGTGGCATGGGACAGTAACAAAGCAGATCAAGTGGCTCGAAAAGTGGCTATGCAGGAGCCTATCCTGGTTACAGGCCTGCAAGAGACAGCCACTGGGAACTGGGATCGGACTAAGGGATGGCCTCACTTAGAAAAGGCCCAAATTGCTTAAAAGATAAACGGACAATGACACACTTGAGGGGAAAGCTATACTACCCAGAGAACAAAGAAAAGACTCACTTTGCCAAATACAGAAATGGACTCATTTAGGAGATAAGTTTGTCCAAGTAGTTAAGGTATATATAATAGACTTTTTAGCCAAGAGAGGCAGTAAAAAAGTATAAGGTATGTCAGTAAGGGAATGCTTAATAAGCAAACAGGGCAAAGAGACCTAGAGAGTTTAGTGAGAAGTCAACGTGAACTTCACTGAGAAAATATGGTCACAAGTATCTCCTAGTGCTTGTAGATACCTTTCCAGGAATAGATAAAAGCTTTCCAACCAAGCAAGAGACGGCCTCTGCAGTCATCAAGAAGATACTGGAAGAAATCTTCCCCCGGTCTGGAGTGCCCAAGGTAATCTGGTCAGACAATGGCCCTACTTTCATTGCCAAGGTAAGCCAGGGTGTGGCCAAGTATTTAGAGGTCGATTGGAAATTACGTTGTGTTTAGAGACCTCAAAGTTCAGGACAGGTAGAGTAAATAAATAAAACTCTAAAAGAGACCCTGACCAAATTGACCATGGAGACTGGTGCAGACTGGGTGGCACTCCTTCCCTCTTGCTCTCTTCAGACCAAGAAATACCCCTTCCACATTCAGCCTTATCCCCTTTGAGATCTTATATGGGGCCTCAGCTCCTCTGACTGTATTAGATGATGTTACTGAACCAACATGTCATAATAATAATGATATGTATGCCAGGCTAAAAGACCTACAGGTGATACAGAAAGAAGCCTGGTCACAGCTGGCAGCAGCCTATGCCCCAGGGACCCCTGAGACATCTCATCAGTTCCAGGTCAGAGACTCGGCTACATACAATGGCACCGAACCCAGACACTCGAGCCTCACTGGAAGGGACTGTACCTGGTGCTGCTGACCATCCTGACAGCCGTCAATCTCAGCCCTCACCAGCTGAGTACTAGCTGTTGGGCTGAGAGCTGGAACCTAAAGGGACACTTAGATCTTCAAAAAGCTCCCTAGACTTGCACATCAGATAAGTGAATACATCAGAGACGTGACTGGGAGGTAGCTATAATGCTCACTTGAGGAGTGTGCTTTAGAAACAAGAATTTCCTGTTTGCCCTGGGTTCCATCGGGATAGATGTGGGGATAGGCTTGATTTCTATTGCAAATGATGTAACATACCCTTACTATGAAGGCATATGTGCGTTAGTACTTCTAACACTTCTTGGGACTGTGCCTCAGGGATCATACGTTTAGAAGTTCTAAGATAGTCATGATCTTGGTGTGTAGGTTTAGATAGTGTCCAGATTAGAATCCTGATGCTAACGACTTAGTAAGAAAAAAAAAGGAGTTGAGAATTACTTAGGGCTATCTTAAGAGTTGAGAATTACTTAAGGCTATCTAGGTGCTGCAAGGGCAGCTACAAGGACATCTGCTGTTGCCCTGCAATGCAAGGCTTATAGAGAATTCAGAACTGCCATTGACTCAGATACAAAAAGAGTGAAAAAGACTTTTTAGCTGACCTCCAAGAATACCTAGCCTCCCTCTCAGAGGTAGTCCTTCAGAATAGGAGAAGATTAGACCTGATATTCCTTAAAGAAGGAGTCTGTGTGCTACACTGAAAGAAGAATGTTGCTTCTATGTAGACCATTCAGGAGTAATTAAAGACTCCATGAATTAACTTAGAGAAAGGTTAGACAAAAGACAGAGAGACAGAGAAGCGCATCGGGGATGTTTCTAGAGCAGGTTTAGTAAATCTCCTTGGATGACTACTCTGATATCTTCCCTTATGGGACCCTTCTTAGTTTTGCTTCTGCTTCTGATTATAGGTCCATGTGTGTTAAAGAAACTAGTTACCTTCATTAGAGAAAGAGTGAGTACTGTTAAGATTTTGATGTTATGCCAACAGTATCATGCTTTAGGAGGACAAGAAAGCCAATATTATAAAGATACTAAAATTTAGTTCTATGATTAGAACTAGACACTAGAAGAAGTAGGGAATGAAAGAATAAAAAATGCAGCTAAGAAGTCAGAAGTTTAAAAAAAGCCCTAAATACCTCAAATTCCAGACCCTGCTCTCTACTTATACTAGCTGACCATAAAGTTAGATTAAAATCTTAGAGAACAATCTTGAGAAACAGGGAGTTTCTCCTTGTGATTTTTCACTGGTATTCTTGTGATTTTCCAATGACACCACCACTGCCCCCTTGGGTTGTTGTTTCTCCCTTTAAATACCCTTTCTCCCAGCCTCTCAGGGTTGAACTCCACTGCCCCTGCGTGGGATATGAGTCTCGACCCCAGTGCACTGGTTCCTATCAATAAACCTCATGTTTATTACAGCAAGGACGGTCTCACGTGAGTTCTTGGGGGGTCGCATCATCCCGAGACTTGAGGGAAGGTCTCCCTGTTCTGGGGGTCTTTCACTTCCTTTGCAATTTGTATCCTTTTGACCTCCTTTTGTTATTTGATTGATCTGGCTAGGACTTCGAGTTCTATATTGAATAGGTAGGGAAAGATTGGACAGCCTTGTCTAGTTCCTGATTTTAGTGGGATTGCTCCAAGTTTCTCTCCATTTAGTGAAGATAATTTTTTAAAAATTATATGACTAAATTATTGGAACATTCTGAAGTGATATTACTTTTGTTTCCTTGGGTGGTTTTCTTGTAAAGCCAAATATGAGCATTTGTCCTTGTAGGTTGTATTTTACATAAAACACTACTATCTGGCATTGGAGAAATTGCATTGATTTCATAGAGTTTATCCAAATTGTTTTGAAATTCTAGACCAGCAGATGCCTGAACCAAATGCACAGGTTTTAGCATCAAGAAAATGTGGCTTATATACTGAATAAGGAAGTACTTGTCTTCATATTTTTATGAAATATTTTATATAAGATTTTTCCTCATTCCTTTTGTAGTCTTTGGATGATTCATATCAAAAAAGCTTCCCTTTAGTTCTCTGTCTTGTCTGATACTGGTGATGGAACCCAGGGCTGTGTGTATGCTAAGCAAGCCCTCTACCATTGAGTCACACCCCTTATCCTTCAGTTCTCTTTTAGTAAAGTTTGGAATTTATTTAAAAAGTTATAAATATCTTTGTGTTGGTATTTACCAAGCAAACTTCAATTACTGAAGAAGAGGGAACCTCAGTTAAAAAATAGTCTCCATCACATCAGACTGTGGGATTGTTTGAGGAGTATCTTCTTTATTAATAATGATGGAAGAGGTCTGAGTCCACAGTAAATGGTATCACTTCTATTATATAAGAGAGCAAGGTTTGTGAGCCAATACACAGCTTTTCTCTATGGTGTATGTTAGGTTTCATAAATTGTAAACTGTATTTTCAAAACTTGCCTTTTATTTTATATAGTTCATTTTGCCTACATACGTGTAATGTATTATCAGTTATTCAAATATTTCATTATTATTTAATATCTATGGTGGTAGCATCTCCTTTATTTGTAACAATTATGTGTATATTTTACCTGCATATATGTGTGTATTGTGCTAATGCACTCTCCAAGGAGGGCAGAAACAGAGTTGAATCCCTTGAAACTGGAGCTACAGTGGGTTGTAAGCCTCCTTGTGGGTTTTGGAAACTGAACCTTGGGTCCTCTGAAAAGCATCAATTGCTCTTAACCACTAATCCATCTTTTAGCCTCTTGACATTTATTATTTTATTTTCTATTATATTGCATTCCTTTTATTTTTATTTTTAGATGCTATCTTCCTCTTAAATTTTAATTCTACATTAAGAATTCTACACTAAGCATTACCAGCTGCATATGTAGCAGAGGATAGGCCTATTGGGCACCAAAGGGAGGAGAAGCCCTTCCGAACACCCCCAGTGTAGGGGAATGTCAAGGTGGGGAGGTGGGAAGGAGGAATCACTAGGGAGGGGGTACACCTTTTATAAAAGAAGGGGGAGGGGAGGGGATAGGAGCCTTATGGATAGGAAACCGGGAAAGGGAATAACATTTAAAATGTAAATTAAAAATATGCAATAAAAAAAGGTATGAGCCTTATAATACTGAAAGCTTCCTTCTAAGTACTGCTTGAGCGATACCATTTATTTTTAAAATATTTATATCATTTAAAATCTTTTCTAATTTCTTAATTTTTGTCTTTCATGCAGGATTATTTAGAAAATGTTTTAATTTAAAATATTTACAGTTTTCTAGTATATTTTATTATTGATCTATAGTATATTTGATATTCTAGTACATGAATTTAGTATATCTTATTCTCTTTTATTTAGACAACAAATTTTGTCTGGTTTCAATTTTTAACCTGTGCTACGAGTTTGCTCACGGCTCAGGATATATTGTTACTTGTGTTACTAGTACACTTAACAAGAGTGGATTTTTCTGTATTTGTTGGGAAAACGATATAAAGCTAAAGATTGATTTTCCAGTTTTGTCTTTCATGGAATGCTTTATATTTAATAAAACTTGTGTCTAAATTCACCTTGTTTATTTTGGTATAGTTGCTGTCAATGATAATCTTCTAATTTTGTTCAGTTAGCATATAAAATAATGGGTTCAAATATATATATATATATATATATATATATATATATATATATATATATATATATATTTGTATGTTGTTCATATTTACATGCACCCTCCCAGTCTCTTCCTCTGTCCATTTTACTTGTCCATTCCCTAGTGCCAAAAGTTCACTCTCTGCTCTCATACCACACATGAATATATAGTTAAATTTAGATTCCACAAATGAGAGTAAATGTGTGATATTTTGCCTTTCTTACTCTTATTGCCATGTCATACATCCTCCTCATTTTTGAAATCCTCGATCTCTACAGTAGTACCCTTTTGTATTTTTGACCCATATATAAATCTAGATTCTCATATGAAAGAAAATGTGATGTTTGTCTTTCTGAGCTTGGCTTAACTTAATTAACATAATTACCTCTAGTTGTATCCATTTTCCTGAAAGTCGCTGTTTCATTATTGTTTACTGCCAAATAATGGCATTCTGTATATATAGGACTTATAAAATCAATTTAACTGTTGATGAACACTTATTTAGGCTTGTTCCATATTTTGGCTATTGTGAATAGAGTGGCAGCAAGCGTGGACATGCAAGTGTCTATGGGGTGTTCTATTTAGTCTTCCAATTATAACTAAGAGTGATATACTTCAGTCATAACATAATATTGTTTTAAGTTTTTGGAGGAACCACCATACTGGTTTCCATAGAGACTGAGTGTATATTCTCATTAGTGCTGCATAATGGTTTCCCTTTCCCCAAAGCCTTGTCAGTACCTGTTGTTTGTTTTTGTAATGATAAATATTCTATCAATGCAAGATAGAGTTTCAAAGCAGTGTTAATGTGCATTTTCCTGATGGCTAAGGATATTGAATACTTTTTAAAGTTCTTCTCTTGAAAACTATCTATTCAGTTCATTTGTCCATTTACTGATCGGGTGATTTGGTTTTATTGTTTAATTTTGGGAGTTCTTTATAAATTCTAGATATCAATCCTCAGTCAGCTGTACAATTGGCAAAGAAATTCTCATATCTATAGTGAATCTTCTCTCTTGCAACTGTTTAATTGCTTTGTAGAAGCCTTTTAAATTGATACAAATTTATTCATCAATTTTTGTTACTATGCTCTGAGCAATTAGAATCCTTTTCAGAAAGTCTTTATGTATAACTAGATGACATGGTATTTTCTTTATGTATGCCTTGGAGTATTTTATTCAATGATTTCCCCTAACATCTTCAGAGTTTCGTTGTCTCATATGATAGGTTTTGATCCACTCAGAATTTATTTTTGTCCAGTGTAAGAGATAGGGGTCTGGTTTCCTTCTTTTATAGTTGTCTATCTAGTTTTGCCCATCTTCATTTGCTGAAGAGCTCTCTTTTCTCTATTGCATATTTTTGGAATCTTTGTATTTGTAAAACATTAGGTTTTTGAATGGGTGTTTTTCCTTGACCCTTTATTTCTTGTTTTTATTCCATTTTGTATGTGTCTTTTTTTGTACCAATATGCTACTTGATTTTTTAATAATTTTCATTTTCCTGGATATTTTACGTATTTACATTTCAAATATTATCCCCTTCCCCCCTTTCCCATACCCCTTCCCCCTGCTTCTATGAAAATGTTTCCATTCCCAACCACCCACTCTAACCCTGGCATTCCCCTAAACTGGGGAAATGAGCCTTCACAGGACCAAGTGCTTTTCCTCCAATTAATGTTCATAGATCATATGAAACCTAAGAAGAAGGAAGACGAAAATGTGCTTGATAAATTTTTATAGATCATACATATCTAGCATTTAGTCTAGATTGTCCAGTTTTTCACATAATTTTTGTGGTGGTGGGGATTGAAATCTGGGCTTTCTGAATGCAAGGCTACCATTTAGATATGCCCCAGATGTGCAAAATATTAGAATATAAGCTTATAAAGTGTGTTCTAATAATCCTCTGAATTTTATTAGTGTGCATTTAATAGCCCACTTTTTTAATTTTATTAATTTGAGGCCTCTCTTATTCTGCTGATTAGTTTGGATACATTTTTGTTAGTTTTTTTATTGTATTAAAGCAGTTAATATAAGAGACTGGTTTACCAACTCCCCAGAAACTTCCTAGTTCATAAATCTTGGGGTGGCTAACATTTTGCCTAGAGTTATCTAGTGAGTGTGTCAGAGTGTAGTAAGTAAACAGCACTGAAATTTGTACAGACAGAACTGTACTTTTAACACCTGCTAAGCCTTAAATATCCTGCTGAGGGTTTATGACTATGACCGTCAATAATTTGTTAGAGCTTTAAATTTCTCAGTATCCATAGAAGTGAACCTCATGGCAGATAGGTGACTCTGTAGGTTCATATACATGATGACCTAACATTCAGGGACACTAAGCTATTTTTTTCATTTTATAAATATATCTCTTTAATTTTATGATGGATCACTATTGAAATGGAAGTCATGCAATTCTTCCCAGTATCCACTTCATCTTTCCAATTTATCTTTCTTTTTAATTATTAGATTATTTAATTTACATTTCAAATGTTATTCCCTTCCCCAGTTTTCTGGCCATAAGCCCCCTATCCCATCTCCCTCTTCTTCTTCTAAAGGGGTTCTCACTCAATAACCATCCCATTTACAGCCTCCCCACCTTGGCATTCCACTACAATGGGGGGTCCAGCCTTGGCAGGAGCAAGGGTTTCTCCTCCCACTGATGCCCAGGGAGGTCATCACCTGCTACATATGCAGTTGGAGCCATGGGTCTATCCAGGTGTACTCTATGGATAGTGGTTTAGTCCCTGGGAGCTCTGGTTGGTTGGTATTGTTGTTCTTATGGGATTGCAAGCCCCTTCAACTCCTTCAGTCCTTTCTCTAATTCCCCGAACAGGGACCCTGTTTTCAGTTCAATGGTTTGCTGCTAGCATTTGCCTCTGTATTGGACATGCTCTGGCTGAGCCTCTCAGGAGACAGCTACATCAGGCTCCTGTCAGCATGTACTCCTTAGCTTCATCAATATTGTCAAGTTTTGGTGGATATATATATATATATATATATATATATATATATATATATATGGGCTGGATCCCCAGGTGGGGCAGGCCCTGACTGGCCAATCTCTCAGTCTCTGCTCCAACCTTTGTCTCCATATCCCTTCCTATTAATATATTTATTCCCCCTTTTAAGAAGAACTGAAGCATCTTCACTTTGATCGTCATTCTTCTCGAGCTTCATGTGGCCTGTGGGTTGCATCTTGGATAATTCGAGCTTTTGGAATAATATCAACTTATCGGTGAATACATAAAATGTGGACTTTTTATTAGGTTACTTCACTCAGGATGATAATTTCTAGTTCCATCCATTTGCCTATGAATTTAATGAAGTCATCGCTTTTGAGCTGAGTAGTAATCCATTGTGTAGACGCACCACATTTTCTGTATCCGTTCCTCTGTTGAGGGGTATCTGGGTTCTTTCCCGCTTCTGGCTATTATAAATAAGGCTGCTATGAACATAGTGGAGCATGTATCCTTGCATGCTGGAGCATGTTGGAGTATCTTTTGGGTATATGCCCAGGCATATTATAGCTATGTTCTCAGGTAGCACAATGTCCAATTTTCTGAGGAACTGCCAGACTGATTTCCAGACTGGTTGCACTGGCTTGCAATCCCACCATCAATGGAGGCGTGTTCCTCTTTTTCCACATCATCACCAGCATCAGTTTTCACCTGAGTTTTCAATCTTAGCCATTCTGACTGGTATGAGAATGGAATCTCAGGGTTGTTTTGATTTGCATTTCCCTGCTGACTAAGGATATTGAACATATCTTTAGGTGCTTCTCAGCCATTTGATATCCCTCACCTGAGAATTTTTTGTCTAGCTTTGTACCCCATTTTTGATAGGGTTATCTGGCTCTCTGAGTTCTCTCTTTGAGTTCTTTGTATATGTTGGATATTAGCCCTCTATCAGATGTAGGATTGGTAAATATCTTTTCCACATCTGTTGGTTGCTGTTTTTGTAGTAATGACAGTGTCCTTTGCCTTATGTTAGTTTTTTGCAGTTTTATATTGATTCTTAAAATTAGAGCGTAAGCCATTGGAGTTCTATTCAGGAAAATTTCCAGTGTATCTGGTTTGATGTGGAGGTCCTTGATCCACTTGGACTTAAGCTTTGTACAGGATGATAAGAATGGATTGATTTGCATTATTCTACCTATTTAGACCTCTCCACTTCAAAGAAGGATGTGAGGTTTCCCTTGGCCACCACTAGTCCAACAATATCACACTTATTAAAGTGCCATTTCCCATAAGTCAAGCTTTTTCAACCACCACAATAAAGGTCATAGACTTAAGAATGTTTCCTATAAACTGGGCTTTCATCCCTCCAAAAAAAAATGTTCCCCAATTCCAGCTGTCACTCTCTGCATTCTCTCCCTCCATTTCCCCATTTCTCCCACCCCTGTCCTCAAGTACTCCCAATATACCTGCAGTTCCCAAGTATGTTGATACAATTCCACACCCCACTCCTCAAGTATGAACCCCTCTTTACCTAAAAGTTCTGGACTTGTGGGTTTTAGCTTTATTGTCATTTACTTAACAACTATTACATGCTTATATGTGGATGAATACTTTTCCTAAATGCATACCTCATGATTGACTGGATACTGACAAATGTAAGAACTTATAGAGTGGATTAGAACTTACAAAACTTGTGAGCTGTTAAGTGCCTAGGACTCCCCAAATGCCTTGGTTTTCAACATTGACGTGGGGGGGGGAGGGCTTGCTGCAGCAGATCGCACTGCAAACCTTCCATTCTAGTGCTAGTCATCTGAAGAACCCCTACCTGTATTGACAGAGCTGTGGATCCTACCCAAAACATGTCTAGAAAAATGATGGCTCTGGATTAAACTGTATGCCACTTTTCATTAGATAAGGGAATATCTGAATTCTAGAAATATCCCACTGCTAACACACAACTTTACAAAGAACAGTGAAGTGTTTTGTGATAGAAATTCAATTTATAATTTTTAGTTTAAATTTTAATATGTTAACCACAATGAGAGACTAAAAAGTATAAGACAATCAAAATTTTTATTTTATTCTTGTTTTGCAAGTTAAAGCTGAGATTTTTTCCATTACCAACTTAATTCCAATTTCAGTGTACTAGTAGGTTGGGACATTTTACAAAGACAGACAGAAGTCATCCTCATGCAGTTTCAAATCTGGAAAACAAGAATGCATGCATTGCAAAAAGATTAAACTTGAACATAATGCAACTTATAATAAGAGTATTAACATTTTGAAATGCCAAGAATCCTAAAGTCACCCAAATAGAATAAACATAGAAAGCTTTATGCTCTCCTCCCACCAGCTCCCAGTTGAGGGTACAATAGCTGGATCAGTGACTACTCTGTCTGACCTGATGTTAGATATGAATTGCCAGTGCACTAGACAGTGCCCAGATCAGAGATGTCGAAGCATCTGCTGGAAGATCCAGGCCTCGACCCTGTCTATCTCATCTCTCAGAGCTTCTGCATATTTTTCAGGGTATGCTCTGGGATGAGTCTTAGTAATGCTAGCAAAAAACTGCAAGACTTTCAATTTGGTGGTTTCTGCAAAGGCCCTTGGGCCCCACAGGAACACATGGCTAGGAGGATCACTGTTAGGCACCTGTCTGTATTCCAGGTACCCTTCCTGGACAAACTCCTCAGAGATGAGCTTCCTGGGGTCTCTATGTATGTAAGGATCCATCCCACCACACAACCCTATATTATTCAGCATTTCCCAGATAATGTCCTCACTGACATAGTTTCCCTTCATAAAAATGACACCCAGTACAACTATGAGGACACCTGTCTTGGGCATACCCTGGACATCAGTCAGCATCCCATCATAGGTGATGCCCAGGGCAGTGACAAGGACATAGGAATGGACAGAAGGGTCCACTTCTACTATGTCAAGGCCAAAGACCAGCTTCATGCACTCAGAGGCCTCACTAAAGATCAGAGGATAATATTCATCATACTCTCTACCAATGGTTTCCAGCATTTCTGCTTTGGTAGTGAATGCCTTCGTTTGATATTTGAAAAGCAGAAAGTCCACCAAATCATACACCTTTACGTTCTGTGCATTGTGCAACAAATAGAGTGGGTCTTCCAGCGCCTCTAATTGTCTGATGGAAGCCTCCTCAGATGGGCCTACAGGAATGGAGGCCAGTGCCACAGAGGGAGAGCAGGCTCTCTCAGGACTCTGGAGAGGACTTGGTATTCCACTACCATACTCGGCCTTTGAGGTGGAGGTGGCTTCTTCCTCCTCTGCTGCAGCCATGGTAGCCTGGGCATTGTCCAACTCCTGTTCGGCCTGAGCATTGTCTTGGAGGTTGCTGTATTGGATGTTATGGGCATCATCCATTGTGGTTTTCCTTGGTACAGACAGGCTGGATACTGTCCTAATCAGAACAAGGAGGACACAGACCTGGTGGGAAAGTGGAGAGAGTTTATGGATTCTATTTGCAGTCACAGTCGAACAACCTGCGAAAAGTCATGTTATTCAAAACCTCTGAATAGTGCTCTAGGCTACAAGGACTCATAGCAGTCTGAGAACCTTGAAATACAGAAACAGAAAATGAACAACCTATTTGGGGTGCAGTCAGAGGGAAGATAAGCTCAGGGATACCACCAGAATATTTGATGCCAGAGAATGTCGGGTGTTCATGTTCTCAACTGTTTGAACCATTGTTATATACTTGCAGTATCTACATCCCCATAAATTCTGAGGATAGATACTTGTGCCCCGGTTACAGGATCTGAGGACACTATCCCAGAGGAAGATTTTCATATCTTTGAGTTTCAAATCATTAAGACATGCTGACCACATTCCACAGATTCAAACTGCTAGTTTGTGACTGAATTTTCATTAACAGTACTGATAATGTCTACTGTGGGGGTGCGGGGTAACAATACCCCAGTAAGTGGTGTCTTCTATGATCTTTCTGGTTACTCATGTTTCCCTTGCAAGTGCTAGACCCTGCCAATCAGATAGTCTACTGAAAAATCTTAACTGACCAGTATTTTGAAACATAATATAATGCGTGAATGGCACTTCACATCTGGCTGCACAGATTCAGACTAACTTACAAGAGATTGGACAATTCAATGGTGTTCATGTGTCCTAAGGTGTGAGACCTGCCCTATGCTCACCTTGATAAGTGACAAGGTCTGGACTGCTTCACCTTATGATCTGAGGCTAAGTTATTTAAACCAAGGTCCTATTTCTGTGATACAGAGGGAAGAGAAGAAGAGGTAACAGAAATCGTCTATGGTCCCTGAGCTTCTTCACAGCTTACAGGAGGGCAGGTAGAGGACAAACCCCATGTTGTTTAAATGGCAGGAAATCTTCAGTCCTTACCTTCAGTCCTTGCCCTCTTGAGATATTCACTCTGATATCTCCAGTCAAACTCCCCCTTCCCAGGATCTCAGTTCCTTGAGACCTGTGACCAGAAAAAAAGATAGAGTGCGTATCAAGACATCCCCTTCCAGCAGTGTGTATGTCAGGTGTGTGAGAAGTGTTTGGGGGGCCTGTGACAGGTTTCCTTCACTTCTATATTGGAGGATGTTACATGGACTTGCACGATTCTTGGACACCTGTCTTTAAGAATGGCTATGCACCCGGGTCAAGTTGTATTCCTTCTTGATATCTGAGAAGATGACAAATCCTTTTACATCTGAGTGGGTTATCTTGGATTGGTCATATGACCTGAGTGAATCTGGGCTGATAATGGGGTTTCAAAACCCACTTGAGGTTGATTTACTGACTTCTTCCTGGCACCTTCACTTTTGTGCAATTAACACAAGACCTCATCTTTCCAAAGACATCCACATTCCTGCCAAATGGACAAGTAAGCATGACACCTAATGCCCCTGATTATTGGCCACAGAACATACTGAGATATTATAGTTTGTATATTCTGTGCCGTGGACTCATAGTCCCCAGACATACATGTCTGACATACAGCTAATCCTGTGACTCCTCTCTCTGTTCCCCATCCTGACATCACTCCTCAGCCAACCTGACTTCAAAGTCTTCATCTCGCAAATAAATCACAAACAAATCATGAAGCATAAAGGACAGGCAGTCACAGTACTCACATACCGAAGGCTTTCCTGGAAAAATTTAGGGAGTTTGGCAGGTATTAGGAAAGTCTGTGTTATGGAGGGTATTGCTCTTTTTCTCTCCTTTAGGTCTCACCATGGTAACTCAAACTTACCTGGACTGCTTACAAATGCTGGACACCTCTTCTGATAATTTTCTGATACTCCAACTGCTGCTCTGATATCCTTCAGTGGATAGGCTCACCTTCCTTAGAAAAGAGAGAGAATGATAATGGAGTGTATATGCATAACTGTGGTTTGTGTCTCACACTGCCTATGAGAGCAGCTATGAGAGCAATGGCAATGCTGGATATTATATGGAGTATTTGAAGTGTGCTGTCCATAGAGAACCCTGGATTTTACCTTGATTAACTCTCTTTCCTAGGACCTCTTTACCACGGACCTCAGAATAAGGTTCTGACCTTCTATCTACTGAGGTCAAAGAAGGCCACTCATTTGACTACCCTAGTCACGTGTACTATAATCCCTATTGTTCTGATCCTGCTGGATTATCTAATAGGACATCTCTTCAGTTTACACACAGGGTCTTCACATATCACTTCATGGAGACTGGGCTCTGTCTATTACAATTGCTCCAAAAATGATGTTACTCAGAGTCCCATTGGAGGACAGAGCCTTACTGCTAGGAATGAATTCCACCATGTTAGATACAGAATTGATATGGGGAAGCACTAATTTGGGGTTCCTCAGACTAACTGAAAACTTTCATCTTGAATACAAGGATCTGCAGGAGTACACAGAGAGCATCATGAAAGTTTAAAATATTTTCTTGAAATTTGTATAGTTTCATAAATTACAATTTAATCATATTCAACATCTCTCCTATTGTATTGTAGGGCCTTGTCAGCTCTGTCACTGGGGAGCTGGAAAAAGGGGAGTTTGACTGTGCTTATCCCATGCTCCTGCTGCCAGGGCTGGTGCTAGGCCAGACAGAAGCACCTAGGCTCTGTTCTGGTGGTGGAAAACCACAGTCAGAGATGTAAGAAAGCCAGAGTTGGTAAAGGGGGTTCCTCATCTTTCATCGAGCTCAGGGCCGTGGGGTTCTCATGCTCTTAGATTTCCAAGCTATGCTGGGAATTACAGAAGAGCTGAGAATGGAGTCTGGGATCCTGGCGACTGGGAACAGCATCTAGCCAAGGGCTGGGGTAAAGTGGAGGTCCAGATTGTTCCAGTGGGTATGTTAGTCTTTAGATGGACAGCGGTTGGCATGGTGGCAATTGTGGCAGGGAGCACAGAGAGGCCTTCTAAGGGAGATTAAGCTGGGTCTCTGTAGAAGGCCTCCATGGCTTCCCACAGCAGTTCTTGGTAAACAGAGACAATCTGTGGTTCCAAACTGTTTATTGTCATGACACAAAATGGATGCTTAAAACTATACCCTGCTTCTCAGGGTGTACCTGATATTAAATACTATTTGCAGGTGGGATTTCCAAAATGGGAAGCTTATTGGCTAAAACCTTCAGGCCTCCAGGTAGCTCATTAACATGCAGAATTCTTTTTTAACCTACATGACTATACATCATTTCTCTTCTGTGTGAGAAGCATGGCCTGTGTTCCAAGTAAGGGGTTTGTTAGCAAGCTGAGAGTCAACTAAGCCTCAGGTGTGTGCCCGCTGAGCCTACATGTCCTGACCTGTTGCACGTTACCAGACTTCCTGACATGCTTTTATGTTGTACACACTCTACCAAACCCTCCATGTCCCTATAAATACTGGACTCTCATAGTTTTTAGCACATTTAGTGAAATTTGTAATACCTTTATACACTTGGGCATGTGGACATCGACTGAAGTATGATCAACTGACAAGAATCTGCAAACGTAAGGAAAACAAAATCTCCCCAGTAGGTATCAATTACCTATAGCTCCTCAGCTAGGGGTGGGACTTACATACCCCACTATGCTGGGATGTTTGTCTAACTGGGAACATACTCCTCTTGATTGTACTTGCTTAGTTGACTTGAGACTAATTAGGTAGAGCTGGTTTAATCTGGGGCGACTAAATCTGAAGCAGGATTTCAGATGTTAAACCAGAGCTCTCACCCTCACATTGTACTGGCCTCATCTGATGACTCCAGAAATCTTTTTTATTTTATCCACAAGGGTGTTGTCAATGAGTCAGTCAGGGAGCTGAGAGTCACCTAAGACTCAGGTGTGTGACACTGTGTCTCTGGGTCCTGATCTGCTCTATCTTACCAAATTTACCAGCATGATTTATGTCCTACACTCTTCCAAATCCTCCAAGTCCCATCACTACTAGACCTAAAAAAGTTTACTTAAACAGAACACATATATTCCTGGCGCATACACAAATGAACTTGAAAATGGCTCCTGTTGCCTTGGAAATGGAGTTGTGAAGCACCATTCCTGGCTATGAATCGAACCTGCAAAACCAGCAAGTACTGGTAACCATTGAAGTGTCTCTCTAACTAAAGATTCCCAGATTTCAATAGGTGAAAAAAAACAGAAAAGGCTAATTTCTACATGGTGTCATCCCATACGTTGCAGGTGTGTACAATAAGTATATAGCTGAATTAATCTACAATTCACCCTTACTTCTCACCCAGACTGTAAGAAAGAGGACTATGTCTTTACCTGGCCTTTGAGGAATTATGATTTCCTGCTCACCTATTTGATTCAAACTACAGGACTCTTTAGTAAGGGACACAAACAACAGTGCACCTGCGTTATCTTTGACCCTCCTATACAGAAAGGATGCAGTATAGGCCACCATGAATTCCATTAAAGCTAAAAGTACGGCAGCCTTTAAGCTCCAGAAAGAAAATGTTCTGTGTACTGCAAGTCCTTGGAAGTAGGTGAAATAGTGGGGCAGGAATACGGGACCACAAATAAGGGTTCTTGTTTGTTTCAGGTTAGTCAAAGGCATGCAACTGTATTAAATGGAGGCTGTCTATATGGTACAGGGCATGTGTAGGTCACCAGCAACTTACACTTGAGTCAGAAAGGGACCAAGTCCTCCTTCCTCCAGGGAACTCTAAAAATGGCATCGACACTGTAACCAACTGCTGACAGCTGGTCGGAGGCAAGAAAGTACTATTTTGAGTCTACTAGACAGCAGAGCTTGACCTGCATTTTCTGGGCCCCCCAATTATGAAAGAGTCTTTGCACTCTACTATACACTTACTCTGACTGAAAGCATGTGTCAGCCCTCCAGGATCCTAAAATTGTGATATAACACCTCCCTGAGCACCTGGATGAGGATGTGGCAGTATGTGGAGGGCCTCTTCCCCTTCAGTGAGAACTATGGCATTCTGTAACTTCCAGAAATGGCAGAAAATTATTTGGAGGACTCCAAGTCATTTCTTGCAAGAGAAAGTGCTCACTCATACCAACCAACCCGGATTTACTGCAAGAATCTGAAAAGCCTCCAGTGGTCCTTTCTATCTTATGTGAGGGTTCTACAAATAACAGAAAAACACACTCCTCTCAGAAATCTTTTTAAAAATTTAGACATTGAATCCCAGAGTAGGAATGGAAGGGGTCATTCCTCCAGATGGACCCACTGAATAGCAATTTGGGTACTCTCTTGATGAGTGTTCTTTAATCTTCTTAATACTGACACTTAATACATTCCCTAATGTGGTAGTGACACCCAACTTTAAAATTATTTTGGTTGTTACTCCATAAGTGCACTTTTACAACTGTTGTGAATCCTAATGTAAATATCTGATATGAAGGGTGTTTGATATATAATCCCAAAAGGGTTGTGTCCCACAAGTTGAGAACCATGTTTCTAGCCTGCCGGGGACCTAAACAATCCACCGACAGGGAAGTTACTGCAACATGAATGTGAACTTACCCCTGAGGCTCATGTAACCTTAAACATTGCTCCTCTACATTGTTGAAAGTGAGCAGAGGCTGAATTCTGCATCTGGGGCCATGTTTAGTGCCCAGTAACAATGGCATGTGACACTTTCTCTGGACTGGAGCTTTTATGGTCCACTCTCAGGTCTAACTTCCTCCCTGAATGTGAGCTAAGCTTATTTCTGAGAACTTCTTAACTATGCCTGTATTCGTGGACCACAAAGTTGGACCCAGCAAGCATCTCCTGCTAAAAGCTTGTTACATTCCATGCAATGCTAACTGAAGGGTGAAATTGGCATTATTATTGGTCCTTATGTCCTGATGGAGACTTTTTGCCTGCCCTAGGCTCTCACCCACATTCAGAAAGCAGGGTGTAGCTGTATTGCTACAAGGAATCTCACAAGTTGTTTCAGAGTCTGGGAACTGTTTGTATGCAGATGCGGAAGCTTGGATAACATCCCTACTTGTTTCAAGATCCTGAAAATGATACAAGTTAACCAGGTGGTTTGGGCTTACCCATCTAGAAACAATCTTCCAAAAGCCACTCTCATCTAGCATCTTTATTTAAAATGATTGTGATGTCTGATTTCTGAATTGGTAACTATTGCCATAGTCCCAAGAGAAGGAAGGGAATAAGATTATTTCAATTAATTTTCCCTTGTTTAAAGTAGCTCACATTTTCTATCCAATAAATTGTGGGGTCACTCATCGCCAAGCAGGGTTTTCACACTACAATCCTGGGAACATGTTTCACCCAGTATACTATTCCACCTCCTTCTCTAACAGAACAACTTAAAATATTGTCTTTCCTTTGTCCTCAGGTATCATGGAACAAAGGGTTCACTCCTACAGGTGAGCTCTACTTGAAGCTAGGCTGACATTAGGGATGGAATTGCATTATTTCTGGAAACATCAGAGTGGAAGGTGTGCTTTCCTCCACCCTAAGCTGTCATCTCTGGTACAAAATTGTTCTAGAAACCTGAGAAAAATCCCCCAGTGGCACAGTATGGAAGGTAGGGGGTGTCTGTCTTTCAAACTCAAGACCATGTGTGGAAGCTGTGTTTGTTGGGGTGGGGTAATCAATGTATCATGAGTAGATTTGGAGTCAGAGGGATTTCTTACCTCAACTGGAAAGGCACAGCGAGGCCACCAACAATCCAGCTGTCTCACAATATGGTGCTGCATCCACAAAGTCACCAGATGTTTAGGACTGGACAATCACTCTATCTCAAAAGTCAGCACAGAAATTTTCATAAAATTAAAGAACCTCAGAATACATCCCCAAATTCCCGGTGTCACCACAATTAGATGGGTGTAGATATCTGTCTCATTAGCTAAAGTCAGCACTGAAGCACTCTTTAAACTCAACAAAATCTCACAAAATGGAATTCAGGTTTCAGAGTTCACTGATAACAGAACTGAAGGTCCAGCTCTTTCCAATAAGTAGTGCCTGCTTGCTTCAAGACCCCAAATGAATACAAATCTAACTTAATTCTCTGGTCCTATGGATCCTGGATCCAGCTTCAGACACCCACTAACGTTTACTCCCCATGTAAACTTCACAAGGAAAATGTCACCTGATCCTGCATCTGTGAGTACCTCTGAAATAGCACCAAAGAGTCTCAGAGGAATCTCATTCCCACGAGCATGCCCCTGTTTGGTGCAGGTTACATCATTAAAACATTAGCATTTGTGGTTCCCTTAAAAAAAAACAAAAAAACAATGTTTCCACAATCCGTTCAAAGCTACTCGTTTCACTCATCTCGAGATTCCACCTGAATTCCTCCGGGAATGTTAGAAAAAGGAAAAGACAGTCTCCAGAAACCCGAAGTAAGGAGTTCATTCCCACAAGCTTACTCAACTGGGGGTTAGGGAGGCCAAAGAGATGCAGCTGTATTATTTGGGGAAGCTTCTCTCCTGAAAGGTACGGAGTGAACCTGAAATTCTTACACCAACTGGCAGAGAGAAGCGACCTCCCTTCCAGGCATCTCACAAAATGGCGCCGAGTCCACAAAGTCTCCGGATATGAAAGCCTGGGGAGGCGCTCTATACCACAAGTCAGCACCGAGGTTCCTTTAAACTAAGGAAACTCAAAAATGTTCTCGCAGCCCCCTATGTCGATAGATATAGATGACTGTGGAGTGTCTCATATACTACCAGGTCAGCACCGAGGCATCTTTGAAACTCAATGGACGTCAGCAAAAGGCCCTCAGCCTGCGGACTCCTCGGATATGGAAACCAGAACAAGAGTCTTTCGAGAATTGGGCTCCGTTTGCTTCAGGACCCCAAAACGACAAACATCTACCTCGTTTGTCGGGGCCTGTGGTCCTTGGATCCAGCTTAAATAACCTACACATCCACTTTGCATCAGAATAAAAATGTCACACCGTCACGCATTTCTGGGAACACTGGAAATGGTGCCCAAGGACAGTCCTGGACAAGTAGATTAGGCGCTCATTCCCTCGCAGCTGTCCCAATTTGGTGAGGTTGTATTCTTAACACCATATGATCTGGGTGACTTTGGTCCAACCACTGTTTTCACAGTCTAGTCTTAGCTACCTGTTTGAAATGGCCAACTATTCCATCGCTTTTCCTCAGGGAAAGTTTCCAGTGACTTTAGACCATCTCTAGAATCCAGGAGTAAGGAGCTAGTTCACACAACGTTACCTGACTGCGAACTAAGCAGACTAAAAGGGTGAAGCACTATTATTTAGGAACTGTCTGTCCATGAAGGTTTCAGAGCGAGCCTGAAATTCTTACCTCAACTGTAACAGCGAGGCGACCACCCTTCTAGGCGTCTGACAAAATGGCGCTGAGTGCACAAGATCACCACCTATGAAAGCCTGGGGAGGCGCTCTATCTCACAAATCAGCGCAGAAGTTCCTTTAAACTTAGGAAACTCAAAAATGTTCTCGCGGCCCCCTATATCGCTAGATATAGATGACTGTGGAGTGTCTCATATACTACCAGGTCAGCACCGAGCATCATTTAAACTCAATGGACCTCGGCAAATGGCCCTCAGCCTGCGGACTCCTCGGATATGGAAACCAGAACAAGAGTCTTTCGAGAATTGGGCTCCGTTTTCTTCAGGACCCCAAAACGACAAACATCTACCTCACTTGTCTGGGCCTGTGGTCCTTGGATCCAGCTCAAATAACCTACACATCCACTTTGCATCAGAATAAAAATGTCACACCGTCACGCATTTCTGGGAACACTGGAAATGGTGCCCAAGGACAGTCCTGGACAAGTGGGTTAGGCGCTCATTCCCTCGCAGCTGTCCTAATTTGGTGAGGTTATATTCTTAACACCATATGATCTGGGTGACTTTGGTCCAACCACTGTTTTCACAGTCTAGTCTTAGCTACCTGTTTGAAATGGCCAACTATTCCATCGTTTTTCCTCAGGGACAGTTTCCAGTGACTTTAGACCATCTCTAGAATCCAGGAGTAAGGAGCTAGTTCACACAAAGTTACCTGACTGGGAGCTAAGCAGACTAAAGGGGTGAAGCACTATTATTTAGGATCTTTCTGTCCATGAAGGTTTCAGAGTGAGCCTGAAATTCTTACCCCAACTGTAACTGCGAGGCGACCACCCTTCTAGGCGTCTGACAAAATGGCGCTGAGTGCACCAGATCACCACCTATGAAAGCCTGGGGAGGCGCTCTGTCTCACAAATCAGCGCAGAGGTTCCTTTAAACTTAGGAAACTCAAAAATGTGCCCGCAGTCCCCGTGTTACGAAATATATGACTGCAGAGGGACTCACATGGCCGAGTCCTCACTGGGGCATCCCTTAATCTCGGGAAAGGTCAAAAAACAGTCCTCAGGCTCTTCTCTTCACCAACAAGGAGACTGGGGCCCAAGCTGTTTCCTGTAATGGGGCTCACGTTTAATTCCAGATCCCAAAATGATACAAAAGTAGTTTGTCTGAGCCTGTGGTTCTTGGATCCACCTTAAACAACCTACTCTTCCACTTTACATTCTCAAGCATTTCTGGGAACATCAGAAATGGTGCCCAAGGACAGAGTCTGGGATAAAGTAGACTAGGGGTTCATTCCCACGCTGCTGCCCCCGTTTGGTTAGGTTATATTATTAACAGCATATGATCTGCGTGGCTTTGGTCCAACCACTGTTTTCACCGTCTAGTCTTAGCTACCTGTATGAAATGGCCAAGTATTCCATCGCTTTTCCTCAGGGAAAGTTTCCAGTGACTTTAGTCCATCTCTAGAATCCAGGAGTAAGGAGCTAGTTCACACAAAGTTACCTGACTGCGAACTAAGCAGACTAAAAGGGTGAAGCACTATTATTTAGGAACTGTCTGTCCATGAAGGTTTCAGAGCGAGCCTGAAATTCTTACCTCAACTGTAACAGCGAGGCGACCACCCTTCTAGGCGTCTGACAAAATGGCGCTGAGTGCACAAGATCACCACCTATGAAAGCCTGGGGAGGCGCTCTATCTCACAAATCAGCGCAGAGGTTCCTTTAAACTTAGGAAACTCAAAAATGTTCTCGCGGCCCCCTATGTCGCTAGATATAGATGACTGTGGAGTGTCTCATATACTACCAGGTCAGCACCGAGCATCATTTAAACTCAATGGACCTCGGCAAATGGCCCTCAGCCTGCGGACTCCTCGGATATGGAAACCAGAACAAGAGTCTTTCGAGAATTGGGCTCCGTTTGCTTCAGGACCCCAAAACGACAAACATCTACCTCATTTGTCTGGGCCTGTGGTCCTTGGATCCAGCTTAAATAACCTACACATCCACTTTGCATCTGAATAAAAATGTCACACCGTCACGCATTTCTGGGAACACTGGAAATGGTGCCCAAGGACAGTCCTGGGCAACTGGGTTAGGCGCTCATTCCCTCGCAGCTGTCCCAATTTGGTGAGGTTATATTCTTAACACCATATGATCTGGGTGACTTTGGTCCAACCACTGTTTTCACAGTCTAGTCTTAGCTACCTGTTTGAAATGGCCAACTATTCCATCGCTTTTCCTCAGGGAAAGTTTCCAGTGACTTTAGACCATCTCTAGAATCCAGGAGTAAGGAGCTAGTTCACACAAAGTTACCTGACTGGGAGCTAAGCAGACTAAAGGGGTGAAGCACTATTATTTAGGATCTTTCTGTCCATGAAGGTTTCAGAGTGAGCCTGAAATTCTTACCCCAACTGTAACTGCGAGGCGACGACCCTTCTAGGCGTCTGACAAAATGGCGCAGAGTGCACAAGATCACCACCTATGAAAGCCTGGGGAGGTGCTCTGTCTCACAAATCAGCGCAGAGGTTCCTTTAAACTTAGGAAACTCAAAAATGTGCCCGCAGTCCCCGTGTTACGAAATATATGACTGCAGAGGGACTCACATGGCCGAGTCCTCACTGGGGCATCCCTTAATCTCGGGAAAGGTCAAAAAACAGTCCTCAGGCTCTTCTCTTCACCAACAAGGAGACTGGGGCCCAAGCTGTTTCCTGTAATGGGGCTCACGTTTAATTCCAGATCCCAAAATGATACAAAAGTAGTTTGTCTGAGCCTGTGGTTCTTGGATCCACCTTAAACAACCTACTCTTCCACTTTACATTCTCAAGCATTTCTGGGAACATCAGAAATGGTGCCCAAGGACAGAGTCCGGGATAAAGTAGACTAGGGGTTCATTCCCACGCTGCTGCCCCCGTTTGGTTAGGTTATATTATTAACAGCATATGATCTGCGTGGCTTTGGTCCAACCACTGTTTTCACCGTCTAGTCTTAGCTACCTGTATGAAATGGCCAAGTATTCCATCGCTTTTCCTCAGGGAAAGTTTCCAGTGACTTTAGTCCATCTCTAGAATCCAGGAGTAAGGAGCTAGTTCACACAAAGTTACCTGACTGCGAACTAAGCAGACTAAAAGGGTGAAGCACTATTATTTAGGAACTGTCTGTCCATGAAGGTTTCAGAGCGAGCCTGAAATTCTTACCTCAACTGTAACAGCGAGGCGACCACCCTTCTAGGCGTCTGACAAAATGGCGCTGAGTGCACAAGATCACCACCTATGAAAGCCTGGGGAGGCGCTCTATCTCACAAATCAGCGCAGAGGTTCCTTTAAACTTAGGAAACTCAAAAATGTTCTCGCGGCCCCCTATGTCGCTAGATATAGATGACTGTGGAGTGTCTCATATACTACCAGGTCAGCACCGAGCATCATTTAAACTCAATGGACCTCGGCAAATGGCCCTCAGCCTGCGGACTCCTCGGATATGGAAACCAGAACAAGAGTCTTTCGAGAATTGGGCTCCGTTTGCTTCAGGACCCCAAAACGACAAACATCTACCTCATTTGTCTGGGCCTGTGGTCCTTGGATCCAGCTTAAATAACCTACACATCCACTTTGCATCTGAATAAAAATGTCACACCGTCACGCATTTCTGGGAACACTGGAAATGGTGCCCAAGGACAGTCCTGGGCAACTGGGTTAGGCGCTCATTCCCTCGCAGCTGTCCCAATTTGGTGAGGTTATATTCTTAACACCATATGATCTGGGTGACTTTGGTCCAACCACAGTTTTCACAGTCTAGTCTTAGCTACCTGTTTGAAATGGCCAACTATTCCATCGCTTTTCCTCAGGGAAAGTTTCCAGTGACTTTAGACCATCTCTAGAATCCAGGAGTAAGGAGCTAGTTCACACAAAGTTACCTGACTGGGAGCTAAGCAGACTAAAGGGGTGAAGCACTATTATTTAGGATCTTTCTGTCCATGAAGGTTTCAGAGTGAGCCTGAAATTCTTACCCCAACTGTAACTGCGAGGCGACGACCCTTCTAGGCGTCTGACAAAATGGCGCTGAGTGCACAAGATCACCACCTATGAAAGCCTGGGGAGGTGCTCTGTCTCAGAAATCAGTGCAGAGGTTCCTTTAAACTTAGGAAACTCAAAAATGTGCCCGCAGTCCCCGTGTTACGAAATATATGACTGCAGAGGGACTCACATGGCCGAGTCCTCACTGGGGCATCCCTTAATCTCGGGAAAGGTCAAAAAACAGTCCTCAGGCTCTTCTCTTCACCAACAAGGAGACTGGGGCCCAAGCTGTTTCCGGTAATGGGGCTCACGTTTAATTCCAGATCCCAAAATGATACAAAAGTAGTTTGTCTGAGCCTGTGGTTCTTGGATCCACCTTAAACAACCTACTCTTCCACTTTACATTCTCAAGCATTTCTGGGAACATCAGAAATGGTGCCCAAGGACAGAGTCCGGGATAAAGTAGACTAGGGGTTCATTCCCACGCTGCTGCCCCCGTTTGGTGAGGTTATATTATTAACAGCATATGATCTGAGTGGCTTTGGTCCAACCACTGTTTTCACAGTCTAGTCTTAGCTACCTGTATGAAATGGCCAAGTATTCCATCGCTTTTCCTCAGGGAAAGTTTCCAGTGACTTTAGTCCATCTCTAGAATCCAGGAGTAAGGAGCTAGTTCACACAAAGTTACCTGACTGCGAACTAAGCAGACTAAAAGGGTGAAGCACTATTATTTAGGAACTGTCTGTCCATGAAGGTTTCAGAGCGAGCCTGAAATTCTTACCTCAACTGTAACAGCGAGGCGACCACCCTTCTAGGCGTCTGACAAAATGGCGCTGAGTGCACAAGATCACCACCTATGAAAGCCTGGGGAGGCGCTCTATCTCACAAATCAGCGCAGAGGTTCCTTTAAACTTAGGAAACTCAAAAATGTTCTCGCGGCCCCCTATGTCGCTAGATATAGATGACTGTGGAGTGTCTCATATACTACCAGGTCAGCACCGAGCATCATTTAAACTCAATGGACCTCGGCAAATGGCCCTCAGCCTGCGGACTCCTCGGATATGGAAACCAGAACAAGAGTCTTCCGAGAATGGGGCTCTGTTTGCTTCAGGACCCCAAAACGACAAACATCTACCTCATTTGTCGGGGCCTGTGGTCCTTGGATCCAGCTTAAATAACCTACATATCCACTTTGCATCCGAATAAAAATGTCACACCGTCACGCATTTCTGGGAACACTGGAAATGGTGCCCAAGGACAGTCCTGGACAACTGGGTTAGGCGCTCATTCCCTCGCAGCTGTCCCAATTTGGTGAGGTTATATTCTTAACACCATATGATCTGGGTGACTTTGGTCCAACCACTGTTTTCACAGTCTAGTCTTAGCTACCTGTTTGAAATGGCCAACTATTCCATCGCTTTTCCTCAGGGAAAGTTTCCAGTGACTTTAGACCATCTCTAGAATCCAGGAGTAAGGAGCTAGTTCACACAAAGTTACCTGACTGGGAGCTAAGCAGACTAAAGGGGTGAAGCACTATTATTTAGGATCTTTCTGTCCATGAAGGTTTCAGAGTGAGCCTGAAATTCTTACCCCAACTGTAACTGCGAGGCTACGACCCTTCTAGGCGTCTGACAAAATGGCGCTGAGTGCACAAGATCACCACCTATGAAAGCCTGGGGAGGTGCTCTGTCTCACAAATCAGCGCAGATGTTCCTTTAAACTTAGGAAACTCAAAAATGTGCCCGCAGTCCCCGTGTTACGAAATATATGACTGCAGGGGGACTCACATGGCTGAGTCCTCACTGAGGCATCCCTTAATCTCGGGAAAGGTCTAAAAACAGACCTCAGGCTCTTCTCTTCACCAACAAGGAGACTGGGGCCCAAGCTGTTTCCGGTAATGGGGCTCACGTTTAATTCCAGATCCCAAAATGATACAAAAGTAGTTTGTCTGAGCCTGTGGTTCTTGGATCCACCTTAAACAACCTACTCTTCCACTTTACATCCTCAGGCATTTCTGGGAACATCAGAAATGGTGCCCAAGGACAGAGTCCGGGATAAAGTAGACTAGGGCTTTATTCCCACGCTGCTGCCCCCGTTTGGTGAGGTTATATTATTAACACCATATGATCTGGGTGGCTTTGGTCCAACCACTGTTTTCACAGTCTAGTCTTAGCTACCTGTTTGAAATGGCCAACTATTCCATCGCTTTTCCTCAGGGAAAGTTTCCAGTGACTTTAGACCATCCCTAGAATCGAGGAGTAAGGAGCTAGTTCACACAAAGTTACCTGACTGCGAACTAAGCAGACTAAAAGGGTGAAGCACTATTATTTAGGAACTGTCTGTCCATGAAGGTTTCAGAGCGAGCCTGAAATTCTTACCTCAACTGTAACAGCGAGGCGACCACCCTTCTAGGCCTCTGACAAAATGGCGCTGAGTGCACAAGATCACCACCTATGAAAGCCTGGGGAGGCGCTCTATCTCACAAATCAGCCCAGATGTTCCCTTAGATCTCGCGAAACTCAAAAATGTTTCCTCAGTACCCATGTTACCAAATATATGACTGTGGAGGGACTCAAATGGCCAAGTCCTCACTGAGGCATCCCTTAATCTCAGGAAACATAAAAAAAAAAGTTCCTCAGGCTCCCCTGTTCACCAACAAGGAGATTGGTCCCCAAGCTGTTTTGAGTAATGGGGCTCCCGTTTGATTTGGGATCTCAGACGGTACAAAAGTAGATCAATCTTTTTGTGCCTGTGAGTGGCTTCTGGGTCTGCCTTTAAATACCCACCTTTCTACTCTATGTGAGATTGAAAATGTCACATGATTCTGCATTAATGGAATCCTCTAAAGTGGTGCCTGATTAATAACCTATTATATGTGTCAGTCTGATCCAACCAGTGTTTCCACAAGCCACTCTTAGCTGGTCATTTGACACAGACAGCTATTCCACAACTACTCCTCAGGAAATGTTTGACAATGGCTTCCTTAGGCAGTCTTCAGAATTAGAAGTAAGGAGGTTTTTCCCACAATGTTACCTGACTGGAAGCTAGTCAGTCCAATGCGATGAAGTTTTATTATTCAGAGGAAACACCTATCTTAAAAAGTTTCAGAGTGAACACAAAATTCTTGCCTCAACTGGCAAAGCTAGACATTGTCCCTTCCAGGATGCTCACAAAATTGCAATCACTTCACAAATTCATGACATATGAAAGCCTGGCAAGGTTTTCTATCTCACAAGTCAGCACAGAGGTTTCTTTAAACTCAGGAACCTCATAAAACATCCCCAATGCCACCATGTCATAGGCATAAATGGCTGGGGAGGGACTCATATGCTCATGTTATCACTGAAGAATCTTTCAAACTCAAAGAAATTCACTAAATAGACCTCAGTCTCCCTTGTCATCCTATATGGAAAGTGGGGCCCAGTCTCATTCTACTGAGTGGTTCCATTTGCCTCAGGACAACAAAAGGATACAAAGGTAGCTTAATTGTCTGAGCCTGTGGATTCTGGATTCCCTACCAAGTGCCCACTTCCTCACCTTCCATACAAGCTAAAATTGTCACAGGATCCTGCATTTCTGGGAACCTCTGACAAACCTAAGGACAAAGTCCTCTGAGAGGGAGCAGTGGTAGCTCCTTGCCACAATACCTGTCCCTTTTGGGGGCAGGTCATATTACTCAAACTATAATATGTAGTGTGTTTTCACAGAGACAGAGCTTCCAACTTCCACTCTTAGGGTTTTTTTCACTCTGTGAGCTAATCAGGAGCCTACCCTCATGGAATGTTTAAAAATGGAAGCTAAGTATAGTATAGTTTCTAGAAATGAGAGGCATCAGCTCATTCCTATAACTGAACAGCATAGTCCTCCACAGAGCCAAGAGATGAATCTGCATTCTTCAGGTACTAGTTATCATGGAAAGAGGATTATCTAATCAGCCCTAATCTCTTAACTGGAGTTGAAAGGCACTGTGAGGCAGTCTCTTGTTTAGAATCTTTGCAGAATTTCTCTCAGTGGTCTAAGTTGCTAGTTGAGGAAAAATATGGTGGAACTCCTATTTGAATTTTATCACTAAGGCAGCTTATAGTCTGTGGAACCACACACATTGGCTCTGCGTTCCCTAAGTCCCTGGATGCAGATGTGGAAGGTTGGGTACAGGCTTATTCACAAAAGTCTACTCTTATTTGGGGCAGGACCATCAAATGGATGCTAAGTAGCTTGATTTTCTGGGCCTGTTCTTCTGGAATCTGGCTTTTACTATAAATATTCTCGAATGTAATTATATCTGTAATCTGTTCCCAAGTTCCATCTTGACTATAAATACTTTAAGAATCTTCAGAAAGGAATTATGATCAAAATAAAGACAAGCTAATGTTCTACAGATATCTGTTTGGTTCATAACTTCTGTTAGTTTCACTGCGCCTCTATCCATCTAGTTATCTCTGATGTTAGTTGGTCTTGCTGTCTCTGAGTGTAGTTTATTCCTCCTCTGGGCCTGTGGGCCTTTGAGCCCATGGTCTTAGGAGTGAGAGAACTCATGGGACAAGCTCTCTCCAGGCATAATTTGGTATGAAAGGCTATGGGCTTTGGTATGAAAGGTATGGGCCCAGATGGAGACTGGAAGGTTCCTGTCCCAGGCTGCTCTGCAGTTCCTGTGCCCTGTGTACTCCTGGCGTGTCCCTCTTTGGACAGTGAGTGGAGCAAAAGCCATGTCTCAACTTTGGGCTTAAGAATGAGAGCACTCGAAAGAAAACAGGAAAACAGGTCTACAGCACTCCTGACACACAGGCTTATAGGACAGTCTAGCCACGGTCAGAAATAGCATAACAAAGTAACACTAGAGATAATCTGATGGCGAGAGGCAAGCGCAGGAACCCAAGCAACAGAAACCAAGACTACATGGCATCATTGGAGCCCAATTCTCCCACCAAAGCAAACACGGAATATCCAAACACACCAGAAAAGCAAGACCTAGTTTCAAAATCATATTTGATCATGATGCTGGAGGACTTCAAGAAAGCCGTGAAGAACTCCCTTAGAGAACAAGTAGAAGCCTACAGAGAGGAATCACAAAAATCCCTGAAAGAATTCCAGGAAAACACAATCAAACAGTTGAAGGAATTAAAAATGGAAATAGAAGCAATCAAGAAAGAACACATGGAAACAACCCTGGACATAGAAAATCAAAAGAAAAGACAAGGAGCTGTAGATACAAGCTTCACCAACAGAATACAAGAAATGGAAGAGAGAATCTCGGGAGCAGAAGATTCCATAGAAATCATTGACTAAACTGTCAAAGATAATGTAAAACGGAAAAAGCTACTGGTCCAAAACATACAGGAAATCCAGGACTCAATGAGAAGATCAAACCTAAGGATAATAGGTATAGAAGAGAATGAAGACTCCCAGCTCAAAAGACCAGTAAATATCTTCAACAAAATCATAGAAGAAAACTTCCCTAACCTAAAAAAAGAGATACCCATAGGCATACAAGAAGCCTACAGAACTCCAAATAGATTGGACCAGAAAAGAAACACCTCCTGTCACATAATTGTCAAAACACCAAACACACAAAATAAAGAAAGAATATTAAAAGCAGTAAGGGAAAAAGGTCAAGTAACATATAAAGGCAGACCTATCAGAATCACACCAGTCTTTTCGCCAGAAACTATGAAGGCCAGAAGATCCTGGACAGATGTCATACAGACCCTAAGAGAACACAAGTGCCAGCCCAGGTTACTGTATCCTGCAAAACTCTCAATTAACATAGATGGAGAAACCAAGATATTCCATGACAAAACCAAATTTACACAATATCTTTCTATAAATCCAGCACTACAAAGGATAATATATGGTAAAGCCCAACATAAGGAGGCAAGCTATAACCTAGAAGAAGCAAGAAACTAATCGTCTTGGCAACAAAACAAAGAGAATGAAAGCACACAAACATAACCTCACATCCAAATATGAATATAACAGGAAGCAATAATCACTATTCCTTAATATCTCTCAACATCAATGGCCTCAACTCCCCAATAAAAAGACATAGATTAACAAACTGGATACGCAATGAGGACCCTGCATTCTGCTGCCTACAGGAAACACACCTCAGAGACAAAGACAGACACTACCTCAGAGTGAAAGGCTGGAAAACAACTTTCCAAGCAAATGGTCAGAAGAAGCAAGCTGGAGTAGCCATTCTAATATCAAATAAAATCAATTTTCAATTACAAGTCATAAAAAAAGATAAGGAAGGACACTTCATATTCATCAAAGGAAAAATCCACCAAGATGAACTCTCAATCCTCATCTTCGATTGGTTTATATACAAGTGTGCAATTTCTAGGCTTGAAAGTAAAATGATGCTATCTGGTGCTGGATAGAGGAGCCTTATTTTTTATTATGGCAGCTTGCTATTTTTGTAACATGGTGATTTGGTTGAACACAATAAAGTACAGTAGTAACTGATCTCCCCCTCTTCCTGGATGAGTGAGGAGATGATTAAATGTTGATGTCAGCATCCATGAGCATATTCAGATGAGCTTCTGCTTCTGTTGAAAAGGATGCTGTGTTTGATTGTGGTCCGAAGCTTTGAAGCACTACTTGGCATCTCCTTCCTTGGAGGTCTCACTGTTTAAACATAACAGATTTGATAGCTTGTTGGTAAGGTGAGGTCCAGCTTGTCTCCACTAGGTCATCTTCATGTGAATCCGGTGGTTATACGGTTTTGTTCTAGGGATATTTCATTTTTTTAATAACGGTTTTAGCTGACATTCATGGAGAGAATGAATCCTTAGAACTGTGCCACTAGTGAAAGGAAATCCTGTCTATAGTATGTTTCTTTACAAAGCTGTGTCACACCATCCTTTGGGCCCTCTGCTGGAAAAGTAGAATCAAGTCTCAAATAATGCCTTTTAAATTGTATCCTCTAGTATTATAGATGTAGGACAGTACTGTATCATACCTCTGTGGATGTAAAATAGCTTGTACCTGCTTTATGATACGTAGTAGTGACCGTGCTTTATCAGAGCTGTTTTTAATGATGTTGCTCAGAATGTTTTCTTTCCAGATGATGATTGAGAAGCTAATTTTAAAAAAAAAAATGGTGCCAGGTACCACAAGAGTAACAGAACTGTGCTGTTTTCTCGGGTTTTGTTTTTTTACTTTTTTTTTTTAATGGAGTGTGCTGGATGTCTCTACAGCTTTGTTCAGATGACTGTAGAACCTGGAAAAGCTGTTGCTGCTGTTGATGCATAACACACTGCTATTATTGGTCTTTTTATATAAATATAAATATATATACAGATATATAATTTGAATTTTTTGAAACTTTACCTGTGCTGTCAACTTTCGAAAAAAGTATCCCCGTTTACTGTGTTGAGTTGGCACTGTACAGAAATTAACAGCCATATTGGTCTAGAAATGTTGAACTTAAGTTTTTTCCATTTGTACAGGGGTAACACACTGTATTAAATATGTAAGGTCTTATATACGTGGGTTTGATTACAAAAACTAATAAAGTATTCTCTAAAAAAAAAAAGAAAAGAGGATTCTGGGAAATAGTGTATAAAAGGAGACCAAGGGAGGGACGCTGCGGCAGATGCTAAAGGAGATGTTGAGGAAGATAGTAAGAAAGGGGATGAAAGCGCAGTAAACAGCCATGTAGAAGACTCAGAATATTGGAAAGGGTTAAATAAGTTAGTCCTGGAATAAGCCAAAGTTTGTGGCTTAAGAAATTGTTAATAAATAATTAGTTTCAGAGTTGTCATTGTGGGACCGGGAGCTGGGAAGGGAAAAAGAACTTTTTTCTTTTCCAAAGGTTAATTTCTCCTAATTATTTTCAAATGATTATGTAAGATGCTAATATATGGAAATGATGTGTAGGTTTTATGGTAAATTGCAACTATCCTGGGGAATTCTAAAATAAATGTTTTTAATGCAAAAAAAAAAAAAAAAAAAGAATGAGAGCACTCGGTAGACACCTCTGTCTTCTGTGTGGGATACGTGTCGGCCGGGAAATCTCCGTAATAGATCTCCGTAATAAACCTCGCCTTTGCGTATTACATCCAAAATGGTCTCCCTGTGTCTGGGGTCCAGGATTTCCCGGGACTTGAGTAAGGGTCTCTCTTCAGGGATCTTTCATTTGGGGGCTCGGCCAGGATCTTCGTGACCACCCCAGACCCCGAAGACCCCTTGGAGGTGAGTTGGATGTTTGTCTGAGCGTTTCTGTGTGAGCGGTGCCGCATTTGTCAGTCTGGGTCTGCTTGTCCACTGTCTATCTGTTTCCAGTCGTCTCCCGGTAGGAACAACTTGGGTCGGTTTGTTTCCAGTCATCTCTGGGTAGGAACGACTTGGGTTGGTTTGTTTCCAGTCGTCTCCGGGTAGGAACAACTTGGGCAGCTGTCGCAGAGGTCCGTGAAGACCCCCGAGACTTCAGGGGACAGACTTGTCCGGCACTGCAGGCTCCAACCCTGGGGTACCTCTTGAGGGTGGAGGGGGCCCAGAAGGAACTGGTTGCCTCCTATCTCCTCACTGTTAAGTGAGGAGATTAGAGACCTTGCCGGGTGATCTGGCTTTGGTTTCTTGTGGAATAGTCACAGAGGGTGACTAGTTTTAGACATCCTTGTCTCTCTTGTCATTTTGTTAGTCTTCTGTGTTGGGTGTTTGTTGTACTTTGTAGACAGAAGGAAGAGTGATGTGGAATCCGCTCTCCCTCATCTGTCTTTGGTGTCCCCTTGGTAAGGAAGAGTGATATGGAATCTGCTCTCCTTAATCTGTTGTTGGTGAGCTCAGGGAAGCTCTCATCTAAATCAGTTCAGTTTTGTGGTGATCTCGCAGCAGACATTTGTTTTTTGTTTTTGTGCTCACTTCTGTTTTTTTGTCTGTTTATCTTTTGATTGTCTTTCTGTGTGACTAAATGCTTTTGTCCTTTTCGGTGGACCTCTATCTTCTGGACTCTCTTCTTGTTTTCTCGCCATCCCACTTGAGATGCTTGTTAGTAGCTATTACAGGAAATACAGAATCCTACTACAGGCCAGAAAAAATGTTCCAGACACGGATGGAAGGCCTGTAGAGGGCCGCTTTAACATTCGCCACCACAAGATGGCGCTGGCTTCCACTGCGCCCCACGTGGAAGGCCAGGATAGCTTCCGCCATTACAAGATGGCGCTGGCCTCCGCCGCGCCAGCCGACTTCCTTTCAGGAAGTTAACTGTGTGCACATGTGCAAGAGTGCCTTCGTGCCAGGTCTTTGCCCACTCTGGGGCGTGCCTTATGAGATCATAGGTGAGTGACCAATCAGGTGTGGATGCGCCGTGCTAGGGTGTATATAACCTGCGCCATGCGGGCTCTCTTTAAGATTTTAATAAAGTTTTGGCTGCCGCAAGGATTCGTATGTCCCCGCGTGTTTTCTTGCTGGCGAGGTCGCACGTGGGACATTTGGTGCCGAAACCCTGGATAAAAAACGCCACACCATCGCCAGGTGCCGGGAGGGAGTCCTCCGTCCGCAGAGAGAATCCAGAAGCGGCAGGAATTGAGGTAAACTCCAAGAGACATGATAATTTCCGAATTGTTTGGTCTTGACCTATCGTATCTTTCTCCTGCTCAGGGTGCTGTTGAGGCCTCTATTACATGGTAGTCTGAGGCCGGGAACGTTAGGAATTTGGCAGATGGTTAAGGATTGTTTAGGTAAAGACATTTTTCGTCCTATAATAGCGGAAGGCCAAGAGGCCCTGGACGAAATTCAGGAAAGCATGTCAGAAACTGAGCGTAGTGAAAGGTTGCAACGAAAAAATGATACTGATCGATCTCAAGCACCAGGCCCCTCTACGGTCTTACCACTGTCAGAGGTGATAGTACGGGGAAAGGACGCCCCGGGGACAGTGGCCACCTCGGCTACTGAGGAAGGGACCCCTGCAAAAACTGTGAAGAAACCGAAAATTATGGATCCTTAATGGACAAGGCTGGTAATTTTGTTTATTTTTTTCATTGTGTGGGAAGCTGTTACAACCGTTAGGACAGGTCAGAGGGTCCTTACAGAGCATCAAGAAAGTATGTCGGAGGGAGAAAAGGTCTCTAAAGAAAAAACGAAAAGAAAAGGAGATAAAAGGAACACAGTATTTTGGGAGAAAAATTTTGTCTTTGTGCTGGTAAAAGGTGTGATCAGGCTCTATAAGCTTTGTAGAGTCATACTGATTAGGCTTGATAGAGGCAGATCGCCTGAAAATTTATTCAGGAGAATCAAACAAAAGGACATCTCAATGCCCATGCACAGCTTGATGGAGTTAATGTAATTGGGTTGTGAGTGGAAATACTCAGGACTGTGTTTCACTTCCATACCATTGGCGAATGTCAGTCGTGCTGCTCAGATAATATATCTCAGTATCTTACAGGAATTGGGTTTCAACACGTTGATGGACTAGTCCAGGAATTGAGACAATCCATCGCCCATATCGACTCCACTCGAGTGGATAGTCACCGTGAACACCATCTGTTTTTTTTCCCTCTTTGTCTATTGTCTGTCCCTGGTGCACCAGGATGTCCCCATGTCTGTCAGTTTATGTCTGTGGTTCTTGCTTCTCGTTGTTTAAATGTTTTATGTTTCATGTTCAAAAGAAAAAAATGGTAAAAACTTTATCTGCTGGTCGTTCACACCTTGACTTGGTCTTAACTCGTTTCAAAAAGGAACAAATGAATAAAAAACAGTTTCAATCAGGCCTTTAGAGCCCTACACCTGCAGCCAGGAGTTTAGGTTAGCTGGAGAAGCTGCCCAGAGGCTAAGCGTCTGCACGAGCTGATCTTAAAGGCGCCAGCAGCTTCTCAGCTTCTTTGGTACAAGAGCTGAGAGCTGTTTCTCTTAGAGAAATCCCTGACTTATTATTTGACTCAACAGGTGACAAGGTGCTTCTCTTAAAATCATAGCTAAAAAGGTAAAAATGGTCTTTGGTCTAAATATTAAAGATATGTGTAGCCACTTCAATTTTGTTTCTCATTGGTTTTAAATGTGTAAATATGCTCTACTTGCCTTGGTCATAGATTGTTGGCTTTTTAGTTATTAGATATGGTTAAAAAGGTATAATATTGGTAACAGAAAGTTGACATACAACTGGTAATTTGGATGGAGTCATTTCTAGACAACATGTGGCATGAGCCAACCCAGGGAAACAGGTCTAAATTGAGATAATATTTTTATGGAATTCTTATCCTAGAAACCGGGCTTCTAAAAAAATTTAGGACAATGTCTCTTTGTTGAGGTACTAGAGACTACACCATCGTGCGTTCATATATAGGAATTGGCAGTCAAACTTTGTACTAGATTGTTGGAGGTCGAGTTTTGCTTTCCAAAGTTGTGGTTTGCCCTGAAGCTATCTGTATTTTAATGCTAATTCCACTGCCCCAAGGACAGCTGCCTAGTCATGTACTCAGAACTCAGGTGACCTTGTGGTTGTGCTCTGGTGTTACAAAGAGAACTTAAAGATTATGATTAAGGATTGCCAGTGTTACATTGACTAACTCAAACTTATTTTTAATTAAGAAAAAATCAAACAGGTAGAGATTGTTACAAGATTTACAAAGGATTGATGAGGTTTTGGAACTTGTGAGAACATTACAGCCAGTTTACTTACTCCAACTGCCATTTCAAGATAGATTTAGAGGATTTATTTTGAGTTTTCACTTCGTGAGCCTGCTTATAATTTTAGAGAGCCCATAGAGTGATATCATTAAGAATGGCTAATAGCCTTATATTATGTAATTGTGTTGCTTCTTTAATGTAAGAAGTTAGAACTTAAATCTTTCAATGTATATGGAAATTTTTACTACAAACCTTTGCTCTCAAAATGAGCTTTAATATTTGGAGAGTAGCTGTTACACTATTCCAGAAAAGAATGTTTGAAGCTAATTTTAAGCTTCTACGGATATGTTAATTGGCTAAGTACCTCACCCTACTAGAGGACTTAGGTCTTTGTTATACACATTGGAGATAAAGCTTCAGCTGTGTTAATACAGAATTGTAGACTAGAGTCATAAAAGAATTTTAAAAAGAAACCTGGTGAAACATATCTTATTCCAAACAACAGTTAATTGGTTATTACAAAATACTGATATTTGGCCTATTACATAAACAAATTTTTCAGGCAAAGTTGATAATTTTACTCTTTACATGCTTTTGTACTTCCTGTATATTTGTGCATACAACTCATAGGAAATGCGCTTAGTGTATTTATAGGTGGTTCATCTAATGAAAAGGCTACATATATGATTGGATCACTTGTTTATTCTCTTGAGTTTCTATTGCTTCAACACAGATTATTAAATTCCGTAGTTTAGCCACTGTTTTTAAATCAAACTTTCAATTCACATACTGATAGCCAATGTGTGGCTTGTGGTTTACAATTGATTTCAATTACTTAATGCTTTATTAGAGACAGGTTTCCTACTTAAAATCAATGAGTGATTTCAGTGTGAATGTCTGACAACTCACTGTCCTTTCAGTGCCCTGACTCAGACAACTAAACAAAACCATAGACCCAGCTCTTTGAAAATGGTAATGGAGTTGATAACACACCCTCACGAAAAGAGGAAGACTCCATTTGCTTGCTTTCTATTCCCAGCCTCACCCTGCCAGTTCAGGGATTTCTAGTAAGACTGAAATTGGACAATATTTACAAGATTTGACATTTCTAATTAATGCTTCTGTTTAGGTGAATAAAGTTTGTGAGGTGCTAGAGAAACGGCTTAGTGGTTAAGAGCACTAAGTACTGTTCCTTTATAGGACATTTAAGAACTCAAACTGGATTGCCTGGGCTCTTTAGCAAGGGAGGACAATGATACCAGACAGATGATAGGCCTTACATAGGAACAGTTAGTCAAAAAATCTCATCCTTTATATACCCAAAACAATAATGCTGGAGACAATAATTTGGCATACAAGTCAATTTATAAATACAAGTGTTCAGTGTCCTCAATTTAATCCTCGAGGACTTACCTTAATAAATAATATCTTTACTATATCTTTATAAATAAAAAGGGGGAGTTATCCCTGTATGCTAAATAATGCTCCTTTTATTTCAATTTTAAAATTTGGATGCCAAAGTTTATGGCACCCTACAACTAGGCATACTTCTGCCTAGGTGAAATAGAAAGATCCACATATTGACATGATCCTGTCCAGATATTTTATATGGGGAAGAGGGAATGTTTGTGTTTTTTCTACAAGATGCTACAAGAGTGTGCCAGCTGCCTGAGTGGTTGCTGAGACTTGCTGATCCTGGTTACATGAAGATTCAGCTCTCGTGGTTCGGGTCCCTGGAGTCATCCCTCTGCCCTGAGAGGAAGATGAAAGATTTCCCTTCATCCTTTGTCATCACAGAGATTTTGCCATTGCTGCAGTCAGTGTTACCGCTGCATGTGTCCTGTCCCACCATGGCCCGCTCTCTGACCCTCTGTGCACTGCTGCTTGCTGGAGAAGACTGGACTCCAGCCGTTGCTGCCCCCTTCATTCCCTGGTGACTCTTCTTGCCTTAACTGGTCATTTTACAGACTGTAGCTTCACAGGAATGCCACCTGGGTAAAGCTGCTGTGGACTGGGGAACTCTGCCCTGGTTGTACAGATCTCAGAAATGGTTCCATGCCTGCTGGTTGTTCCAGAGATCCGGAACTGTCCTGGAAAAGACCTTGACACCTTCGCTGCTATTGTAGCAGCCATTACTGCTGCAGACATTGTGTCTGCAGTGTCTGGAGTTATCCTCCCTCAATCTATTGTTAGAAAAGCACAGTGGGTAAACTTTCTGGAGTAGTTACTAACAATTGGGAATTCTAAATTCTATTGTAGGAGCGGCTTGACTACGGCCCTTGGTGGTAACAGCTGAGGTGAACCAGATGAGGTGCCCGCTACTTATCGGGAGTGGCTCTGTTTGGTGCAGCCCTATGCTGTGGATTAGTGTTCATGCTATGGTTGGTTTGCAAACTCAGATCTCAACAGAAACGTGACAAGGCCGTTATCACTCAAGCCCTTGTGGCCATTGTACAAGGGGCCTCCCCTGGAATTTGGTTATCTATGCTCAGGAATTAGTCGGTATCTGAGTTCTCTGCTATTGCACCCCATTGATCTGTGGATCCATTGCACTGGGATGAGAGAGACTCTCGGTATCTGAGTTCACTGCTCTTGCACCCCATGGATCTGTGGATCCATTGCACTGGGATGAGAGAGACTCAATGTTCCTTTGATCAGCCCTTCCACATCGCTGAGGTTTCCTCATTGCACGCGATAGGGTGATCATGATTTGTTATAAAATAAATGATTTGTGATAAAATATAAATAAATAGGGGGAGATGTAGAGGGCTGCTTTAACGTTCGCCACCACAAGATGGCGCTGGCTTCCACTGCGCCCCACGTGGAAGGGCAGGATAGCTTCTGCCATTACAAGATGGCGCTGGCCTCCGCCGCACCAGCTGACTTCCTTTCAGGAAGTTAACTGTGTGCGCATGTGCAAGAGTGCCTTCGTGCCAGGTCTTTGCCCACTCCGGGGTGTGCCTTATGAGATCATAGGTGAGCGACCAATCAGGTGTGGATGCGCCACACTATGGTGTATATAAGCCGCGCCATGCGGGCGCGTGGTGCTCTCTTTAAGATTTTAATAAAGTTTTGGCTGCCGCAAGGATTCGTATGTCCCCGCGTGTTTTCTTGCTTGGCGAGGTCGCTCGTGGGACAAAGGCCCTCACTTCTGCCTGTTGACTTCAATTCCACTGAAGGTAGGGAGGGCCGGGTCCACTGCCAAACTCCAATGGTGGGTCTCTGAGGGCTGGAAAACGCCCCACCAATTTGGCTAAGGCAAGAAAAAGATATGAAGAAACTTGAGGGGTTAAGCTAAGTTGCTGAGAGAGTTAGTGTAAGTTAGAGGGAAAGTAAGGTTGAACAGAGAGAGAAAGAGAAAAGAAGGTAAAAAGAGCAGGAAGCTAGAGAAGAAAACAGACAAAAAGAAGAGGAAGCTAGAGAGCTAAAGAGAGATAAAAGACAAGAGAGGAACATATACTGGCCACAGTAGTTAAGGAACCTAGGAAGACAGTACCTGGCAACAGAAGAGAATTCCTGACTAAAGATCGGTGTGCCTAATACAAAGAAAAAGGACACTGGGTCAGGGACTGCCCCAGGAAGAACAAGAGGGGCCTCTCCAGTGGCCCAGAAGGCAAGCCTCTTGGTCCTAGAGTGCTGGCTATGCACAAAGATAGAAGGGAAGCCCGCCCAGTTGTTTTGTGAATACGGGGAACCTAAGACTCTGTGCTCCTACGCCCAAATGGACTAGTGTCTAGCAAAAGACCTTGATTACAGGGGGCTACTGGCAACAAAAAATACTTATGGACTACCCAAAGAACAGTGGACCTTGGCGTGGGCCGGGTAACCCACTAGTTCATGGTCATCTCTGACTGCCCCTATCCCTTGCTCATGAGAAATTTACTCTCCAAAATGGCTTGTGTGGGCTGAAATGGCTGGGTGAGGCCATGTGTATGTATATCTGCAGACTGTGTATGTGGAGCTTAAGACCTGTCTCAGTGCACCAGTACCTGATGCTGGGAGATGTGTGTCTTAGTGCCGTTCTGCCTGGAACACGTCACTCCTGCCAGCCGGGCACTAACAATTATCACCCAATCCAGGACTTAAACTGTGATAGAGTGGCTGCTGTTTTGCCTTTGAATAGAACATCCCAAAAGATGGGACCACTGGTCAGCTGCCATGGACTAGATTCTCCACCGGTTGGGGGCAATCTGGTCACCTTGCTACCCAATCCTGACCTGGAGCCACCACAGCACGAGTGTCAAGTACTGGTGGAGGAAAGACCTCTGCGACTGACTGATCGACCCCTGCTGAAAGCAGAGGCTGCCTTGTCCACAGACGGGAACAGTTCTCTTCAGAAAGGTCAGAGATAAGTGGGTGCTGCCATGGTGGACAACACGAATGTCATCTGGGATGGCTGAACCTCTACTGCCCAGCACTTCAGCACTGCAGATGCCTTTGCCACCTCTTAGATCCCCTGATAAAGTCAGCAACTGTGTTATTCATTGCCCAGGACATCAGGAGGGAAGAGATTCAGTGGCATGGGACAGTAACAAAGCAGATCAAGTGGCTCGAAAAGTGGCTATGCAGGAGCCTATCCTGGTTACAGGCCTGCAAGAGACAGCCACTGGGAACTGGGATCGGACTAAGGGATGGCCTCACTTAGAAAAGGCCCAAATTGCTTAAAAGATAAACGGACAATGACACACTTGAGGGGAAAGCTATACTACCCAGAGAACAAAGAAAAGACTCACTTTGCCAAATACAGAAATGGACTCATTTAGGAGATAAGTTTGTCCAAGTAGTTAAGGTATATATAATAGACTTTTTAGCCAAGAGAGGCAGTAAAAAAGTATAAGGTATGTCAGTAAGGGAATGCTTAATAAGCAAACAGGGCAAAGAGACCTAGAGAGTTTAGTGAGAAGTCAACGTGAACTTCACTGAGAAAATATGGTCACAAGTATCTCCTAGTGCTTGTAGATACCTTTCCAGGAATAGATAAAAGCTTTCCTAACCAAGCAAGAGACGGCCTCTGCAGTCATCAAGAAGATACTGGAAGAAATCTTCCCCCGGTCTGGAGTGCCCAAGGTAATCTGGTCAGACAATGGCCCTACTTTCATTGCCAAGGTAAGCCAGGGTGTGGCCAAGTATTTAGAGGTCGATTGGAAATTACGTTGTGTTTAGAGACCTCAAAGTTCAGGACAGGTAGAGTAAATAAATAAAACTCTAAAAGAGACCCTGACCAAATTGACCATGGAGACTGGTGCAGACTGGGTGGCACTCCTTCCCTCTTGCTCTCTTCAGACCAAGAAATACCCCTTCCACATTCAGCCTTATCCCCTTTGAGATCTTATATGGGGCCTCAGCTCCTCTGACTGTATTAGATGATGTTACTGAACCAACATGTCATAATAATAATGATATGTATGCCAGGCTAAAAGACCTACAGGTGATACAGAAAGAAGCCTGGTCACAGCTGGCAGCAGCCTATGCCCCAGGGACCCCTGAGACATCTCATCAGTTCCAGGTCAGAGACTCGGCTACATACAATGGCACCGAACCCAGACACTCGAGCCTCACTGGAAGGGACTGTACCTGGTGCTGCTGACCACCCTGACAGCCGTCAATCTCAGCCCTCACCAGCTGAGTACTAGCTGTTGGGCTGAGAGCTGGAACCTAAAGGGACACTTAGATCTTCAAAAAGCTCCCTAGACTTGCACATCAGATAAGTGAATACATCAGAGACGTGACTGGGAGGTAGCTATAATGCTCACTTGAGGAGTGTGCTTTAGAAACAAGAATTTCCTGTTTGCCCTGGGTTCCATCGGGATAGATGTGGGGATAGGCTTGATTTCTATTGCAAATGATGTAACATACCCTTACTATGAAGGCATATGTGCGTTAGTACTTCTAACACTTCTTGGGACTGTGCCTCAGGGATCATACGTTTAGAAGTTCTAAGATAGTCATGACCTTGGTGTGTAGGTTTAGATAGTGTCCAGATTAGAATCCTGATGCTAACGACTTAGTAAGAAAAAAAAAGGAGTTGAGAATTACTTAGGGCCATCTTAAGAGTTGAGAATTACTTAAGGCTATCTAGGTGCTGCAAGGGCAGCTACAAGGACATCTGCTGTTGCCCTGCAATGCAAGGCTTATAGAGAATTCAGAACTGCCATTGACTCAGATACAAAAAGAGTGAAAAAGACTTTTTAGCTGACCTCCAAGAATACCTAGCCTCCCTCTCAGAGGTAGTCCTTCAGAATAGGAGAAGATTAGACCTGATATTCCTTAAAGAAGGAGTCTGTGTGCTACACTGAAAGAAGAATGTTGCTTCTATGTAGACCATTCAGGAGTAATTAAAGACTCCATGAATTAACTTAGAGAAAGGTTAGACAAAAGACAGAGAGACAGAGAAGCGCATCGGGGATGTTTCTAGAGCAGGTTTAGTAAATCTCCTTGGATGACTACTCTGATATCTTCCCTTATGGGACCCTTCTTAGTTTTGCTTCTGCTTCTGATTATAGGTCCATGTGTGTTAAAGAAACTAGTTACCTTCATTAGAGAAAGAGTGAGTACTGTTAAGATTTTGATGTTATGCCAACAGTATCATGCTTTAGGAGGACAAGAAAGCCAATATTATAAAGATACTAAAATTTAGTTCTATGATTAGAACTAGACACTAGAAGAAGTAGGGAATGAAAGAATAAAAAATGCAGCTAAGAAGTCAGAAGTTTAAAAAAAACCCTAAATACCTCAAATTCCAGACCCTGCCCTCTACTTATACTAGCTGACCATAAAGTTAGATTAAAATCTTAGAGAACAATCTTGAGAAACAGGGAGTTTCTCCTTGTGATTTTTCACTGGTATTCTTGTGATTTTCCAATGACACCACCACTGCCCCCTTGGGTTGTTGTTTCTCCCTTTAAATACCCTTTCTCCCAGCCTCTCAGGGTTGAACTCCACTGCCCCTGCGTGGGATATGAGTCTCGACCCCAGTGCACTGGTTCCTATCAATAAACCTCATGTTTATTACAGCAAGGACGGTCTCACGTGAGTTCTTGGGGGGTCGCATCATCCCGAGACTTGAGGGAAGGTCTCCCTGTTCTGGGGGTCTTTCACTTCCTTTGCAATTTGTATCCTTTTTACCTCCTTTTGTTATTTGATTGATCTGGCTAGGACTTTGAGTTCTATATTGAATAGGTAGGGAGAGATTGGACAGCCTTGTCTAGTTCCTGATTTTAGTGGGATTGCTCCAAGTTTCTCTCCATTTAGTGAAGATAATTTTTTTAAAAATTATATGACTAAATTATTGGAACATTCTGAAGTGATATTACTTTTGTTTCCTTGGGTGGTTTTCTTGTAAAGCCAAATATGAGCATTTGTCCTTGTAGGTTGTATTTTACGTAAAACACTACTATCTGTCATTGGAGAAATTGCATTGATTTCATAGAGTTTATCCAAATTGTTTTCAAATTCTAGACCAGCAGATGCCTGAACCAAATGCACAGGTTTTAGCATCAAGAAAATGTGGCTTATATACTGAATAAGGAAGTACTTGTCTTCATATTTTTATGAAATATTTTATATAAGATTTTTCATCATTCCTTTTGTAGTCTTTGGTTATGATTCATATCAAAAAAGCTTCCCTTTAGTTCTCTGTCTTGTCTGATACTGGTGATGGAACCCAGGGCTGTGTGTATGCTAAGCAAGCCCTCTACCATTGAGTCACACCCCTTATCCTTCAGTTCTCTTTTAGTAAAGTTTGGAATTTATTTAAAAAGTTATAAATATCTTTGTGTTGGTATTTACAAAGCAAACTTCAATTACTGAAGAAGAGGGAACCTCAGTTAAAAAATAGTCTCCATCACATCAGACTGTGGGATTGTTTGAGGAGTATCTTCTTTATTAATAATGATGGAAGAGGTCTGAGTCCACAGTAAATGGTATCACTTCTATTATATAAGAGAGCAAGGTTTGTGAGCCAATACACAGCTTTTCTCTATGGTGTATGTTAGGTTTCATAAATTGTAAACTGTATTTCAAAACTTGCCTTTTATTTTATATAGTTCATTTTGCCTACATACGTGTAATGTATTATCAGTTATTCAAATATTTCATTATTATTTAATATCTATGGTGGTGGCATCTCCTTTATTTGTAACAATTATGTGTATATTTTACCGGCATATATGTGTGTATTGTGCTAATGCACTCTCCAAGGAGGGCAGAAACAGAGTTGAATCCCTTGAAACTGGAGCTACAGTGGGTTGTAAGCCTCCTTGTGGGTTTTGGAAACTGAACCTTGGGTCCTCTGAAAAGCATCAATTGCTCTTAACCACTAATCCATCTTTTAGCCTCTTGACATTTATTATTTTATTTTCTATTATATTGCATTCCTTTTATTTTTATTTTTAGATGCTATCTTCCTCTTAAATTTTAATTCTACATTAAGAATTCTACACTAAGCATTACCAGCTGCATATGTAGCAGAGGATAGGCCTATTGGGCACCAAAGGGAGGAGAAGCCCTTCCGAACACCCCCAGTGTAGGGGAATGTCAAGGTGGGGATGTGGGAAGGAGGAATCACTAGGGAGGGGGTACACCTTTTATAAAAGAAGGGGGAGGAGAGGGGATAGGAGCCTTATGGATAGGAAACCGGGGAAGGGAATAATATTTAAAATGTAAATTAAAAATATGCAATAAAAAAAGGTATGAGCCTTATAATACTGAAAGCTTCCTTCTAAGTACTGCTTGAGAGATACCATTTATTTTTAAAATATTTATATCATTTAAAATCTTTTCTAATTTCTTAATTTTTTTCTTTCATGCAGGATTATTTAGAAAATGTTTTAATTTAAAATATTTACAGTTTTCTAGTATATTTTATTATTGATCTATAGTATATTTGATATTCTAGTACATGAATTTTGTATATCTTATTCTCTTTTATTTAGACAACAAATTTTGTCTGGTTTCAATTTTTAACCTGTGCTGCGAGTTTGCTCACGGCTCAGGATATATTGTTACTTGTATTACTAGTACACTTAACAGGAGTGGATTTTTCTGTATTTGTTGGGAAAACGATATAAAGCTAAAGATTGATTTTCCAGTTTTGTCTTTCATGGAATGCTTTATATTTAATAAAACTTGTGTCTAAATTCACCTTGTTTATTTTGGTATAGTTGCTGTCAATGATAATCTTCTAATTTTGTTCAGTTAGCATATAAAATAATGGGTTCAAATATATATATATATATTTGTATGTTGTTCATATTTACATGCACCCTCCCAGTCTCTTCCTCTGTCCATTTTGCTTGTCCATTCCCTAGTGCCAAAAGTTCACTCTCTGCTCTCATACCACACATGAATATATAGTTAAATTTAGATTCCACAAATGAGAGTAAATGTGTGATATTTTGCCTTTCTTACTCTTATTGCATGTCATACATCCTCCTCATTTTTGAAATCCTCGATCTCTACAGTAGTACCCTTTTGTATTTTTTGACCCATATATAAATCTAGATTCCCATATGAAAGAAAATGTGATGTTTGTCTTTCTGAGCTTGGCTTAACTTAATTAACATAATTACCTCTAGTTGTATCCATTTTCCTGAAAGTCGCTGTTTCATTATTGTTTACTGCCAAATAACGGCATTCTGTATATATAGGACTTATAAAATCAATTTAATTGTGGATGAACACTTATTTAGGCTTGTTCCATATTTTGGCTATTGTGAATAGAGTAGCAGCAAGCGTGGACATGCAAGTGTCTGTGGGGTGTTCTATTTAGTCTTCCAATTATAACTAAGAGTGATATACTTCAGTCATAATATAATATTGTTTTAAGTTTTTTGAGGAACCACCATACTGGTTTCCATAGAGACTGAGTGTATATTCTCATTAGTGCTGCATAATGGTTTCCCTTTCCCCAAAGCCTTGTCAGTACCTATTGTTTGTTTTTGTAATGATAAATATTCTATCAATGCAAGATAGAGTTTCAAAGCAGTGTTAATGTGCATTTTCCTGATGGCTAAGGATATTGAATACTTTTTAAAGTTCTTCTCTTGAAAACTATCTATTCAGTTCATTTGTCCATTTACTGATCGGGTGATTTGGTTTTATTGTTTAATTTTGGGAGTTCTTTATAAATTCTAGATATCAATCCTCAGTCAGCTGTACAATTGGCAAAGAAATTCTCATATCTATAGTGAATCTTCTCTCTTGCAACTGTTTAATTGCTTTGTAGAAGCCTTTTAAACTGATACAAATTTATTCATCAATTTTTGTTACTATGCTCTGAGCAATTAGAATCCTTTTCAGAAAGTCTTTATGTATAACTAGATGACATGGTATTTTCTTTATATATGCCTTGGAGTATTTTATTCAATGATTTCCCCTAGCATCTTCAGAGTTTCGTTGTCTCATATGATAGGTTTTGATCCACTCAGAATTTATTTTTGTCCAGTGTAAGAGATAGGGTTCTGGTTTTCTTCTTTTATACTTGACTATCTAGTTTTGCCCATCTTCATTTGCTGAAGAGCTCTCTTTTCTCTATTGCATATTTTTGGAATCTTTGTATTTGTAAAACATTAGGTTTTTGAATGGGTGTTTTTCCTTGACCCTTTATTTCTTGTTTTTATTCCATTTTGTATGTGTCTTTTTTGGTACCAATATGCTGCTTGATTTTTTAATAATTTTCTTTTTCCTGGATATTTTACGTATTTACATTTCAAATATTATCCCCTTCCCCCCTTTCCCATACCCCTTCCCCCTGCTTCTATGAAAATGTTTCCATTCCCAACCACCCACTCTAACCCTGGCATTCCCCTAAACTGGGGAAATGAGCCTTCACAGGACCAAGTGCTTTTCCTCCAATTAATGTTCACAGATCATATGAAACCTAAGAAGAAGGAAGACGAAAATGTGCTTGATAAATTTTTATACATCATATATATCTAGCATTTTGTCTAGATTGTCCAGTTTTTCACATAATTTTTGTGGTGGTGGGGATTGAAATCTGGGCTTTCTGAATGCAAGGCTACCATTTAGATATGCCCCAGATGTGCAAAATATTAGAATATAAGTTTATAAAGTGTGTTCTAATAATCCTCTGAATTTTATTAGTGTGCATTTAATAGCCCACTTTTTTAATTTTATTAATTTGAGGCCTCTCTTATTCTGCTGATTAGTTTGGATACATTTTTGTTAGTTTATTTATTGTATTAAAGCAGTTAATATAAGAGACTGGTTTACCAACTCCCCAGAAACTTCCTAGTTCATAAATCTTGGGGTGGCTATCATTTTGCCTAGAGTTATCTAGTGAGTGTGTCAGAGAGTGTAGTAAGTAAACAGCACTGAAATTTGTACAGACAGAACTGGCCCTGTACTTTTAACACCTGCTAAGCCTTAAATATCCTGCTGAGGGTTTATGACTATGACCGTCAATAATTTGTTAGAGCTTTAAATTTCTCAGTATCCATAGAAGTGAACCTCATGGCAGATAGGTGACTCTGTAGGTTCATATACATGATGACCTAACATTCAGGGACACTAAGCTATTTTTTTCATTTTATAAATATATCTCTTTAATTTTATGATGGATCACTATTGAAATGGAAGTCATGCAATTCTTCCCAGTATCCACTTCATCTTTCCAATTTATCTTTCTTTTTAATTATTAGATTATTTAATTTACATTTCAAATGTTATTCCCTTCCCCAGTTTTCTGGCCATAAGCCCCCTATCCCATCTCCCTCTTCTTCTTCTAAAGGGGTTCTCACTCAATAACCATCCCATTTACAGCCTCCCCACCTTGGCATTCCACTACAATGGGGGGTCCAGCCTTGGCAGGAGCAAGGGTTTCTCCTCCCACTGATGCCCAGGGAGGTCATCACCTGCTACATATGCAGTTGGAGCCATGGGTCTATCCAGGTGTACTCTATGGATAGTGGTTTAGTCCCTGGGAGATCTGGTTGGTTGGTATTGTTGTTCTTATGGGATTGCAAGCCCCTTCAACTCCTTCAGTCCTTTCTCTAATTCCCCGAACAGGGACCCTGTTTTCAGTTCAATGGTTTGCTGCTAGCATTTGCCTCTGTATTGGACATGCTCTGGCTGAGCCTCTCAGGAGACAGCTACATCAGGCTCCTGTCAGCATGTACTCCTTAGCTTCATCAATATTGTCAAGTTTTGGTGGATATATATATATATATATATATATATATATATATATATATATATAGGCTGGATCCCCAGGTGGGGCAGGCCCTGACTGGCCAATCTCTCAGTCTCTGCTCCAACCTTTGTCTCCATATCCCTTCCTATTAATATATTTATTCCCCCTTTTAAGAAGAACTGAAGCATCTTCACTTTGATCGTCATTCTTCTCGAGCTTCATGTGGCCTGTGGGTTGCATCTTGGATAATTCGAGCTTTTGGAATAATATCCACTTATCGGTGAATACATAAAATGTGGACTTTTTATTAGGTTACTTCACTCAGGATGATAATTTCTAGTTCCATCCATTTGCCTATGAATTTAATGAAGTCATTGCTTTTGAGCTGAGTAGTAATCCATTGTGTAGACGCACCACATTTTCTGTATCCGTTCCTCTGTTGAGGGGTATCTGGGTTCTTTCCAGCTTCTGGCTATTATAAATAAGGCTGCTATGAACATAGTGGAGCATGTATCCTTGCATGCTGGAGCATGTTGGAGTATCTTTTGGGTATATGCCCAGGCATATTATAGCTATGTTCTCAGGTAGCACAATGTCCAATTTTCTGACGAACTGCCAGACTGATTTCCAGACTGGTTGCACTGGCTTGCAATCCCACCATCAATGGAGGCGTGTTCCTCTTTTTCCACATCATCACCAGCATCAGTTTTCACCTGAGTTTTCAATCTTAGCCATTCTAACTGGTATGAGAATGGAATCTCAGGGTTGTTTTGATTTGCATTTCCCTGCTGACTAAGGATATTGAACATATCTTTAGGTGCTTCTCAGCCATTTGATATCCCTCACCTGAGAATTTCTTGTCTAGCTTTGTACCCCATTTTTGATAGGGTTATCTGGCTCTCTGAGTTCTCTCTTTGAGTTCTTTGTATATGTTGGATATTAGCCCTCTATCAGATGTAGGATTGGTAAATATCTTTTCCCCATCTGTTGGTTGCTGTTTTTGTAGTAATGACAGTGTCCTTTGCCTTATGTTAGTTTTTTGCAGTTTTATATTGATTCTTAAAATTAGAGCGTAAGCCATTGGAGTTCTATTCAGGAAAATTTCCAGTGTATCTGGTTTGATGTGGAGGTCCTTGATCCACTTGGACTTAAGCTTTGTACAGGATGATAAGAATGGATTGATTTGCATTATTCTACCTATTTAGACCTCTCCACTTCAAAGAAGGATGTGAGGTTTCCCTTGGCCACCACTAGTCCAACAATATCACACTTATTAAAGTGCCATTTCCCATAAGTCAAGCTTTTTCAACCACCACAATAAAGGTCATAGACTTAAGAATGTTTCCTACAAACTAGGCTTTCATCCCTCCAAAAAAAAATGTTCCCCAATTCCAGCTGTCACTCTCTGCATTCTCTCCCTCCATTTCCCCATTTCTCCCACCCCTGTCCTCAAGTACTCCCAATATACCTGCAGTTCCCAAGTATGTTGATACAATTCCACACCCCACTCCTCAAGTATGAACCCCTCTTTACCTAAAAGTTCTGGACTTGTGGGTTTTAGCTTTATTGTCATTTACTTAACAACTATTACATGCTTATATGTGGATGAATACTTTTCCTAAATGCATACCTCATGATTGACTGGATACTGACAAATGTAAGAACTTATAGAGTGGATTAGAACTTACAAAACTTGTGAGCTGTTAAGTGCCTAGGACTCCCCAAATGCCTTGGTTTTCAACATTGACGTGGGGGGGGGGAGGGCTTGCTGCAGCAGATCGCACTGCAAACCTTCCATTCTAGTGCTAGTCATCTGAAGAACCCCTACCTGTATTGACAGAGCTGTGGATCCTACCCAAAACATGTCTAGAAAAATGATGGCTCTGGATTAAACTGTATGCCACTTTTCATTAGATAAGGGAATATCTGAATTCTAGAAATATCCCACTGCTAACACACAACTTTACAAAGAACAGTGAAGTGTTTTGTGATAGAAATTCAATTTATAATTTTTAGTTTAAATTTTAATATGTTAACCACAATGAGAGACTAAAAAGTATAAGACAATCAAAATTTTTATTTTATTCTTGTTTTGCAAGTTAAAGCTGAGATTTTTTCCATTACCAACTTAATTCCAATTTCAGTGTACTAGTAGGTTGGGACATTTTACAAAGACAGACAGAAGTCATCCTCATGCAGTTTCAAATCTGGAAAACAAGAATGCATGCATTGCAAAAAGATTAAACTTGAACATAATGCAACTTATAATAAGAGTATTAACATTTTGAAATGCCAAGAATCCTAAAGTCACCCAAATAGAATAAACATAGAAAGCTTTATGCTCTCCTCCCACCAGCTCCCAGTTGAGGGTACAATAGCTGGATCAGTGACTACTCTGTCTGACCTGATGTTAGATATGAATTGCCAGTGCACTAGACAGTGCCCAGATCAGAGATGTCGAAGCATCTGCTGGAAGATCCAGGCCTCGACCCTGTCTATCTCATCTCTCAGAGCTTCTGCATATTTTTCAGGGTATGCTCTGGGATGAGTCTTAGTAATGCTAGCAAAAAACTGCAAGACTTTCAATTTGGTGGTTTCTGCAAAGGCCCTTGGGCCCCACAGGAACACATGGCTAGGAGGATCACTGTTAGGCACCTGTCTGTATTCCAGGTACCCTTCCTGGACAAACTCCTCAGAGATGAGCTTCCTGGGGTCTCTATGTATGTAAGGATCCATCCCACCACACAACCCTATATTATTCAGCATTTCCCAGATAATGTCCTCACTGACATAGTTTCCCTTCATAAAAATGACACCCAGTACAACTATGAGGACACCTGTCTTGGGCATACCCTGGACATCAGTCAGCATCCCATCATAGGTGATGCCCAGGGCAGTGACAAGGACATAGGAATGGACAGAAGGGTCCACTTCTACTATGTCAAGGCCAAAGACCAGCTTCATGCACTCAGAGGCCTCACTAAAGATCAGAGGATAATATTCATCATACTCTCTACCAATGGTTTCCAGCATTTCTGCTTTGGTAGTGAATGCCTTCGTTTGATATTTGAAAAGCAGAAAGTCCACCAAATCATACACCTTTACGTTCTGTGCATTGTGCAACAAATAGAGTGGGTCTTCCAGCGCCTCTAATTGTCTGATGGAAGCCTCCTCAGATGGGCCTACAGGAATGGAGGCCAGTGCCACAGAGGGAGAGCAGGCTCTCTCAGGACTCTGGAGAGGACTTGGTATTCCACTACCATACTCGGCCTTTGAGGTGGAGGTGGCTTCTTCCTCCTCTGCTGCAGCCATGGTAGCCTGGGCATTGTCCAACTCCTGTTCGGCCTGAGCATTGTCTTGGAGGTTGCTGTATTGGATGTTATGGGCATCATCCATTGTGGTTTTCCTTGGTACAGACAGGCTGGATACTGTCCTAATCAGAACAAGGAGGACACAGACCTGGTGGGAAAGGGGAGAGAGTTTATGGATTCTATTTGCAGTCACAGTCGAACAACCTGCGAAAAGTCATGTTATTCAAAACCTCTGAATAGTGCTCTAGGCTACAAGGACTCATAGCAGTCTGAGAACCTTGAAATACAGAAACAGAAAATGAACAACCTATTTGGGGTGCAGTCAGAGGGAAGATAAGCTCAGGGATACCACCAGAATATTTGATGCCAGAGAATGTCGGGTGTTCATTTCTCAACTGTTTGAACCATTGTTATATACTTGCAGTATCTACATCCCCATAAATTCTGAGGATAGATACTTGTGCCCCGGTTACAGGATCTGAGGACACTATCCCAGAGGAAGATTTTCATATCTTTGAGTTTCAAATCATTAAGACATGCTGACCACATTCCACAGATTCAAACTGCTAGTTTGTGACTGAATTTTCATTAACAGTACTGATAATGTCTACTGTGGGGGTGCGGGGTAACAATACCCCAGTAAGTGGTGTCTTCTATGATCTTTCTGGTTACTCATGTTTCCCTTGCAAGTGCTAGACCCTGCCAATCAGATAGTCTACTGAAAAATCTTAACTGACCAGTATTTTGAAACATAATATAATGCGTGAATGGCACTTCACATCTGGCTGCACAGATTCAGACTAACTTACAAGAGATTGGACAATTCAGTGGTGTTCATGTGTCCTAAGGTGTGAGACCTGCCCTATGCTCACCTTGATAAGTGACAAGGTCTGGACTGCTTCACCTTATGATCTGAGGCTAAGTTATTTAAACCAAGGTCCTATTTCTGTGATACAGAGGGAAGAGAAGAAGAGGTAACAGAAATCGTCTATGGTCCCTGAGCTTCTTCACAGCTTACAGGAGGGCAGGTAGAGGACAAACCCCATGTTGTTTAAATGGCAGGAAATCTTCAGTCCTTACCTTCAGTCCTTGCCCTCTTGAGATATTCACTCTGATATCTCCAGTCAAACTCCCCCTTCCCAGGATCTCAGTTCCTTGAGACCTGTGACCAGAAAAAAAGATAGAGTGCGTATCAAGACATCCCCTTCCAGCAGTGTGTATGTCAGGTGTGTGAGAAGTGTTTGGGGGGCCTGTGACAGGTTTCCTTCACTTCTATATTGGAGGATGTTACATGGACTTGCACGATTCTTGGACACCTGTCTTTAAGAATGGCTATGCACCCGGGTCAAGTTGTATTCCTTCTTGATATCTGAGAAGATGACAAATCCTTTTACATCTGAGTGGGTTATCTTGGATTGGTCATATGACCTGAGTGAATCTGGGCTGATAATGGGGTTTCAAAACCCACTTGAGGTTGATTTACTGACTTCTTCCTGGCACCTTCACTTTTGTGCAATTAACACAAGACCTCATCTTTCCAAAGACATCCACATTCCTGCCAAATGGACAAGTAAGCATGACACCTAATGCCCCTGATTATTGGCCACAGAACATACTGAGATATTATAGTTTGTATATTCTGTGCTGTGGACTCATAGTCCCCAGACATACATGTCTGACATACAGCTAATCCTGTGACTCCTCTCTCTGTTCCCCATCCTGACATCACTCCTCAGCCAACCTGACTTCAAAGTCTTCATCTCGCAAATAAATCACAAACAAATCATGAAGCATAAAGGACAGGCAGTCACAGTACTCACATACCGAAGGCTTTCCTGGAAAAATTTAGGGAGTTTGGCAGGTATTAGGAAAGTCTGTGTTATGGAGGGTATTGCTCTTTTTCTCTCCTTTAGGTCTCACCATGGTAACTCAAACTTACCTAGACTGCTTACAAATGCTGGACACCTCTTCTGATAATTTTCTGATACTCCAACTGCTGCTCTGATATCCTTCAGTGGATAGGCTCACCTTCCTTAGAAAAGAGAGAGAATGATAATGGAGTGTATATGCATAACTGTGGTTTGTGTCTCACACTGCCTATGAGAGCAGCTATGAGAGCAATGGCAATGCTGGATATTATATGGAGTATTTGAAGTGTGCTGTCCATAGAGAACCCTGGATTTTACCTTGATTAACTCTCTTTCCTAGGACCTCTTTACCACGGACCTCAGAATAAGGTTCTGACCTTCTATCTACTGAGGTCAAAGAAGGCCACTCATTTGACTACCCTAGTCACGTGTACTATAATCCCTATTGTTCTGATCCTGCTGGATTATCTAATAGGACATCTCTTCAGTTTACACACAGGGTCTTCACATATCACTTCATGGAGACTGGGCTCTGTCTATTACAATTGCTCCAAAAATGATGTTACTCAGAGTCCCATTGGAGGACAGAGCCTTACTGCTAGGAATGAATTCCACCATGTTAGATACAGAATTGATATGGGGAAGCACTAATTTGGGGTTCCTCAGACTAACTGAAAACTTTCATCTTGAATACAAGGATCTGCAGGAGTACACAGAGAGCATCATGAAAGTTTAAAATATTTTCTTGAAATTTGTATAGTTTCATAAATTACAATTTAATCATATTCAACATCTCTCCTATTGTATTGTAGGGCCTTGTCAGCTCTGTCACTGGGGAGCTGGAAAAGGGGAGTTTGACTGTGCTTATCCCATGCTCCTGCTGCCAGGGCTGGTGCTAGGCCAGACAGAAGCACCTAGGCTCTGTTCTGGTGGTGGAAAACCACAAGCAGAGATGTAGGAAAGCCAGAGTTGGTAAAGGGGGTTCCTCATCTTTCATCGAGCTCAGGGCCGTGGGGTTCTCATGCTCTTAGATTTCCAAGCTATGCTGGGAATTACAGAAGAGCTGAGAATGGAGTCTGGGATCCTGGCGACTGGGAACAGCATCTAGCCAAGAGCTGGGGTAAAGTGGAGGTCCAGATTGTTCCAGTGGGTATGTTAGTCTTTAGATGGACAGCGGTTGGCATGGTGGCAATTGTGGCAGGGAGCACAGAGAGGCCTTCTAAGGGAGATTAAGCTGGGTCTCTGTAGAAGGCCTCCATGGCTTCCCACAGCAGTTCTTGGTAAACAGAGACAATCTGTGGTTCCAAACTGTTTATTGTCATGACACAAAATGGATGCTTAAAACTATACCCTGCTTCTCAGGGTGTACCTGATATTAAATACTATTTGCAGGTGGGATTTCCAAAATGGGAAGCTTATTGGCTAAAACCTTCAGGCCTCCAGGTAGCTCATTAACATGCAGAATTCTTTTTTAACCTACATGACTATACATCATTTCTCTTCTGTGTGAGAAGCATGGCCTGTGTTCCAAGTAAGGGGTTTGTTAGCAAGCTGAGAGTCAACTAAGCCTCAGGTGTGTGCCCGCTGAGCCTACATGTCCTGACCTGTTGCACGTTACCAGACTTCCTGACATGCTTTTATGTTGTACACACTCTACCAAACCCTCCATGTCCCTATAAATACTGGACTCTCATAGTTTTTAGCACATTTAGTGAAATTTGTAATACCTTTATACACTTGGGCATGTGGACATCGACTGAAGTATGATCAACTGACAAGAATCTGCAAACGTAAGGAAAACAAAATCTCCCCAGTAGGTATCAATTACCTATAGCTCCTCAGCTAGGGGTGGGACTTACATACCCCACTATGCTGGGATGTTTGTCTAACTGGGAACATACTCCTCTTGATTGTACTTGCTTAGTTGACTTGAGACTAATTAGGTAGAGCTGGTTTAATCTGGGGCGACTAAATCTGAAGCAGGATTTCAGATGTTAAACCAGAGCTCTCACCCTCACATTGTACTGGCCTCATCTGATGACTCCAGAAATCTTTTTTATTTTATCCACAAGGGTGTTGTCAATGAGTCAGTCAGGGAGCTGAGAGTCACCTAAGACTCAGGTGTGTGACACTGTGTCTCTGGGTCCTGATCTGCTCTATCTTACCAAATTTACCAGCATGATTTATGTCCTACACTCTTCCAAATCCTCCAAGTCCCATCACTACTAGACCTAAAAAAGTTTACTTAAACAGAACACATATATTCCTGGCGCATACACAAATGAACTTGAAAATGGCTCCTGTTGCCTTGGAAATGGAGTTGTGAAGCACCATTCCTGGCTATGAATCGAACCTGCAAAACCAGCAAGTACTGGTAACCATTGAAGTGTCTCTCTAACTAAAGATTCCCAGATTTCAATAGGTGAAAAAAAACAGAAAAGGCTAATTTCTACATGGTGTCATCCCATACGTTGCAGGTGTGTACAATAAGTATATAGCTGAATTAATCTACAATTCACCCTTACTTCTCACCCAGACTGTAAGAAAGAGGACTATGTCTTTACCTGGCCTTTGAGGAATTATGATTTCCTGCTCACCTATTTGATTCAAACTACAGGACTCTTTAGTAAGGGACACAAACAACAGTGCACCTGCGTTATCTTTGACCCTCCTATACAGAAAGGATGCAGTATAGGCCACCATGAATTCCATTAAAGCTAAAAGTACGGCAGCCTTTAAGCTCCAGAAAGAAAATGTTCTGTGTACTGCAAGTCCTTGGAAGTAGGTGAAATAGTGGGGCAGGAATACGGGACCACAAATAAGGGTTCTTGTTTGTTTCAGGTTAGTCAAAGGCATGCAACTGTATTAAATGGAGGCTGTCTATATGGTACAGGGCATGTGTAGGTCACCAGCAACTTACACTTGAGTCAGAAAGGGACCAAGTCCTCCTTCCTCCAGGGAACTCTAAAAATGGCATCGACACTGTAACCAACTGCTGACAGCTGGTCGGAGGCAAGAAAGTACTATTTTGAGTCTACTAGACAGCAGAGCTTGACCTGCATTTTCTGGGCCCCCCAATTATGAAAGAGTCTTTGCACTCTACTATACACTTACTCTGACTGAAAGCATGTGTCAGCCCTCCAGGATCCTAAAATTGTGATATAACACCTCCCTGAGCACCTGGATGAGGATGTGGCAGTATGTGGAGGGCCTCTTCCCCTTCAGTGAGAACTATGGCATTCTGTAACTTCCAGAAATGGCAGAAAATTATTTGGAGGACTCCAAGTCATTTCTTGCAAGAGAAAGTGCTCACTCATACCAACCAACCCGGATTTACTGCAAGAATCTGAAAAGCCTCCAGTGGTCCTTTCTATCTTATGTGAGGGTTCTACAAATAACAGAAAAACACACTCCTCTCAGAAATCTTTTTAAAAATTTAGACATTGAATCCCAGAGTAGGAATGGAAGGGGTCATTCCTCCAGATGGACCCACTGAATAACAATTTGGGTACTCTCTTGATGAGTGTTCTTTAATCTTCTTAATACTTACACTTAATACATTCCCTAATGTGGTAGTGACACCCAACTTTAAAATTATTTTGGTTGTTACTCCATAAGTGCACTTTTGCAACTGTTGTGAATCCTAATGTAAATATCTGATATGAAGGGTGTTTGATATATAATCCCAAAAGGGTTGTGTCCCACAAGTTGAGAACCATGTTTCTAGCCTGCCGGGGACCTAAACAATCCACCGACAGGGAAGTTACTGCAACATGAATGTGAACTTACCCCTGAGGCTCATGTAACCTTAAACATTGCTCCTCTACATTGTTGAAAGTGAGCAGAGGCTGAATTCTGCATCTGGGGCCATGTTTAGTGCCCAGTAACAATGGCATGTGACACTTTCTCTGGACTGGAGCTTTTATGGTCCACTCTCAGGTCTAACTTCCTCCCTGAATGTGAGCTAAGCTTATTTCTGAGAACTTCTTAACTATGCCTGTATTCGTGGACCACAAAGTTGGACCCAGCAAGCATCTCCTGCTAAAAGCTTGTTACATTCCATGCAATGCTAACTGAAGGGTGAAATTGGCATTATTATTGGTCCTTATGTCCTGATGGAGACTTTTTGCCTGCCCTAGGCTCTCACCCACATTCAGAAAGCAGGGTGTAGCTGTATTGCTACAAGGAATCTCACAAGATGTTGCAGAGTCTGGGAACTGTTTGTATGCAGATGTGGAAGCTTGGATAACACCCCTACTTGTTTCAAGATCCTGAAAATGATACAAGTTAACCAGGTGGTTTGGGCTTACCCATCTAGAAACAATCTTCCAAAAGCCACTCTCATCTAGCATCTTTATTTAAAATGATTGTGATGTCTGATTTCTGAATTGGTAACTATTGCCATAGTCCCAAGAGAAGGAAGGGAATAAGATTATTTCAATTAATTTTCCCTTGTTTAAAGTAGCTCACATTTTCTATCCAATAAATTGTGGGGTCACTCATCGCCAAGCAGGGTTTTCACACTACAATCCTGGGAACATGTTTCACCCAGTATACTATTCCACCTCCTTCTCTAACAGAACAACTTAAAATATTGTCTTTCCTTTGTCCTCAGGTATCATGGAACAAAGGGTTCACTCCTACAGGTGAGCTCTACTTGAAGCTAGGCTGACATTAGGGATGGAATTGCATTATTTCTGGAAACATCAGAGTGGAAGGTGTGCTTTCCTCCACCCTAAGCTGTCATCTCTGGTACAAAATTGTTCTAGAAACCTGAGAAAAATCCCCCAGTGGCACAGTATGGAAGGTAGGGGGTGTCTGTCTTTCAAACTCAAGACCATGTGTGGAAACTGTGTTTGTTGGGGTGGGGTAATCAATGTATCATGAGTAGATTTGGAGTCAGAGGGATTTCTTACCTCAACTGGAAAGGCACAGCGAGGCCACCAACAATCCAGCTGTCTCACAATATGGTGCTGCATCCACAAAGTCACCAGATGTTTAGGACTGGACAATCACTCTATCTCAAAAGTCAGCACAGAAATTTTCATAAAATTAAAGAACCTCAGAATACATCCCCAAATTCCCGGTGTCACCACAATTAGATGGATGTAGATATCTGTCTCATTAGCTAAAGTCAGCACTGAAGCACTCTTTAAACTCAACAAAATCTCACAAAATGGAATTCAGGTTTCAGAGTTCACTGATAACAGAACTGAAGGTCCAGCTCTTTCCAATAAGTAGTGCCTGTTTGCTTCAAGACCCCAAATGAATACAAATCTAACTTAATTCTCTGGTCCTATGGATCCTGGATCCAGCTTCAGAAACCCACTAACGTTTACTCCCCATGTAAACTTCACAAGGAAAATGTCACCTGATCCTGCATCTGTGAGTACCTCTGAAATAGCACCAAAGAGTCTCAGAGGAATCTCATTCCCACGAGCATGCCCCTGTTTGGTGCAGGTTACATCATTAAAACATTAGCATTCGTGGTTCCCTTAAAAAAAAAAAAAAACAAAAAAACAATGTTTCCACAATCCGTTCAAAGCTACTCGTTTCACTCATCTCGAGATTCCACCTGAATTCCTCCGGGAATGTTAGAAAAAGGAAAAGACAGTCTCCAGAAACCCGAAGTAAGGAGTTCATTCCCACAAGCTTACTCAACTGGGGGTTAGGGAGGCCAAAGAGATGCAGCTGTATTATTTGGGGAAGCTTCTCTCCTGAAAGGTACCGAGTGAGCCTGAAATTCTTACACCAACTGGCAGAGAGAAGCGACCTCCCTTCCAGGCATCTCACAAAATGGCGCCGAGTCCACAAAGTCTCCGGATATGAAAGCCTGGGGAGGCGCTCTATACCACAAGTCAGCACCGAGGTTCCTTTAAACTCAGGAAACTCAAAAATGTTCTCGCAGCCCCCTATGTCGATAGATATAGATGACTGTGGAGTGTCTCATACACTACCAGGTCAGCACCGAGGCATCTTTGAAACTCAATGGACCTCAGCAAAAGGCCCTCAGCCTGCGGACTCCTCGGCCATGGAAACCAGAACAATAGTCTTTCGAGAATGGGGCTCCGTTTGCTTCAGGACCCCAAAACGACAAACATCTACCTCATTTGTCGGGGCCTGTGGTCCTTGGATCCAGCTTAAATAACCTACACATCCACTTTGCATCAGAATAAAAATGTCACACCGTCACGCATTTCTGGGAACACTGGAAATGGTGCCCAAGGACAGTCCTGGACAAGTAGATTAGGCGCTCATTCCCTCGCAGCTGTCCCAATTTGGTGAGGTTGTATTCTTAACACCATATGATCTGGGTGACTTTGGTCCAACCACTGTTTTCACAGTCTAGTCTTAGCTACCTGTTTGAAATGGCCAACTATTCCATCGCTTTTCCTCAGGGAAAGTTTCCAGTGACTTTAGACCATCTCTAGAATCCAGGAGTAAGGGGCTAGTTCACACAAAGTTACCTGACTGCGAACTAAGCAGACTAAAAGGGTGAAGCACTATTATTTAGGAACTGTCTGTCCATGAAGGTTTCAGAGCAAGCCTGAAATTCTTACCTCAACTGTAACAGCGAGGCGACCACCCTTCTAGGCGTCTGACAAAATGGCGCTGAGTGTACAAGATCACCACCTGTGAAAGCCTGGGGAGGCGCTCTGTTCCAGAAATCAGCCCAGAGTTTCCTTTAGGCCTCAGGAAACTCAAAAATGTTCCCGCAGTCCCCGTGTTACGAAATATATGACTGCAGACGGACTCACATGGCCAAGTCCTCACTGAGGCATCCCTTAATCTCAGGAAACGTCAAAAAACAGTCCTCAGGCTCTTCTCTTCACCAACAAGGAGATTGGGGCCCAAGCTGTTTCCGGTAATGGGGCTCACGTTTAATTCCAGATCCAAAAATGATACAAAAGTAGTTTGTCTGAGCCTGTGGTTCTTGGATCCACCTTAAACAACCTATTCTTCCACTTTACATCCTCAAGCATTTCTGGGAACATCAGAAATGGTGCCCAAGGACAGAGTCCGGGATAAAGTAGAGTACGGGTTTATTCCCACGCTGCTGCCCCCGTTTGGTGAGGTTATATTATTAACACCATATGATCTGGGTGACTTTGGTCGAACCACTATTTTCACAGTCTATTCTTAGCTACCTGTTTGAAATGGCCAACTATTCCATCGCTTTTCCTCAGGGAAAGTTTCCAGTGACTTTAGACCATCTCTAGAATCCAGGAGTAAGGGGCTAGTTCACACAAAGTTACCTGACTGCGAACTAAGCAGACTAAAAGGGTGAAGCACTATTATTTAGGAACTGTCTGTCCATGAAGGTTTCAGAGCAAGCCTGAAATTCTTACCTCAACTGTAACAGCGAGGCGACCTCCCTTCTAGGCCTCTGACAAAATGGCGCTGAGTGCACAAGATCACCACCTATGAAAGCCTGGGGAGGCGCTCTGTTCCACAAATCAGCCCAGAGGTTCCTTTAGGCCTCAGGAAACTCAAAATGTTCCCGCAGTCCCCGTGTTACGAAATATATGACTGCAGAGGGACTCACATGGCCGAGTCCTCACTGAGGCATCCCTTAATCTCGGGAAACGTCAAAAAACAGTCCTGTTCACCAACAAGGAGACTGGGGCCCAAGCTATGTCCGGTAATGGGGCTCACGTTTAAGTCCAGATCCCAAAATGATACAAAAGTAGTTTGTCTGAGCCTGTGGTTCTTGGATCCACCTTAAACAACCTACTCTTCGACTTTACATGCTCAGGCATTTTGGGAACATCAGAAATGGTACCCAAGGACAGAGTCCGGGATAAAGTAGAGTAGGGGTTTATTCCCACGCTGCTGCCCCCGTTTGGTGAGATTATATTCTTAACACCATATGATCTGGGTGACTTCCGTACAACCACTGTTTTCACAGTCTAGTCTTACCTACCTATTTGAAATGGCCAACTATTCCATCGCTTTTCCTCAGGGAAAGTTTCCAGTGACTTTAGACCATCTCTAGAATCGAGGAGTAAGGGGCTAGTTCACACAAAGTTACCTGACTGGGAACTAAGCAGACTAAAATGGTGAAGCACTATTATTTAGGAACTGTCTGTCCATGAAGGTTTCAGAGTGAACCTGAAATTCTTACCTCAACTGTAATTGCGAGGCGACCTCCCTTCGAGGCGTCTGACAAAATGGCGCTGAGTGCACAAGATCACCACCTGTGAAAGCCTGGGGAGGCGCTCTGTTCCACAAATCAGCCCAGAGGTTCCTTTAGACCTCAGGAAACTCAAAAATGTTCCCACAGTCCCCGTGTTACGACATATATGACTGCAGAGGGACTCACATGGCCGAGTCCTCACTGAGGCATCCCTTAATCTCGGGAAACGTCAAAAAACAGTCCTCAGGCTCTTCTCTTCACCAACAAGGAGCTTGGGGCCCAAGCTGTTTCCGGTAATGGGGCTCACGTTTAATTCCAGATCCCAAAATGAAACAAAAGTAGTTTGTCTGAGCCTGTGGTTCTTGGATCCACCTTAAACAAACTACTCTTCCACTTTACATCCTCAGGCATTTCTGGGAACATCAGAAATGGTGCCCAAGGACAGAGTCCGGGATAAAGTAGACTAGGGGTTTATTCCCACGCTGCTGCCCCCGTTTGGTGAGGTTATATTATTAACACCATATGATCTGGGTGGCTTTGGTCCAACCACTGTTTTCACAGTCTAGTCTTAGCTACCTGTTTGAAATGGCCAACTATTCCATCGCTTTTCCTCAGGGAAAGTTTCCAGTGACTTTAGACCATCCCTAGAATCGAGGAGTAAGGAGCTAGTTCACACAAAGTTACCTGACTGCGAACTAAGCAGACTAAAAGGGTGAAGCACTATTATTTAGGAACTGTCTGTCCATGAAGGTTTCAGAGCGAGCCTGAAATTCTTACCTCAACTGTAACAGCGAGGCGACCTCCCTTCTAGGCCTCTGACAAAATGGCGCTGAGTGCACAAGATCACCATCTGCGAAAGCCTGGGGAGGCGCTCTGTTCCACAAATCAGCCCAGAGGTTCCTTTAGGCCTCAGGAAACTCAAAATGTTCCCGCAGTCCCCGTGTTACGAAATATATGACTGCAGAGGGACTCACATGGCCGAGTCCTCACTGAGGCATCCCTTAATCTCGGGAAACGTCAAAAAACAGTCCTGTTCACCAACAAGGAGACTGGGGCCCAAGCTATGTCCGGTAATGGGGCTCACGTTTAAGTCCAGATCCCAAAATGATACAAAAGTAGTTTGTCTGAGCCTGTGGTTCTTGGATCCACCTTAAACAACCTACTCTTCGACTTTACATGCTCAGGCATTTTGGGAACATCAGAAATGGTGCCCAAGGACAGAGTCCGGGATAAAGTAGACTAGGGGTTCATTCCCACGCTGCTGCCCCCGTTTGGTGAGGTTATATTATTAACAGCATATGATCTGCGTGGCTTTGGTCCAACCACTGTTTTCACCGTCTAGTCTTAGCTACCTGTATGAAATGGCCAAGTATTCCATCGCTTTTCCTCAGGGAAAGTTTCCAGTGACTTTAGTCCATCTCTAGAATCCAGGAGTAAGGAGCTAGTTCACACAAAGTTACCTGACTGCGAACTAAGCAGACTAAAAGGGTGAAGCACTATTATTTAGGAACTGTCTGTCCATGAAGGTTTCAGAGCGAGCCTGAAATTCCTACCTCAACTGTAACAGCGAGGCGACCACCCTTCTAGGCGTCTGACAAAATGGCGCTGAGTGCACAAGATCACCACCTATGAAAGCCTGGGGAGGCGCTCTATCTCACAAATCAGCGCAGAGGTTCCTTTAAACTTAGGAAACTCAAAAATGTTCTCGCGGCCCCCTATATCGCTAGATATAGATGACTGTGGAGTGTCTCATATACTACCAGGTCAGCACCGAGCATCATTTAAACTCAATGGACCTCGGCAAATGGCCCTCAGCCTGCGGACTCCTCGGATATGGAAACCAGAACAAGAGTCTTTCGAGAATGGGGCTCTGTTTGCTTCAGGACCCCAAAACGACAAACATCTACCTCATTTGTCGGGGCCTGTGGTCCTTGGATCCAGCTTAAATAACCTACACATCCACTTTGCATCAGAATAAAAATGTCACACCGTCACGCATTTCTGGGAACACTGGAAATGGTGCCCAAGGACAGTCCTGGACAAGTAGATTAGGCGCTCATTCCCTCGCAGCTGACCCAATTTGGTGAGGTTATATTGTTAACACCATATGATCCGGTGACTTTGGTCCAACCACTGTTTTCACAGTCTAGTCTTAGCTACCTATTTGAAATGGCCAACTATTCCATCGCTTTTCCTCAGGGAAAGTTTCCCGTGACTTTAGACCATCTCTAGAATCGAGGAGTAAGGGGCTAGTTCACACAAAGTTACCTGACTGCGAACTAAGCAGACTAAAAGGGTGAAGCACTATTATTTAGGAACTGTCTGTCCATGAAGGTTTCAGAGCAAGCCTGAAATTCTTACCTCAACTGTACCTGCGAGGCGACCACCCTTCTAGGCGTCTGCCAAAATGGCGCTGAGTGCACAAGATCACCACCTATGAAAGCCTGGGGAGGCGCTCTGTTCCACAAATCAGCCCAGAGGTTCCTTTAGATCTCAAGAAACTCAAAAATGTTCCCGCAGTCCCGGTGTTACGAAATATATGACTGCAGAGGGACTCACATGGCCGAGTCCTCACTGAGGCATCCCTTAATCTCGGGAAACGTCAAAAAACAGTCCTGTTCACCAACAAGGAGACTGGGTCCCAAGCTATGTCCGGTAATGGGGCTCACGTTTAAGTCCAGATCCCAAAATGATACAAAAGTAGTTTGTCTGAGCCTGTGGTTCTTGGATCCACCTTAAACAACCTACTCTTCCACTTTACATGCTCAGGCATTTCTGGGAACATCAGAAATGGTACCCAAGGACAGAGTCTGGGATAAAGTAGAGTAGGGGTTTATTCCCACGCTGCTGCCCCCGTTTGGTGAGATTATATTCTTAACACCATATGATCTGGGTGACTTCCGTACAACCACTGTTTTCACAGTCTAGTCTTAGCTACCTATTTGAAATGGCCAACTATTCCATCGCTTTTCCTCAGGGAAAGTTTCCAGTGACTTTAGACCATCTCTAGAATCGAGGAGTAAGGGGCTAGTTCACACAAAGTTACCTGACTGCGAACTAAGCAGACTAAAATGGTGAAGCACTATTATTTAGGAACTGTCTGTCCATGAAGGTTTCAGAGTGAGCCTGTAATTCTTACCTCAACTGTAACCGCGAGGCGACCTCCCTTCCAGGCGTCTGACAAAATGGTGCTGAGTGCACAAGATCACCACCTATGAAAGCCTGAGGAGGCGCTCTGTCTCACAAACCAGCCCAGAGGTTCCTTTAAACTTAGGAAACTCAAAAATGATCCCACAGTCCCCATATTACCAAATATATGACTGCAGAGGGACTGACATGGTCGAGTCCTCACTGAGACATCCCTTAATCTCGGGAAAGTTAAAAAAAAAAAAAAAAAAAAACAGTCCTCAGGCTCCCCTTTTCACCAATATGGAGACTAGGGCCCAAGCTGTGTCCGGTAATGGAGCTCCGGTTTGATTCAGAATCCCAAATGGTACAAAAGTAATTTAATTGTCTCAGACTGTGTGTGGATCCTGGATATCTGCTTTTCGACTCTCTGTGACAATAAAATTACCACATGTTCCCGCATTTCTGGTATCCTCTCAAATGGTGCCTAAGGAGAGGGAGAGGCTGATTCCCAATTGGGTGCTTCTGTTTCGTGCAGGTGACATCATTAGTAACCTACTATGTGTGTCAATCTGATCCAACTACTGCTTCCACAGTCCAGTCTTAGCTGGTCGTTTGACACATCCAACTATTCCACAGCTATTCCTCAGGGAATGTTTGAAAATGGCAACTTTAGACAGTCTCCAGAATTGAGAAGTAAGGAGCTTATTTCCACAAGGTTACTCAACTGGCAGCTTGGGAGGCCAAAGGGATGAAGCTTTATTATTCGGGGAGAACATCTATCCTAAAAAGTTTCAGAGTGAACCCAAAATTCTTGCCTCAACTGGGAAAGCTAGACATTGTCCCTTCCAGGAGTCTCACAACATTGCAAAATTTTATTATGTAGTTTGATCTTACAGAGGCAGCGTCTCCAAGGTCCACTCTTAGGTTTGCTTTTTCACTCAGTGTGCTAATCAATAGTTTTTCCCTCGTGGACTATTTATAAATGGAAGCTATGTATAAATCGTCTCTAGAAATTTGAGGCATCAGCTCATTCCCACAACTGGACCACCTGGTTCTCCACAGAGCCAAGGGATGAATCTGCATTCTTTAAGTACTGGTTATCATGGAAAGAAAATTATGTAGTCAACACTAATCTCTTTTTTATTTGTGTTTTTCTTTAATTAAAAATAATTTTTTTCCCTAAAGTGTATTTTGATTATGATTCCCCCCATAATCTCCCCAGTTTTTCCCACTTCACACCTTGTCTGGATTCATACCTTCTCTGCATCTTCTAAGAAAAGAGTTAACTCAGGAGTAATAATAAAATAAAATAAAATAAGAGAAATAAAAACAAAGAAATCATAATGTGACAAAAACAGCCAAACAAGAAAAAGAGTCAAAGAAAAGGCACAAGAAACATATATGCAGAGACTCACACTATTGGACAGACTGGAACCCCAGAAGAACACAACTACAGAACTCACATTAAAGCACATTGATCTTGTTTTACCTTCATGACTTTTTATATCTTTTTTCCTTCTTTTTGGGTGTAATACCTTTCAGTGTGTAGACAATTCATATGCTGTTCATCCATTCATCCATTAATGGACCTTTGGGTCATTTTTATCTTTTTCTCTTCTTTTTTTCTTTTATCACTGTGTTTTAATTTATATTTAAGTTTTATCCCCTTTCCAGGTTTCTCCTCCAGAGTCTGGCTATACCACTCCTCCCACCCCTGATTCTATGAGAGTCCTCCTTCACGAAAACACACACTGAAATTCCCCTACACTGGGGCATCAAGCCTTGAGTGAACCAAGGCCCTCTCCTCCCACTGATGAACAACAGTTAGGCCATCATCTGCTACATATACAAATGGTCCACTCGTTTTTTTTGTTTTGTTTTGTTTTTTGTTTTTTGTTTTGTTTCTTGAGATGGTGGCTTGGTCCCTGGGCACTCTGGGAGGTCTAGTTGGTTGGTATTGTTCTTCTTATGAGTTTCCACACCCATTCAGCTACTTCAATCCTTTCTCTAACTCTTCCACTGGGGATCCCATTTTCAGTTCAGTGGTTGGCTTTGACAGGAGCCTGATATACCTAAGAAGTGCATGCTAACAGGAGCCTGATATAGCTGTCTCCTGAGAGGCTCAGCCAGAGCATGACAAATACAGAAGCGAATGCTAGCAGCAAACCATCGAACTGAGAATGGGGTCCCCATTGGAGGGGTTAGAGAAAGGATTGAAAGAGGTGATGGGGTTTACAACACCTTAAGAACAAGAATACCAACCAACCAGTGCTCCCAGGGACTAAACCACCATCCAAAGAGTACACATGGACAGATATATTACTCCAGCTACATATGTAGCAGAAGATAGCCTTGGTGGGCACCAATGGGAGAAGTCCTTGGTCTTACCAAGGCTAGACCCCACAGTGTAGGGGAATGTCAGAGCAGGGAAGCAGGAAGGGGTGGGTGGTTGGGTGGGAGAACACCCTCATAGAAAAAGGGGGAAAGATGATTGGATAGGGGGTTTACATTTGAAATGTAAATAAAAATCCAGAAAAACTTTTTAAAATAATTTTTAAAAAGAATGAAATCATGAAATTTGCAGCTAAATGGGTGGAGCTATAAAAAATCACCCTGATTGAGGTAACTCAGACATAATAAGACAAACTTGGTATGTGTTTGTTCCTTTGCATTTGCAAATAATAGCAATCAAGTCTCAATTAAGAAATCTACAATCAGCCAGGCATGGTGGCTCATACCCAGCACTCAGTAGACAGAGGCAAGCAGATCTCTGAATTTGAGGTCAGTCTAGTGTACAGAATAATGTCCATGACAGCCAAGGCAAGACACCCAATCTTGAAAAGGGAAACAAACAAAACAAAACAAAACAAAAGGAACAACAAAAAAGGCTACAATCTATAGAGCCACAAAGGTTATCTGTATAGTAATGGGCAATGGAGGAGTCTGGATTTTCCTTGGAAACAGACTTAGAGTAGACAGACATGGATATAAGGGGAAGAGGGAAGAGTCCAGGTTCTGATTTAGCCTTAAATTCAAGAGCAGTGTGAAAGTTTAATGTACTGTGACACTCTTTTCTATATGGATTAGGTTTACTGATTACTTACTTTTGTTGACAGCAAGTAAAACACAAATTCAATACTACCCATAAAATAAGATTTTATTTAATAAAAGCCCGCAATCCAAATAATGAATTAAGGCAACACAAAAGAAGCCAAAAAAGATAAGGGAATGTCAACTGAACTAGTTTTCGTCATAGGCCTCAATTGGCATTCTTTCAAGATGTTTGGAAATTTATGTAGACACACGAAGAATAGTCAGTATCTTTGCTGGCATTTCAAGTCTATGTTAGGTAGTAATTTACTTTTAAATTTTGGAATGGGGCGACTTGCCTAAATTTGAAGAAAGGCAAATTGTACCACTTAGTAGAAAGAAAACCGCAGCTATAATTGCCAAAGCCACGGCACTTCCCATCTTCTGAATGTCTGGGTGGGAAGGCATATGGAAAGATGGTGGGAAGGCAACCCCCCATTTGCGCACGATGGCTATGTAATTGAACAAAACAGCAAGGTAAAGAAAGCTGCTAGCAATGATGTTCAGAATCCCTGAAAGGCTGAATGGATTGCAGGTGGCATTCCTCCGTACTCTTCCCATACTCACATTCGAAAGAGCAATAATGGTGGTGATTTTCCCAAAGAGCCCAAGAAAGCTAGAAACCAGCAGCAAGTGCTGGTTTATTCGAATATACAAAGGAACGAAGGAATCACGGTAGTTGTATTGGTGACATAATCTGTTGTTGCTGGAGTTGCTGTCAGTGTGGAAAATGCAGGCTCTCCATATGCCCACAAAAGCCACTGTAGGCTTGAGGATCACAGGGTCTTCATAGTGCCACACTTGCCACTGAGGGAGGCCTATGGATATGCAACAAAGTAGCCAGGCCACTGTGGTCAAAGCAAAACCTCCCATTTGGTAATGGCAATTTTTCATCAGCATGATGGTGAATACTTGTGAACTGCAATGACATACAAGGTGAGGATGGTTACTTGGGACATGAACAATACACTCAGATTTACAGTACTATGGTAAAAGTTATGTTTGAGAGAGTAGTTCTTGATTTGGAGGACTGCAACTGTTTAAGTAATGTGAGAAAACTCTAAGAAGGCTCCTGTGGCAATATTGCCAGGCTGATAAATAATCCACATACCTTCTAGAATTTTTAATTCTTACATTAGGTTTTGAACTACTGGAAATCCTTCTGCCTCTAATTCTCAAGGACTAGTCGGAGGCATGAGTCCCTACAATCATGTTTCTGGGCATGTATATGGATGTACATGTACATGAATGCTTGCATGCATGTGTGCATGTGTTATATATCTTTGTTTGTGTGAATGTACGTGCATGTAATTATGCACATGTGTTAGATTAGTGCATGTCAGTGAAATGTTCTACCACAAATCTACACCTCTATAATCAGAAGAGATTCATAGGATGTGTTTTCAGGAAGTCTCTATATATGTGTCCTTCATTGTGGCCCCAAGAAAATTTAAGGATATATTCAAAGTGGACCAAAGGGAACTCAGACCCCTGAAGTCAACAATCTATTAGGTTCGAAGAATTTATAATAAGAAAAAAAGGTAACTCCCTTTTTATTGATCAAGAAGCAACATTTAGAGGCAATATGGGTTTAACTTTTAATAATCTTTTGTTAATTCCATAGATTGCATGTGCAGTATGATTTCTAGGTGGTATTTGTGAACGATGGACTCAACAGGAATCAATATATGTATATATCTAAATGTATGCTCTAGTTGAGCAAAGGATAAAAAGATAAAGTCACATGTGGGCAGAAATTCTTAAAAGATATTCTCCCTCACTCAATCAAATGTAGAACTCTAAATGTTAGAAATGAGGAGTGTGGCTATCACCTCATATCTGAGTCTGCTCAGAAATGAAAGCTCAAGTTATCTATCAGTCTAGCATTGGGTGCAGGCAAATGGCAGGTATAGTTTAAGGTAAATGGAGGCAGTGAGGCAAGACAAGTCATCCAAATCAAACTTTGGAAAGCATGTGGAAAAGTGTCTAAGAGTCTTTCTTAGTAATAATTTGAACAGTGGCATAATGTGAGGGATTGTTGAAGTTGTAAGCCAGAAACCCATTGTTATAACCAGACTCTTTCTGCAAAGGACCTCATTGAATATCCTGTATGCCCTCAAAATTGTTCTGTAATCCAGAATGCTCTTGAAGTTGTAGTCCTCTTGCCTTTGCCTACACCTGGATACTACAATATATTCATAAAAATAGAACTTAGAAAAGCAAATATTAATATTTGTATTAAATCCATGAGCTCTATGTTTTTTCAGGGTTTTGAGAAATAAAGAAATATAGACTCATTCTCTAGGGAAAAGCTCTAATCAGAGATTCCACTGACAATGGTTTTAAAAACCTGCTCTGTTTCATTCTTATTACAATCCTAAGTAAATCAAAAGCTCCTTGTATGTGTTGGCACCCTCTGAGAGTTAGGAATGGAGATATAGGATTTCATAGAGTAGCAGAAGAAACAACCCTGTCCTGGTGAAAGAAATTGGAAGAACCAGAACTTCTCAGAATACAGTAACTTGAAGGATGCTTAACAAACATGCTTTCACAAGTAGCACACTGGTTGATCACACAAACAACTCAAGGGGGCAGAGTGGGACAAAAATGGTCAAAATTAAAAATTCAAATATGGTGTCTACTGAACACATTAACTCTTTCACACAATATTGTTTTGTTTCACCAACATAATGCTTTTGAACCACCAAATCTTAAATCTTCTCTGTTGGTTATCGTCTAGCTACGACCACCATATCTCAGAGAAAAACCCAAGAGGAGTATAAAACATTTCAATTATGTCATATGTTAAGATATTTCAGCCTATCAATTTTGACTCTGTGGTTTTCAGGGATGAAAAAAACAGAATATCTCTGTGGCAGGTGTAAGTGACAGTGGCTACTCATCTCATAGTGGACAGGAAGAAGAGAGATAGTAGGAAACAGAGATAAGTGGAAACCATCAAAAACATGCCTCTTCCTCTCTACTTTCCCCAGGTATCTCCTTGAGTTCCCAGAATGTCCTAAAATAGCACCACCAGGTACAGTCCAAGGATTTGATATATGAAAAAGAAAACATGGAAAGAGAAATGTAAAATGTATGTTATATGGGGGAGGGGGGAATAGGAAATCTAGTGTTGGAGCCATATACTGCTTTCAAGAAGATAAGTTTAAAGGAAAGCCTGATACAAAATGAAATAAAACAAGTGATGCCTTCAGGAAAAGACACTATCTAGATAAGCTTCCAATGTTTTGAAAGGAATTAAAAGGAAGCTTAATCAGCAAAGAAAGTCATTAACAAATGAAATTTTATGGAAATGTAATTCAAGGAGTGGGCCTGAATCCAGACCGAAAAAACAGCATAGCTTGGAACCATCAGCCACGTGACCCTGGATTTAGAGTGAAGATGGATAAAAGAATCTCCCACCATAGATAAGGAAAGTCGCAAAGCATGTTGTGTGGCTGAAGAGTACCTGTATGGAGGCCCAAAAGGTCCATTTTATGAAGTTATAAAAGTAAAGCCTGGTATGATTTGGGGACCTCAAATCATGGGAGATGCAAAGGCCATAGAATACCTGCCACAAAATCTGCATACAAGGTGTGAAACCAGCCTAGGGGAGAGAAGTGTGTTGCATTCAGCAAAGCTGGAGAGAAAGGATCATCTATATTGTTTGCTGTGAGACATAGACACAATTTACAATTTTTCTGCTAGCTTCTTATCGCAGTTTGGTCCAGTATTTCCTCACAATGCAACAATGAAATGATAATGTATATCCTCTGCCATTGTATATTGTCAAGTATGTGATTTGCTATTTGAATTTACACGTGCTATCAGTTCAGAGATTGTTTTGAGTCTCAAGAGAGACTTTGGACTTTGAGAGAATGTTGAGACTATGAAGGTATTTCAGGGAGTTTGGAGGCTGGATGGAATGTGGTTTTGCATTTTGATATTGCTGCAAAGTTTATGGGGGCCAGAGAATGTAGTGATATGAATGAGGGTTATTGATATGTATGAGTGCTGTGTCCCTAGATAGTGAATTGTTTGAGAAAAAATTAAATGTGACTTTGTTGGAAGATGGTAGCTTTGTTGAAGGCAATGTTGCTTTTGGTGGTTTCAAAAGCACATACAATGCCCCAGATTCAGTCTCTCTCTCTCTCTCTCTCTCTCTCTCTCTCTCTCTCTCTCTCTCTCTCTCTCTCTCTCTCTCTCTCTCTTCACTTGCAATTGCTGACCACATGTGAGTTCTCAACTATGAATGTATTGCTTCCTGTCATGATATCATAGACTAATCCTCTAATACTGTGAGCGAGGACCCAATTAAATGCTTATATTCATAAAAATTGCCTTGACTATGATGTCTCTACCCTAATCGAACAGTACACAAGACAGAACGTATCTCAAATACCATGGGATTCAACTAAGGAAGTCCCTGGGTGTTCAAATCTATAAAGTCAAAAAACATGATGGTGGTTGCTAGGGCCCAGAGGAGGGAGAAATAAAAGTAGACATTGCTAAGTATAAATCAGTTAGAGAAGATTAAAAGTGGTAATGGTTTCACAAGACAAGAGCAAATAGTTTTTCTGTTGTGGAACTATCCACTTAAAAGTGTCAGTGGTGAATTTTGGTATGAATGAGTCTTTAACCTCATTTTTCAAAGTATACAATAAAGTTGGATGGAAACTCTACTAACCAGAGACACAATCTTCAAGTGAACTGATGGTAGGTGCTGTTGCTTGGCAGTCAGTTAGGTAAGGCAGTGAAGATGACAAGGAAATTGGTCCTCTCACTAGCCCTTTGAGGCTCCTTGCTGGCTTCACCATCAGCTCTAAGCATTTAGCCTACTACTGAACTAGTTCTAGTTCTGAGAACTCTATGAACTCATCAAATTCCAGTCCTCGCTGACATCACTGTCCTGTGTTCTTTTATTAATGTTTGAGTACCATGAGACTATTGATACTGTGGGGGAGATTGTTGTACTGTTTGTGCTTTCTTTTGTAGTGTACTTTCTTTTCAACATTTGAAGTATTTAGTGGGTTTACTAATAGGACTCTCTACTTATTTTACACCTGACTGATTCAGACTTGTGAACAGTTTTTTTTCCTTTTCTCACTCCAAAGAATAGTTACTATTTACTTACTTACATCCCAAACTCTATTCCCCACTCCTGGTCCCTTCCTCACATAGTCTTTCCCTCATCTCCCATCCCCTTTTCCTCTGAGAGAGAGAGAGGACCCACTGGGTATCCCTCCACATACCCTGGCATATCAAGTCTCTACCAGATTAGCCACATCCTCTCCCATTAAGGCCACACAAGACTGTCACAGAGACTGAGCTGCATGTGTGCTACATATATGCCAGGGACCATGTATGTTCTTTGCTGGAGACTTGTTCTGAGATCTCTCAGAGTTCTAAGTTAATTGACTCTGTTGCTCTTTCTGCAGGGTCTCAATATCCTTCTTTAATCCTTCCTCCAACTCTTCAACAAGTGTCCACTCAAATTTAGCTGAGGGTATCAGCATCTGTTTCAGTATGTTGCTGGGTAGAGGCTCTCAGAAGACAGTTAAGCTAGGCTCCTATCTACAAGTACAACAGATTAATGATATCAGGGATTGGTGTTTGCCTATGAAAATGGGTTTCAAGTCAGGCTGGTTATTGGTTGGCCTTTCCTTCAGTCTCTGCTCCATCTCTGTATTTTTTTAGACAGGATAAATTTTTGGTCAAAAAGTTTGTGGGTGTGTTGGTGCCCTTATTTCTCCCCTGGAGATCCTGCTTACCTGCAGGAAGTGGCTTCTTCAGATTCTGTGTCCCCACTGTTAGACATCTTTGCCAACATCACCCTCACTGACTCCTAAGAGCCTCCCCTATTCCAGGTCTCTGAGACTTCCTAGACATTCCCCTCTTTTCACCAACCAGCAACTACAGATTTCCATTCGTTCTCCCGGCCCTCTGGGTATCTCTCCTTCTCTTCATACACTGAATCATGCCTCCCCATTTTCTCCACCTTCCCACTCCCACCCAATTCCCTCACACCCTCTGCCTCTTATGACATTTTGTTTTCCCTTCTAGGTGTGATTCAAGCATCCTTTCTTAGACCTTCCATCTTGTTGAACTTCTTTGCATATTCTGTGATATGGCTAAGCCACTATCAGTGAGTACATACCATGCATGTCCTTTTGGGTTTAGATTGCCTCACTCAAGATATTTTCTAATTCAATCTATTTGCCTGCAAAATTCATGATGTCCTTGTTTTTAATAGCTGAATAGTATCCTAATATGTAAATGAGTCTTATTTTCTGTATTAGTTCTTCAGTTGAGGGACTTCTGGGTTGTTTCCAGCTTCTGGCTATTACAAATAAGGCTATTATGAGCTGGGGGGGGGCACATGTCCATGTTTTGGGTATATACCTAGGAGCAGTATAGCTAGGTCTTAAGGTAAAACTATTTCCAATTTTCTGAAAAAACTCCAGATTGATTTCTAGAGTGGTTGTACAAGTTTACACTCCCATCAGCTATAGAGGACTATTCCTCTTTCTCCACATTCTCTCCAGGATGTGCTGTCACTTGAGTTTTTTACTTTAGCCACTCAGTGTAAAGTGGAATCTCAGAGTCATTTTGACTTGCATTTTCCCAATGACTAAAGACTTTGAACGTTTGTTTAAGTGTTTCTCAGCCATTAGAGATTCCTCTGTTAAGAATTCTGTTTAGTTCTCTACCACATTTTTTAAATTTGGTTTGTTGGAGTTTAACTTCTTGAGTTCTTTATATATTTTGGATATTAGCCCTCTTTCTGATGTAGGATTGGTGAAGATCCTTTCACAATCTGAAGGCTATAATTTTGTCCTATTTACAGTATCCTTTGCCTTACAGAAGCTTTCTAGTTTCATGATGTTCCATTTATCAATTGTTGATCTTAGAGCTTGAGTCATTGCTGTTCTGTTCACAAAATTGTCACCTGTAACAGTGAATTGAAGGTTATTTTCCACTTTCTTGTCTGTGAGATTCAGTTTATCCAGGCTTCTGTTGTGGTCCTTGATCTACTTGGACTTGAGTTTTGTGCGGGGTGATGAATATATCAAATTTCATTCTTCTACATGCAGACTGCCAGTTAGACCAACACTATTTGTTGAGGATGCTTTCACTTTTTCACTGTATGGTTTTGGCTCCTTTGTCAAAAAATTAAGTGTCCATAGGTGGGTGTGTTTAATTCTGGGCCTTTGATTCTCTTATATTCATCACTCAGTCTGTTTCTGTACCAACACCATACAGTTTTTTTCTTTTATTCATTGGCTATTTTATGTATTTACATTTCAAATGTTATCTATCCCCTTTCCTGGTTTCCCCTCCACAAACCCCCTGTCCCATCCCCCTCCCCCTGCTTCTATGAGAGTTCTCCTCTACCCACATATCCCACTCCTGCCTCACCACCCTACCATTCCCCTATACTGCCATTGAGCCATCCCAGGACCAAGAGCCTCACCTCCCCATTGGTTCTAGATAAGGCCATCCTCTGTTTCATATTCAGCAGGAGCCATGGGTCCCTCCAAGTGGACTCTTTGGTTGGTGGTTTAGTCCCTGGGAAATCTCAGGGGTCCAGTTGTTTAATATTATTGTTTTTCCTGTGGGGTTGCAAACCCCTTTGGCTCCTTTACTCCTTTCTCTAACTCCTCCATTGGGGTCCCCATGCTCAGTCCCATGCTTAGCTGCAAACATCCTCATCTGTATCAGTAAGGCTCTGGCAGAGCCTCTCAGAAAACATCCATATCAGGCTCCTGTCAGCAAGCACTTCTTGGCATCAGCAATGGTGACTGAGATTGGTGGCTGCATACGGGATGGATCCCCATGTGGGGAAGTCTCTGGATGGCATTTCCTTCAGTCTCTGTTCCACACTTTTCCCCTGTATTTTCTTTAGACAGGAGCCATTCTGGCTTAAAAATGTGGAAATGAGTGGATGATCCTATCCCCCAACTGGGGTCCTTGCCTAAACTCTGGATATGATCTCTACAAATTTCCCTCCCCTTTGTTGGGTATTACAGCTAATCTTATCCCTGTTGGGTCCTGGGAGCCTCTTACATTCCTGGCTTCTGGGACTTGTAGATGGCTACCCCAAGTTCCCCATCTCCCATTGCTACACACCTCTGTTCATACTCTTGACCCTCTGTATATTATCCGGATCTCCTCCCATACCTGCCTCTGCCCCCATTTCCCCTTACTCCTCCTCACTTCCTCTCAAGTCCCCCCTACCCTCTAGATCCTGTGAGTATTTTGTTCCCCCTTCTAAGAAGGATTAAGCCACCCACATTTTGTCCTTTTTCTTCTTGAGCTTCATGTGGTCTGTGAATTGTATCTCAGGTATTCTGAGCTTCCACACAGTTTTTTTTTTAAATCACCGTTGCTCTGTAGTACAACTTGAGATCAGGTATGGTGATTCTTCCAGATTTTCAGATGTTCTTTTATTGTTTAGGATTGTTTTGACTATCCTGGGGTTTTTGTTTTTACTGCTCTTTGAAGCTCTGTAAAAAGTCGTGTTGGAATTTTAATGGGGTTTGCATTGTATCTGTAGCTTGCTTTGGTAAGATGGCCATTTTCACTATGGTAATCCTACTGATCCATGAGCATAGGAGATTTTTTTCCATATTCTTATGTGTTCTTCAATGTCTTTCTTCAGGGACTTGAAGTTTTTGTTATACAAATATTTCACTTGCTTGGTTAAAGTTATACTAAGATATTTTATATTATTAGTTACTATTGTGTAGGTTGCTGTTCCCCTTATTTCATTCTCAGACCAATTATCATTTGTAAAAGGAAGCCTACAAATTTCTTTAAGTTAATTTTATATCCAACAACTTTGCTGATGGTATTTATCAGCTATATGAGTTCTCTGGCAAAATTTTGGGGATCATTTATATATACTGTCATATCATGCATGAATAGTGATCTTGAATTCTTTCTTTCAACTCTGTTTTCCTTGGTACCCTTCAGCTGTGTTATTGTTTTAGCTATATCTTCAACTACTATATTGAACAGATAGGGAGAGAGCAAATAGCCTTGTCTTGTCCCTGATTTTAGTAGGATTCTTCTCTTTTCTCTCCATTTAATTTAATGTTGGTTATTGGCTTGCTGCATATTGCTTTTATTATTTTATGTTCTATTAGGTATGTGCCTTGAATTCCTGATCTCTCCAAGATTTTTGACATGAAGCGGTGTTCATTGTATTTTGTCAAAGGTTTTTTCAGAATCTAATGAGATGATTGTGTGATTTGTTTCTTTCAGTTTATTTATATAGTGGACTATGTTGATGGATTTTCATGTATTGAACCATTCCTGCATCACTTGAATGAAGCCTACTTGGTCTTGGATAATGATGTTTTCTTGGTACCAGTTTTCAAAAAATTTATTATTATTGCATAAATGTTCATAAGTGAAATTGGTCTGAAGTTCTTTTTTGTTGGGTCTTTGTGAGCTTTAGGTATCAGAGTAACTGTGTCCTCATAGAATGAGTTAGGTAGTGTTCCTTCTGTTTCTATTTTGTGGAACAGTTTGAGGAGTATTGGTATTACCTCTATTACCTCCTCTTTGAACGTCTGGTAGAATTCTGCACTAAAACCATCCGGTCATAGGCAATTTGGGGTGAAGGGAAGTTTTGGTGACTGGTACTATTACCTTAAAGGTTATGGAACTGTCTAACAGTACCTAATCTGTACCTGATCTTGACTTAACTTTGTTATGTGGTATCTGGATAGAAATTTATACATTTCATTTTGATTTTCCAGTTTAGTCAAATATAGACTTTTGACATAAGACATAATGTATATTTTTACTTCCACAGTTTCTTTTTTTTTATGTTTTAAAAGATTTTTTTTATTAACTTCAGTATTTCTTATATACATTTCGAGTGTTATTCCCTTTCCCGGTTTCCGGGCAAACATCCCCCTCCCCCCTTCCTCCTCCCCTCCTTTATGGGTGTTCCCCTCCCCATCCTCCCCCCCTTGCCGCCCTCCCCCCAACAATCTAGTTCACTGGGGGTTCAGTCTTAGCAGGACCCAGGGCTTCCCCTTCCACTAGTGCTCTTACTAGGATATTCATTGCTACCTATGAGGTCAGAGTCCAGGGTCAGTCCATGTATAGTCTTTAGGTAGTGGCTTAGTCCCTGGAAGCTCTGGTTGCTTGGCATTGCTGTACATATGGGGTTTTGAGCCCCTTCAAGCTCTTCCAGTTCTTTCTCTGATTCCTTCAACGGGGGTCCTGTTCTCAGTTCAGTGGTTTGCTGCTGGCATTCGCCTCTGTATTTGCTGTATTCTGGCTGTGTCTCTCGGGAGAGATCTACATCCAGCTCCCGTCGGCCTGCACTTCTTTGCTTCATCTATCTTGTCTAATTGGATGGCTGTATATGTGTGGGCCACATGTGGGGCAGGCTCTGAATGGGTGTTCCTTCTGTGTCGGTTTTAATCTTTGCATCTCTATTCCCTGCCACGGGTATTCTTTTTTTTTCTTTTTTTCGGAGCTGGGGACCGAACCCAGGGCCTTGCGCTCACTAGGCAAGCGCTCTACCTCTGAGCTAAATCCCCAACCCCTGCCACGGGTATTCTTATTCCCCTATTAAAGAAGGAGTGAAGCATTCACATTTTGATCATCCTTCTTGAGTTTCATGTGTTCTAGGCATCTAGGGTAATTCAAGCATTTGGGTTAATAGCCACTTATCAATGAGTGCATACCATGTGTGTTTCTCTGTGATTGGGTTACCTCACTCAGGATGATATTTTCCAGTTCCAACCATTTGCCTACGAATTTCATAAAGTCATTTTTTTTGATAGCTGAGTGATATTCCATTGTGTAGATGTACCACATTTTCTGTATCCATCCCTCTGTTGAAGGGCATCTGGGTTCTTTCCAGCTTCTGGCTATTATAAATAAGGCTTCTATGAACATAGTGGAGCATGTGTCTTTTTTATATGTTGGGGCATCTTTTGGGTATATGCCCAAGAGAGGTATAGCTGGATCCTCAGGCAGTTCAATGTCCAGTTTTCTGAGGAACCTCCAGACTGATTTCCAGAATGGTTGTACCAGTCTGCAATCCCACCAACAATGGAGGAGTGTTCCTCTTTCTCCACTTCCTCGCCAGCATTTGTTGTCCCCTGGGTTTTTGATCTTAGCCATTCTCACTGGTGTGAGGTGAAATCTCAGGGTTGTTTTGATTTGCATTTCCCTTATGACTAAGGATGTTGAACATTTCTTTAGGTGTTTCTCAGCCATTCGGCATTCCTCAGCTGTGAATTCTTTGTTTAGCACTTAACCCCATTTTTAATAGGGTTATTTGTCTCCCTGCGGTGTAACTTCTTGAGTTCTTTGTATATTTTGGATATAAGGCCTCTATCTGTTGTAAGATTGGTAAAGATCTTTTGCCAATCTGTTGGTTGCCGTTTTGTCCTAACCACAGTGTCCTTTGCCTTACAGAAGCTTTGCAGTTTTATGAGATCCCATTTGTCGATTCTTGATCTTAGAGCATAAGCCACTGGTGTTTTGTTCAGGAAATTTTTTCCAGTGCCCATGTGTTCCAGATGCTTCCCTAGTTTTTTTCTATTAGTTTGAGTGTATGTGGTTTGATGTGGAGGTCCTTGATCCACTTGGACTTCAGCTTTGTACAGGGTGATAAGCATGGATCGATCTGCATTCTTCTACATGTTGACCTCCAGTTGAACCAGCACCATTTGCTGAAAATGCTATCTTTTTTCCATTGGACGGTTTTGGCTCCTTTGTCAAAAATCAAGTGACCATAGGTGTGTGGGTTCATTTCTGGGTCTTCAATTCTGTTCCATTGGTCTATCTGTCTGTCTCTGTACCAATACCATGCAGTTTTTATCACTAGTGCTCTGTAATACTGCTTGAGTTCAGGGATAGTGATTCCCCCTGCAGTCCTTTTATTGTTGAGGATAGTTTTAGCTATCCTGGGTTTTTTGTTATTCCAGATGAATTTGCAAATTGTTCTGTCTAACTCTTTGAAGAATTGGATTGGTATTTTGATGGGGATTGCATTGAATCTGTAGATCGCTTTTGGTAAAATGGCCATTTTTACTATATTAATCCTGCCAATCCATGAGCATGGGAGATCTTTCCATCTTCTGAGGACTTCAATTTCTTTCAGAGTCTTGAAGTTCTTATTGTACAGATCTTTTACTTGCTTGGTTAAAGTCACACCGAGGTACTTTATATTATTTGGGTCTATTATGAAGGGTGTCGTTTCCCTAATTTCTTTCTCGGCTTCTTTCTCTTTTGTGTAGAGGAAGACTACTGATTTATTTGAGTTAATTTTATACCCAGCCACTTTGCTGAAGTTGTTTATCAGCTTTAGTAGTTCTCTGGTGGAACTTTTGGGATCCCTTAAATATACTATCATATCATCTGCAAATAGTGATATTTTCTTCTTTTCCGATCTGTATCCCCTTGACCTCCTTTTGTTGTCTGATTGCTCTGGCTAGAACTTTGAGAACTATATTGAATAAGTAGGGAGAGAGTGGGCAGCCTTGTCTAGTCCCTGATTTTAGTGGGATTGCTTCAAGTTTCTCTCCATTTAGTATAATGTTAGCAACTACTTCCACAGTTTCTATAGCTATATCTTCCTTTTCATTTCTGATTTTGTTAGTTTGGATACTGACTCTGTGCCTTATAGTTAGTTTAGCTAGGGGTTCATCTATATTGATTTTTCTCAAAGAACCAGCTCTTGGTTTTATTGATTCTTTGTATTATTGTCTTCATTTCTAACTGGTTGATTTCAGCCCTGAGTTTGACTATTTTCTGCTGTCAATTCCTCTTGTGTGTTTGCTTCTTTTTGTTCTAGAGCCATCAGGTATGATATTGAGTTGCTAGCATGAAATCTCATCAATTTCTTTATGAAGGCACTTAGTGGTATGAGTTTTCCTCTTAGCACTTCTTTCAACTGATGCTCGTGAGGATGTGGAGAAAGAGGAACTCTCCTCCATTGTTGGTGGGATTGCATGATGGTACAACCACTCTGGAAGTCAGTCTGGAGGTTCCTCAGAAAATTGTACATAGTACTACCTAAGGATCCAGCTATACCACTCCTGGGCATATACCCAAATGATGATCCATTATGTACTAAGGACACCTGCTCCACTATGTTCATAGCAGCCTTATTTATAATAGCCAGAAGCCGGAAAGAACCCAGATGTCCCTCACGCGATGAAGGGATACAAAAAATGTGGTATATTTACATAATGGAGCATTACTCAGCTATTAAAAACAATGACTTCATGAAAATCATAGGCAAATGGATGGAACTAATAAATATCATCATGATTGAAGTAACCCAAATCTCTCCCCCCTACACACACACACAAAGACCATTGTGTGCATGCACTCACTGATAAGTGGATATTAGCCCCAAAGTTCAGAGTACCCAAGATATAATCCACAGACCACATGAAGCTCAAGATGAAGGATGAGCAATGTGTGCAGATGCTTCAGTCATTTTTAAAAGGAGGTAAATCCCCAACCCCTGACCTATTTTTTTAAAGTGAGCCTTGATCCTAAACAAAGTGTTTACAAAAGAGAAAATGACTAGGAAATGTTTTTGTTTTTAATGTCCCTCATTCCTAGCAAGTAGAAAATACAAATCAAAGATTTCATCTTACCTCAGTGAGAATGAAAGGTCAGTAAAAAACAGACAACAAATGTTAAAGTGGTTGAGAGGGAAAGAGAGTTCTCATTCAGTCTTGCATAGTATTGCACAGAGCTACAGTCACTATGGAAAGAAATGTGTAGGATTCTGTAAAAGCTACAAATAAATGTATCTTATGTCCCAGCTATATGCCCACAGAACAAGACGTCCTATTTCACAGACATATCCTTATCCATGTTCATTGCTGCTCTATTTATAATAGCTAGGAAATGGAAACTATTTAAATGTCCTTCAACCAATGAGTAGATGATGAATATGTATGTGATACAAACACACACAGAGCACACACACACACACACACACACACACACACACACACACACAAACACACACTATGAAATACTATTCAGCTGTAAAAAAGGAAATGATAAACTTTTCAGGTAAGAGGGTGGAAATAAAAAAGATCATATTGCGTAAGTTAACCCAGAGTTAGAAAGCCAAACATTACTCCTCTCTTTCATTTCCTAGCTCCAAATTTTCAGGTGTGAGTACATAGTTTGAATTAACTGCCTAAATCAGGAAGACCAAAAATTTCCTTAGCTGGGGTAGTCAGTGTGGGAGCAATAGAAAGAACAATAGTATAAATAATCATTGTATCTGAGAAATTGGAAAAGGGCACTCCTAGTCAGGGAGGCGTAAGGGATAGAAAAGCAGAAGGAAGGAGGACGGTAAAAAGTAAAAGTTTCTGAATATCTGAAGGAATCAATTATCTGTCTAAAATCTTAAATAACCTATAAAATGCATAACTCTGTGTATAACCATTCTTATCCAGTTTAAATGAAAATCTCACCTTCTGTCTATTGTTTCTCACTCCTACAGACAAAGACCAAAACCAGAAAGAAAAAAAAACCCACAAAATAGAGCATGAGAATTCTTCTTTTCAGTTGTGGTTCAGGCTGTCTAGGAGAATATCAAGCAGACTATTGCAATTGCCCTTGCTTGCCCCCAACATACCATGCACTTCAGACTCGGGGACAGACCCCTAAGCATGAACTGACCTGAATGCCTTCTCTCGGAGGACTAGCTTTCACGATGCTAGAAGGAGCCATGGAAGCTTCCAAAGGAGGGAGGCAACAAACAGTCCTACCCAGCTATGACGCCTATGAACCACAACAATGACCATAATGACAGAATAACCCTAAGGTTGCAATAGTAGCATGCATACCTTGCCAGTAACCAGCAACTCTCTAATTGGACTTAAAACCCACTTATGAGAGGCAAACCATTCTGGTACAGGAAACCAAGCCATCAAAGTCATGGATCTTGGAGGAGAACCTATGATTACCATTTCATTAAGACAGCATAACTACATTCTAAATATTTTTTATTATACCCACTAGTTGTGGTGTGGCTCACCCTTAGGACATACATTTAATCCCAAACAATGAAGATAAAGGTAGTTTGTAGAAGAAAGCACCCGCATTTTAAAGTAATGTCTAACTGAGTGGCAGACAAAGTGATGAATCAGAGAAAGATTGACAGAAGGAGATAGGCACAACTCTTCTGAGAAGGGAGAGGAAAGAGAGGCAGCATAAGACAGTGCAATACAGAGGGAGAAGGAGGCAGTTTTACCAGGAGAGTTTTACAGAAACAGGTTGAATAGAGAACAAACTAGACACAGATAAAGACAGGATGGGCCAGAGAATGAGGAGCCAGAAGATCAAAACAGATTACCAGAGTTAGTTTGAGGCCAAGTAGAGAAAATCATAGGCCCAGAGAGAAATCAAATTAAATTGGTCAGTTTGGAAGGAATTTGAGTCAGAACAGATGAGTTGAGCCAGCCAACAGAGTTCAGAAAGAGCTATAAAAGGTAAGCTTATTCAGCAGCAAGTCTCGGAAGCTGAAAACATTCTCAGCCTAAAGAAGATTGTAGAGAGGCTAGAAGCTTGCAGGACCAGGGTTAGGTTAGCAGACAGAGGCAGTAAGCCTCAGAGACAACAATTAAGTCAGGTGAATAAAAGATACATTAACAATTCCCTTAATGCAATACTGATGTTTTATGGGTAACTTGGAGTTAGTCACTAATGCACATAAGCCATGCAATTTTTTGCCCCAAGTGAGAAACCTTTATTGCTTTAGTTAAACATTTTGGAGAAGTCAATGAGAGGAATATACATTCCTGAACACATATAAACATATCTCAAAGATTCCTTTTTGATGATGTATCACTTATTGGGGAATCTACATTTTGAAAGTCTTATTCACCAAAAATGACAAAGGTCTTGGAATTTCCAAAGAGCTCCCAGCTTATCTGCCTGCAGTGGTGGAGAGGTCCAGGAAAAGGGGATATGTGTATGTCTCAAGTAAGATCAACTGGTAAAGTAATACCAGGAAGAGGTGTCCTATGCTCTGAAATCTCCCTTACATTCTCTTATTTCCTGATTTCTCTCTCTTTTTTAATTAAGTCCAGTTTGATTGTTTCAGCTTCTGTTAGAAGAAAATATCATGGCTCTCTGTCAATCACACCTCTACTTATTGAGGACTGCTCCTTTTAACATAACTGCAGCTGTTTTGTATTCAGACTCCATGTTACTCACAAGGTGAAATTAAGTTCAAAGTTATTACTCTGACTCACATTGAAGAATGCTACTAATAAGCCAAAAAGCTATGGTTGAATCACTTGTACCCTGTTATCTCAATGTTCTGAAAGTTTCCTGTTCCCAGTCCACCCTCCCTCTTACCCCACTCAGTACCAATCAGCTTCAAGGTTAGCCAAAAATATTTCACTACTTCACTGTGTGCCTTTGAACTTTTGAACCTGATTTTTTTCATATAAAAATGTACTCTGAAAAAAAATGTACTCTGTGACAAAACTAATACTGAAATTAGGCTCCTAGGTTCTTTTTTTTGCAGTTCTGGAAATCCAGTATTATGGATTATGGTGTGCATTCAATAAACTATTCTTGACTAACTGAGATTGTGTACATATGGTTTGAGTTGTGATTTCCTGAACCCCAATGCTCTCATTTTATCTTTCTAATTGCTGGCACTGTGGGAATTCCCTGAGTCCTATAACTCATATCTACTGACTTAATTATTGTTTGTTGCTGTGAAGAGACACCATGACCAACTCAATTTAAAAAGTAGCATTTAATTGGAAGTTTGCTCCCAGTTTCAAAGGATGAGTCCATGACCATCATGGCAGGGAGCAGGACAATGGGCAAACATGTATGTCACTGGAGCAGTAGATTAGTGCTTACATCTTACCTGCAAGTTGGAGGCAGAGAGAATGAAAATGGACCTAGCAAGTGCTTTTAAAATCCAAAGCCAACTCTCATTGACACACTGTAGGCTTAAAGCTTTCAAAACTTACCTTTAAAAGGGTACTTAAATGCTTTAACCTCCCTACTGGCCTACCACCCACAAGAAGTAGTGGGAAATTATTAGGACACAGGGCAAGTAGACCTGTTTGTCAATAATTCTTCAGAGTGATTCTAGTCTTTATTGTCAAGATATCAGCATTTCAGTCTACTAGAAATCCACCAAACAGGAATCAGCCCCTTCAGCTCAGTCCACTTGTCAGACACCACACAGGAATCACCAACAGCAGCTTGATCCAGAAAAAACTTTGAGGCTCAACTAGATAGGTGCTAGTTCATGGAAGCAGCAAGAAGGGGCCAGAAAATCACATATCGTGAGAAATTCTTTGGTGAGTTACTCTCTATGAAGCTATGACAAGTGAAGAACAGTAATGCAGTAAGAGGCCATCCCGTGTCAGCACATCCTCAATGGAGATTAGCAGTGTTACAAGGCAAACCAAAGTACAAACCTCACCCCACTATCTGTGGTCATATTTATATTCTTTCTAAACATCATGCATTCTTTCAGGGGTCTGCTTCAGGGAAACAACCTGTCATCTGTGTCTGCTTCAGCGAAATATTCTTTCACTTGTCTGCCTTAGTGAAATATCCTCTTACCTGTGTCTGCTTTGGCAAAACATCCTTTCACCTATGTCTGGCCCAGCAAAACATCATTATGACCCGAGTCTCCAAAGAATCCATAAATTTTCATATCAACACACCTTCTCCAATAAGGCCTCACCTTATAATCTTCAAAAGTGTTCCACCAATTAGGGATCTAGCATTCAAATACATGAGCCTACTGGGGCCATTCTCCTTCAAACCACTACCCTTAGGAACAGAAAAATTTTATTTAAGGGAATTGGAGCCAAAATGCCATTAAGACAAACTTGTAAACTATTGGCTATTACTTTTTTAAAAAAATATTATTCTTGTCATTAGAGGCCTTCAAGTATAGCTTCTCTGTCACATGTGCTTGAGTAGGTGACAGAGGAAAGAGGCTATGTTTATAGGTATACTGATCAATGAACATCTGAATAATTAGTAACCTAACAAACATTCCCTGAAAAAAGCAAGCCTGAGATGACCACTAGACTGGCACCACAAAGCCCAGTCAGGGAGATAGCTTGAGATGACCATGAGTCTAACATCATGTAGGGCTGGGGGTGTGACCATGCCTAAGATGATCCCTGCAAGCTCGATAATGCACATGCAGGGAAGCTGCTGAACTAAGCTTAGCAATTCTGAGACCACTCCTGAGATGTCCCCAGACACACAGAACCCAGGTTACCACTAAGAGAAGCAATTAAGTAGCGGAGAGATGGAAGAGAAATAGAGGATGTGGGCACAATGAAAGGATGTAGAACTGGAGACTCAGGGGGTAGTAAGGACTCAGTGGTGTTACATGAGACTATGGTACTGCACTGCTATGTCTCAGTCTGTTGGCCCTGCAGCAACAGGGTTCTGTTACCATCAATAGAGACACATTCCTGGTCTGGGCTGTGAAGAACTGGCCCCACACCTCACCTGGGCATTGTGGAATAACTGACCCTGGGGACCGGAGAGCAGGAAAATTGCCCCTGCCCCTGCCCCTGCCCCTGCCCCTGCCCCTGCCCCTGCCCCTGCCCCTGCCCCTGCCCCTGCCCCTGCCCTTGCCCCTGCCCCTAACTAGCTGCAGTACTCCAGAGAGCAGCACTGCACGTTGCCAAAGCAGTGGGTGAGCCAGCCCTGAGGATATAAGTGTGGCAGAGCTAGCCCTACCCTTCGACTTCTGTGCATTAGCATGGAAAAAGGAGAGATACCCTTCTCCCACCTCACTCACGCCTCACCATCTGCAGCAAGCAGGAGATCTGGCTCTGGAGTCATGAGAGCAGGGGAGCTGGCACTGCCCCTCGCCAGGTGCAGTACTCAGGAAAGCTGGTCCTGCACCTCTTCTGCACAGCACAGTAGAGCTGACCCTGGTGGCAGGGGAGCAGGGAAGCCAGCCTGGGGGTATGAATGTAGGCACTGTTTTATTTTGCTCTTTCCTTTGGGTTCTTTAGTATCTACTTCCCTTCTAACTATTATCCAACCTAATCCCTTCCACCACCACTCCCAACACTAGGTAGGAGAGAAAGAAGGTTAGAGGGGAAAAGGGAGTATAGAGTTCTATAGGCTACTTCCTACTAAATAGAGACATAGTTTCTTTGGGGGCAAGTCCAATCTTCATTGTCAGGGTATCTCCAACTTCTTTTAATCAAACTGCAACAATAGCAACCAGTGGGAACCAGCAGTTGCCTTCTTATTCAGAGTCCCTCCACCCACTCTAGCATTTATATACTCACCAGAGTTCTCAAAATTAAACTATCTACAGCTAGCAGAATCATGGTCCTGCCAGAACAGGCACAAGGCAAATAGTCTTCTACTGTGGAAATTCTGAAGTCACACCATATCCCACACCTAAGATTACAACAAAAAAACATGTTCATATGACATAATTTGGTTTTAGACATGGAGGGTTATGACAGGCAACTGGAAAAATTTCAGGTAGAGTTGGAAATGCTTGGGAAGTAAATAGCACCAGGAAAGGGAGAATGTCAAAACTCTCACTTCATTCCCCCTTTGAATCTAAAGAAAAAAAATGTTTTTCTCTAACATTAATGAGACTTGATATTTCCTTAAAATGAGATTGTCAATGAACCAAACACTTTTTAGATCAGTAGTTTCTTCTATATCCTAGTAGCTCTCAGCTGCTCTTGTCTGAAAGGGCTCGTACTTGCTGCTGAGCCTGGAGCTAAGGTACATCCTTGCATTCTTCCTTCATTTCTTCATATCCTGACATCTCTTCTACAGCATTAGATACTAAGTTTCCCATTTTGCTTTGCTCTATGTCTAGGCACCACTTGATGACATTATTTTTTTTAATCTATTTTATTTAGCACCCAGGGTCCTTGCAATTAAAGTACCTGCAGCTGACAGAATCATGCCCCTGCCAGAGCACTAACAAGGCAAATAGTTCACAGCTGTGGATAATCTGAAGCAGCCCTTTATTCCATACCTGGGATTAAAACAAAAACATGTTTACATAACTTAACTGAACTTTTAAAGAAACCAAAAGTCTCGCTACATGTGAGTATAGGAGAGCTGGCCCCACCATTTGTCTACCATGTGGTGACATGTTCAAGTGACAAATGCCAGCTTCTTCTTGCCCCTTGCCACCTACATCAGGCAGGAGAGCTGGCCCTGAGGTAGAGGGGCTGGTCCTTCCCCTCCACCTGAGCAATACAGTAAAGCTGGCCCTGGGTGTTGGGGTTTCAGGGGAACCAGTCCTAAGAGAAGAAGATTGAAAGAGCCTTTGGGCTGACTAGCCTAGATATGTCTCAGCCCCAGATCCAAGGCTTTGAATTGGTTCACCTCAACATCTATCCCATTGATGAACTGCAGAAGTGCATGAAGGTCCTACAAATACAAAACTATAGGATCTCCAAGTCACAGAGTAACAATGGGCTATCTTAAAGGAGTCCCAGTGAGGATCCTGTATTGATAAAGTATCAGAAGCCAGAAACTTTGTACCAGTTCAAGAAGTCATTGCAATGAACATTTGCAAGAAAGAAGTATGAACAAAAGGATATACTGCAGGGCACACTGCAACACACTACAGCTTCTGCAGTGAGATTTTTTTTTCTAATGGGGAGGTTGCAAGGGTGGCATAAGGGGAGGAGATGAGTGGAATTAGGGTGCATGGTGTGAAATTCACAAATGACAATAAAACTAGATGGATAGATAGATAGATAGATAGATAGATAGATAGATAGAGATAGATAGAGATAGATAGATAATAGATAGATAGATAGATAGATAGATAGATAGATAGATAGATGATAGATAGAGATAGATAGATAGATAGATAGATAGATAGATAGATAGATAGAGATAGATAGATAGATAGATAGATAGATAGATAGATAGATAGATAGTTCCTGTCTGAGATGAGCAAAGCTGACACAAATTAGCTTTCCAAGCTGGTTGGATAAAACCACAAAGGCCTGGACCCTATACCAAAAGTATAGACAACTGAAAACAGCTGGAAATAGAAGTGTCCTTCCTCAGGGAAGAGCACACCAATTGGTTTTCCAGTGTCAGTCAGCCCTGAAAACATATATAGGCAGCATTATAAGAACTGAAAAGATTGTATCTAGGAATATGCATTTATGTGCACACACACACAGGCACATGCACATGCACATGTGTGTACATATGCATACAATAATAGCAAAAACAAAGAGGCCATGAATTTGAAGAATAGTGAGGAAGGGTATATGAGAGGATTTGAAGGGAAGGTATGGAGAAATGTAATGAAAATATAATCTTAAAATTAGAAACTAAATATTGTCCCTGGTATCCTGACCATGGAGCATCTGATTCACAATGGACCAGTTTTACTAAAATATTTACTTCTTTGGAACCAGGTTATACAGCCTTACCAAAAGTAGAAGGAAGGTCCAGAAAACTCCCTCCTACTAAGTCCTGCATACCTCCTCTGTCTAATTCTCTGCTAAATGGTAATACAGTAAATGTTCCATGCCCACAAAGTGCTTTCCAAAAATGCCATGAAGAAGCTTCTCAGGCAGAAGAGGTTGTGACTGTGCTTGCACTCATTAGAGAAGTAGGACCAAATCTTGGCCATGAAGGGTCCAAATATACCATATATAAAGATCTAAAAACAAAAATATTACAGAGAATGGGGTTCAAAACCATTTAAAAGATACTATCACAAATGTATGTGAAATGTGACCTTTTGATTGGCAATCCCTTATGAAAACAATTCTTACCACTGCTTGTAGAACTAGAGTTTTAAAAAGGTTACTCATTGTCAGAGTCCGGATGTGCAGGGCCGGACGTGCCTGAGGGAGAGCCAGAGATAGGACTTGCCAAACCAGCTATCAGCCCCAAGGACATTGACCATCTGTAGCCACCCCCTCCACTTCCTTCACCCCCCTGAGTGAGATGAGCCACCCTACCCACCTGCCGAGCTGCTAGAGAGCACGTACTCCTTGCTGATGTAATTTCGCGCCGAAAGTAACTGTGCACCATTTGAAATGACCAATCATGTGTAACCGTGAGAATGCCCCTAACCTCCCCTATATAAACCCCCGAGTCTGGAGGCTCGGGGTCGATTCCTCTGTCTCCTGTGTGAGATACGTGTCGACCCGTGATCCGGCTAAGACCCGGGATCTCGTTAATAAAGCTACCTCTTGCTGTTACATCAAGAATGGCTACTCGTGATTCCTGGGGGCACCCCACCCCGTGATCGGAGCAAGAGACGTGGCTCCCCGTTTTGGGGTACGCTCTTTCATGCTCAATATAGTCTATGCTTCATAATCAAAAGCAGAATCCCCTAATAAATGTAATGTATAATCAATTGATTGGACAAAAAAATATTGAAACAGTGGCCCAACAGCTTGTTAGCACTCTATAGGTTAATAGCCAAATCAAGCAAGCTTCTATAAGTGTATGGAATAAAGTCCCTGGTCTTAATACTCCCTCAAAGTAGTTTTCCACCATCATGCAAAATTCTACAGAGCCCTTTATGTACTTTGTTATACAAGTTATAGAAAGACAGATAACGATATCGAGGCCACTTCATCCCTTTGATTAACTTATGAAAATGCAAATTCTAATTGCAAAAAGCCCTTCATTCTGTAGTTGCTACTCTTTCTCATATATTGCTGATATGATCAAAGCATGCCAAAATGTTGACACAGGATCATAAAGCTCAGAATCTATGTGCTTCAAATGTGTAAAAAGAGGCCACTACCAAAAATAACGTAAAGAAAAACTTGCTACTAAACCTCAGTATAATAGGACCCTTCCCCCAAATAGGCCAAAAGATAAAAAGGGTATTGACTGGGCCAATCATTGTGATCTAGAACTAATGACAAAGACAATCCAATTTGGGGAAATTGGAAAATAGACACCAGGGGGCAGCATGTTGACACAAACAAGTCCTCTTACTGTGTCAGCTTAGAATTCCAGTGCTCAGGCCCAATGACAACAACAGACTCAAGCCAGCTGCCAACTCCACAGCAGTGCACCTAACCCAAAGAGAAGAAGAGATTTAATTACTACCACTAAAATTAATTCAGGATTAGACTTATTTATAACCAAAGACTTAAAATTAGATTTAATAGGAGAGGTAAAGAGAATCCCCACAATTCTATGTGGACTTCTTCCAACAAACTCCTTGGAGCTTGGTATTAGGCATATTAAATTGGACTATAAAAAAGATATTTTGTTTGCCCAGATATATTTAGTTCATATTATACTCATCAAATTTATATAATGGTTTGTTCTGAGCTACTCCAAGAAACTCCAGCTCTAATTTGTTTGCCCTACAGATTCTTGATTAAGGTTACTAAACTCAAGAACTCGACTTCTCAAAGTCATACTGGATTCAGCATAGTATATAATATAATATAATATAATATAATATAATATAATATAATATATAAACCTTATATTATAGTTTTCATAATCCGGCTCCACATAAAAGGCATTATAGACACAAGATCTGGTATGTCAATTGCAACTAAACAATCCCCGATTTCTAATTGGCACACTCAGCTTCCAGTTTTAGATATTCGGGGGTTGTGACAAAACTAGTCCTCTACAAAGTTCAAAAATGTTATGTGTTCCAAAACAAAACTGCTATTTTCTTTTTTTTTTCTCTCTTTTCTTTTTTTTTTTTTTTTGGAGCTGGGGACCAAAGCGCTCTACCACTGAGCTAAATCCCCAGCCCCCAAAACTGCTATTTTTCAACCCCATATTTTACCCTTGTCTTTCTCCATTTAGGGTAGAGACTACCTCAGTGGGGTTGTGATATCTCTATAACTGAATATCCTAAAGGCCACTGAAATACATCTCTGATTAAGGGGACAAACTCAAACATGTACACCAGCTAATGCTAATGCAAGAACAGTTTCAGAGAGACCATATAAGACCTCCATCAGCACCAGAAATTCACCTATGGTTTTTAATATTCCCCAAATTTCTAGCAGATGGGGCCAATAGATCAAACAAGGAGTCATTAACGTGGCATGTTGATGCTGGGATGTGGTATCCTCTTATGATTCCTGGAGCAAGCATTACACAGTAGGAGGAAATTCTGGCTGCCCTGTTTGCTTCAAAACATTCCCAGATCAGTCTTTCCAGTTCATTGATTCTTATTATGTGACTCAAGACATCCTACTATATACATATAATGTTTAAGAGCTTGCATGTGGGCTTAATGGAAGAAAAGGCCTGAATGGGAAATAATGAAATTTCACATAACATGTAAAAAGGAGATACGTCCTCTTAAAAGAGCAAAAAACGGTCTGCCATTCCTCTGAAATTTCTAAAAGAAAATTGAAATTATCTTGAGATATAAAGGGATGTGTTTCAAGTCATCTTGGCTCCTACCTCAGACTCATTGTGTTATCAGCATTTACCTCCATTCAAAGTTTCCTTTGTAGATCCCACAGAATTGCCTGCCCTCTCACAGAAAGAAATCATCATTCTAATTACTTAGCCATATCCTTTTTTTGTCATATTTTTTTTACAAAAGGCTCCTTGCTTCCCCCCCTTTCATCAAGGTGCTGAAGCTTTACACAAACAAGTCCTGCTATCACAGGCACGACCTCAGGATTATTTGATCCTCTCCCTTGAGATGCATTGCACCATCTTAAGAAGAGTCAACCCCCTGTGGTCTTCATCCAAATGATTTTGATGTTACTCACATGAATTCCTTTGTGCATTCTAAATGTGTCCTTGTTTGTGTTAACTTTCCAGGGATTATCTACGCTGCTGCTCAAACTTGTGAGCTCATTTGAGTGACTTGCAGACATTTACTGACTGCTTTCTCTGTGTGGGCATCCTAAAACAGATCAACACAAATGAGGGGATTTTTTTGTTTGTTTTTGTTTTGTTTTGTTTTGTTTTGTTGTTGTTTTTATACCCTTAAAACTTTTATCACCCAGCTGTTTCGTCTGTGCTTAGTCCACAGTTATGGCATTGCTCATGGTGAAGGCCTATCTACTGAGTAAGGAGGAGGTGGCCAGCGAGATCCACCACTTCAGCTTCTGCTTCTGCCTCTGGCCCAGGGACCTGACAGAGGCTGCTGATCCAGGTGGCTGTGCTGTTCCCACCCCACCCTCACCCCCCCACCCCCCGAGATGAGGATGGGGACTTGGTTGCCTTTTCCAGTGATGAGGAGCTGACAATGACCATGTCCTACGTTAAAGATGACATCTTCTGCATCTACATTAAAGAGAAGAAGGAATGCTGGCAGGATCATCACCCACCATGTGCTCAGAATGCCCGAAGCATGGTGCACCCCAATGTGATTTGTGAAGGTTGCAACGGGCCTGTGGTGGGAATTCGCTCTAAGTTCAGTGTGTGCCCAGACAACAACCTGTGCAGAGTCTGCGAGGGGAAGGGCCTGCACAGGGAGCACAGCAAGCTCATCTTTCCCAACCCCTTTGGCCACCTCTCTGATAGCTTCTCTCATAGCCGCTGGCTTCGGAAGCTGAAACATGGACACTTTGGCTGGCCTGGCTAAAAGATGGGTCCATCAGGGAACTGGAACCCAGGTCCTCCTCAAGCAGGGGATGGTCGCCCTTGCCCCACAGCAGAGTCAGGCATTGAAGCTGACATTAATGTGGAACATGGAGGGAGGGGAAGCCACCTGACACCCACCTCCCCAGAAAGTTCCAGCACAAGCACAGAAGACAAGAGTGCCACTCAGCCAAGCAGCTGTTCCTTGGAAGTCAGCAAACCTGACAGGGCCGGGGAGGAGCATGCTCAGGCTCTGACAGAGCAGATGAAGAAGATAGCCTTGGAGTCGGTGGGACAGCCAGAGGAACAAATGGAGTCAGGTAACTGCTCAGGAGGAGATGACGACTGGACACATTTATCTTCAAAAGAAGTGGACCCACCCACAGGTGAACTCCAGTCTCTACAGATGCCAGAATTGGAAGGGACAAGCTCTCTAGACTCTCACAGGAAGGACCCACAGGGCTGAAGGGAGCTACCCTGAACCCTTATCTCCCACCAGAGACTGATCTCAGGCTGATTGAGTCACTCTCCCAGATGCTGTCCATGGGTTTCTCAGATGAAGGCAGGCGGCTGGCTCAGCAGGTTCCTACAGACCAAGAATTATGACATCGGGGCTGCTCTGAACACAACCCAGTATTCAAAGTGCTCTCCACCATTGTGACGGTGCTGTGGCCAAGTCCCACAACCCACATCCTGTGTCTTCTAGTTGCATCATGTAGAGTAGTAGTAGTAGGGCTTCTACAGGCCCAGTGTCCTGGCATTCTAAAATCTTCAGGTGGGAATGTGTGATGCCTTCTAAGGCAGTAGGAAAGTGCATAAGGGGAGAAGAGTTCTGAGTGTGCACATGCTGATGCCTGAGAACACATCCAGACAACTGTGACTGGGCTCCTCTGCTTTCCCTGGACCTGGCCTTTGCCAGGGAACCATGGAGGCACGCTGTACTCTACTTGCTCTTGCCGTCAGCATTGCACCAGGTCCATCATTCCTGCCTGATAACCTTTTTGTGTTTGCTTTATTAAAAGGGATTAGTACAACTGATAGTTATTTTCAACAAATAAAGCCATTATGTTTAGAGAGGGCTGTACATAGTGAGGGAAAGATGGCAGGCAATGCCTCCTGGAGCATGGAGTGTTTATCTGAAGGATCTTACCATAAATTGTCTTAATGGCCACAGTTTAGGGTTTTGTCTAATATTAATGCTTAAAATACAAAACCCACATGCAGCTTCTTCTGACTTGATTTTTAAGTAACCTGTATTAAAATGGCATATGCACTTAAAAAAAAACTTTTATCTCCTTTTGCCAACTGGGAAATTCATGTCTCTTAGGGTATTTCCTATAACCATCAAGACAAGCCATAGCTAAACGAACTAACTTATTACTGAAAAATATCAAATACTTAAAACAAAAGGGGGTAGGTAAGGGCTTAATTTCTCAGGACTAACAGTAAAAAAACTTTTATTTAAAATTCTAAAAGTCATTTCTCTCAGTCTTACCCAGGTGTCTTCAGAAAAAAATATCACAAGAATCAAAATGTTTTGACCAGATCCATGATTTTAGAAATACTTCCTCAAGAAAAAAAGGGGGGGGGGCGTCTGAGTCATGTTCCGTTTATAACTTGGAACCTAGGCTACTCATTTGTACATTCTTCTCCTACAAGCTTTCTCTGGATTCCACCAGGATTGGTAAAACCATACCATGAACTAGCAACAGAAGATGAGAAGCCTGTCATAAAATAACATGGTCCTGAATTTCAAACATGTATACACTACATGTCACTTTTAATTCTTACTCATTTATCAAACTCTTCACTGCTATGATTTTTATCTCCTCCTTTTAACTCTTAGGCAAGTCCAAGCTGGGACTCCTGCTAATCAGACTAATCCAGGGCATGGAGAATCTGCTACAGATCAACTCAATTATACTCTGAAACACATATGCATAAAAAGATTCATTGGACTGACAATTACAGCTATCATAGTTTCATAGTTACCATTGCCACAGCAGCAACAGTGTGATTTCAGTCTATTCAAATTGCAACAACTTTAAATTTCTACCTTCAAAATAAGCAACATTACATGGTGTTTGATAACTAACTTGCTCATACTACTTTGGAAAAGAACATTCTATTTGTCTGCCTCTTTGTCTCATTTCTAATGTGCCTTTACCAATTTTTGAAAAGGACCACCATGATGTGATGCTGATTCGGGTGCCCCTACAGTGTACCAAGCCCTGACCAGCTCTTCATGGTGACTACTTCCATGGACATGCTCCTTTAATTAAAATTAAAAAGGTGAAAGTGTGATGATGCACTGAAAAATCAGTGCATCTGAAAAATCTCTCTTACATTCTAAAGGACAGAAACAATTCCTGGGTCTCACATCAAAAGTTAATATACCTTGAGATCACTGAAGACTTAAGACTGCTATTTTACTGTCTATTCAGCCTGTAACCTGTCTGTAAGAAAACAATGTAATAGCCAAATTTACTGGCCTTGGACTTCTCAACCTTTACAACCAAAGATAATGCATACCTGTAATCTTGTTACATACTCTTCCATGCCCCTGACCCAGAAGAAGTATATAATTTGCTAAAATCAGCAAATACAGAGGTGGAAAACAACCTCCTAAAATCCACCATGAAAGTTAAAGGCATACATTTATGGTTATTAGCTAATAAACAATATTTGTAGCACTCTTGTTTGGGTCCGTTGAGGACCTTGTAAAACTCAAAGATTTCTGTAAGTGTCCCAGTCCTTCTCCAAGTGATGCTTTTTCTGTGCTGTTCAGTAAAGAAAAAATGAAATCCTTTGTCAGAAATTGACAGTCACATGACAGACACAGAGACTCATGGAGAGAGGAGAGAGAGGGAGAGAGAGAGAGGGAAAGGGAGAGGAAGAGGGAGAGAGAGATTCACAAAATGACCTTCTTCATGCAGGCGACTCATGCTACAAACAGAAATGTGACAGGAGATACAGACAGTATGAACTAGAGAACTTATCCAAAGGGAGATATATTTATTTATTTTCTTAATATGACACTGATGCATTATCGGTAACTCTGGAGTTAGTCCCTAATGTGTACAGTCTATGCACACATGCATGTGAGTTATGTACCCAGTCACATTCCAAAATGCAAGGCTGACCACAGACAAATATCTACACAAATGCATATATTTAGAAATGTTCATTTCTGAGCACACACATTCACATATTAGCTAATTTGTTCACACACATGCAAAATTTTAACATAGTCACATATTGTAATAATCCACTCAAGAAAGATACAGACAACCACTCTGGTTAAGCCAATTAAAAGTATATGAGTCCTTAATTGGCTAGTGACCAAGAGTGGGCAAAAACTACAAAGACTGTAATTTACATCAAAGTTAGATGAGGGCCAGAGTCACCTTGAAATATTCATTTCTGTCAGAACATAGTAATTATTTCAGACATAACATGACAATTATTTTTTACTTATACCTTCTTCATTTATTTTACTTTATGTTAAGTTTGGATAAACATTAATTATTTGCTTAATACATGTGGACCACAGTCAAGGTCATGGAAATCTCAAATAAACTGCCAAGACAGGCATTACCTTAGTTACTTCATTCCTCAGTTTCTTTTAGCTATTTTCAATTTTTTATTTTTATGGAGAAGCAGGTAATAATTAACAATCAAGTTACTAAACAGAGTTCACTCATTAGATATAAGAGGGAAGGACAATAGGACCAATGGTGTCTGTGAGTGTATGCTGGCCATCCATACATTCAAATCAAACCAAACTATGGAAGCAGGAAATTTTTTGCCTTCTCAATTTATTTTTCAAAATGGCCACATATTTAGATACAGATGCATAACTCATTAAAGAAATCATATATTTTTTTAAAAAACAAACTTGTTGTTTTTAAATACAGCAGAGCTAGTAAAGTTATGTGTCATAGTCCAGTCTTGGGTAGCAATTAGAAGTAGCTAATATTAACGTGAGTCCAAAGGGAGGAACCCACTCCGTGATTCCTATCTCCAAAGGTCTACTGTTGAATTTCTTAAGTTTTACTGTGTGAAGGCTTGCTGGCTTCTAGGTTTCTACAGGAATGAGGCTGGAGGGAAGGTAATTTAGAGAGGCTGGTCTGGGTATATATTGAAGTTCTTTTAAAGCAAAATATATTTTCAATCATAAATACATTCAATAGAGAAGCTAGAAACCTCTTTAGTATCACAGCATTTTGTTTTGTACATGACTCAGTGTCTCCAAATAGGAAAAGTTTAACAAAGTTAGCAAGACATAAATAACTAGACATATACAGTCAGTTTTTGTAAGCATGAATAGATCATAATAACCTTGGGTATTTATAAATCTTAATCATCGAATACATATTATCCTGAAGTCCTATGCTTCATTAAACCTTGTGTAACTTAGTCAGATTTTTCACTATTTGGCTTTAAGAATTCATGATGTTGTCTTAATGTTATTTGTTATATTCGTAGGACAAAAATCTCTTTTTTAAATTTATTCTTGTTCAAAATATTTTTAATCCTTTTTACCAAAAACATAGCATCATACTTTATATCATTTTAAATATCTTTCTCATATCTACTGTTTCTATTTTGTTTTCCTAAACCAGAGTTGAATTCAAACTACGTATCTTGCTGTAGCAAATTAAGACTACATTATACCGACTTCTAACTTTTATGTTACTAGTGTTAAGCTAGCTTTTGCTGTTTGAAATGTTTCAGTTTTTAACACACACACACACACACACACACACACACACACAATTTTACATATCCTGAGAGTAAGAAAGTTTACATTTCAGCAAGATCTTCAATGATATTGATGACCTTGAATGAACTTTTTTTTGCAAATAAGAACTAGGAAGAGAGGTACTCAGAAAGCTATACATCTGTAGTTACATTTAGCCATTTTAACTTTTGCATATGCATCTCTCTTGATTGAAGTATCATGTGATGGAACTATAGAAAGTAAAGTTTACCACTTGTTATAAGAAATTTTCTATAATGTGTGTGGAGATTTGGGGCCATATCTGAGGTCTTTACTCGGCTTTTCTATGACTGCATAGGTGAACCCCCACCCCATTCTTAGCTTTTAGTCTATATACACTAGTTTCTCCAGAAAACCTTGAGTTTCTTGCAATTAGGACCTAATTGCACAACCAGCAGGAAGGAGTGACTGGAAGTTCGAGTAGATGTCCAATGACCTTACCTATCTCCTCCTTTTTTGGAAGAATGTTAATATTTAGCAAGTTCAGCTGTGAGTACTTTAAGCAGGCACAGCTGGATTTCTTTCTTTTTTCTGACCCATGGGTCCTTTATTCCATTACCAACCACCATGCCGCATCCAGGCAGCAGCACACAAACTGGCAACCAACACAGTTTAGTTGTACAATGATCTGAGGCTTACAGTACATTTAAGGCTTTTAAATTTGAAAAAAAAAAAGAAAACTAAAATAAGACCAAACAACCCCAAACCCAATCCTGCAACCAATACAGTTAGTGTAGTGATTTAAGCATCTCGTTTCTGATGTTCACCTGACACAGCTCCAGTATCAAAACCCAAATAACTCCTAAACTAAGAGATCAGCTTAGGGTAATTTAATTACCCAATTCTTCAAAGCAGAAACTTGCAATTTTTGTCTTGGAAATATAAAAATTTTAATAGCACAACATAGGATTAAAAATGTATTAACAAAATGTATTCAATCATTTACAATACAAACAAGGAATCTGCAGTCTGTTGTTGTAGTCTGACAAAAGAAATGTATTAATTAAGAATCTGTGCACAATGTAATTGCAAATATGTACAGGGCTTTAAGAAAGCCGACAAGGAGGACTTTACAGAAGGACAGTCAGCCAGGTTCTATGAGACCAGACAATCAAAATATTAAAACTCTTGGCTAGTATTAAATTTACACTTAAAAAAAACCCAGTTTCCTGTTGTTTAAGAATAGTCCGGTCTTGGTCTCCAGAGAAGTGGAAACCTAGATTGTTTGGCAGGGAGCAGCTCCCCTGCAATTTCTTCCTAGTCAGGAAGGAGCAACGGAAGGCTAAGTCTAGTTAAGTCTTGGGGAATCTCTTTGGGTCCTCCAAAATATAATTCATTCAAGAAAGGTACAGGCAACCAACTGATTAAGCTAGTTAAAAGTACATGAGTCTTTTATTGGCTGGAGACCAAGACCGGGCTAATGCCTCAACTTCTCTTGGTGCCCAAGCTCAGGTGTACAGAGTTGTTAAACAAAAAATCCACAAAGACTATAATTTACATTGAAGTTAGGTGAGGGTCACAGTGACCTAGAAACATCATTTCTGGCAGAATTTTAAAGTGGTTATTTCAAACATAACATGATAATCTTTTAACTTGTACATTTCGCATTTATTTTAGTTTATGTTTGTATAAACAATAACAACTATTGTGGTTAATGCATCTGGACCATGTTCAAGGTTATGAAGATCTCAAATTTGTTGACAAGGCAGATCTGACTTTTACAGGGGCAGCTTTTTACAGGCAGCAGCTTTCTAAACAAACACAAAATGGAGTCAGGGAAAGATGGTGTTACATTTACTCACTTTAATGCCAGAGCATATACAGAGCACATATTCTCACATGTATAATTTCAAGCCTGGTCACACATCAGCACATATGTAAATTATGACTTGTGAAAATTCTGAGTAACCCCAACCCCTTTCAAGTGGGTTGACAGGAGGGCAAGTTCCAAGTGTGGTCACATGATGGTTCATATGCATTTCAAAACATGTACAAGTTCCAAGCATGGTTCCAAGTCAATACGCATACATGAATGTATTGACACAAATGCAAGCTATGAGTATGGTTACATATCAATGCATATGAATAAATTCACCCACATGTATTTCTGAGCACAATCACATGTCCACACAAATGTGCATACTTACATACATGCAGTTTGGAGCATAATCACATATTGGTGTATATGTGTGTACTTTAGCATATGTAAAATTTAGCAAGTCACATGTGAGGACATATATATGTAACATGTTCAAACATATGCAATTTCCAAATGCAGTATATGTCAGCACACATATATATGTTCACCTGTGTACAATTTTCAACTATCAACACATGTTGGTGCATATGTGCATAGTCACGTGCAAATTTTGAGCATGGCCATATGTTGGCATATATACACAAGTGAAATTTTTGATGTGGTTACATGTAAGCATATATGCCTATGTTGAAACATGTGTAAGTTCTAAGTATGGCCACAAATTGGTGCATATTCACATTTTAGCATGGATTAGGTTACAATAATGTCAAATGTTGGTACAAAATGAGCACACTGCCAGAATGTTTGAATGTCAGCTCACATGCAAGAATTGAGAGGAGTGCAAGTTCTGATCCTGGCTACATGTATGCAAGTACCAAGCATTATCATGATCACATGTTGGTATATATGCACATATACACAAATATGAAGTTCCTAGCATAGTATATGTTGTCACATATGTTTCTGTTTACAAACATGCAAGTTACAAGAGACAAAATTGTAGTGCATTTGTGTATACTCATCTACATGTAGTCCCAAGAATAGTCATATATCTACAAAGTATGTTCATATATGTGAAGTTGCAATCATGGTCACATGCATTTCACACATGTACAAGTTATGAGTGTGGTTACATATTGGTGTGTATGCAAGTGTTCACACATGTACAATTTCCCAGTGTAGTCAAATATAGAAGCATATGCACATATTGATACACATGCAAGCTCTGAGTATAGACATATGTTGGTACATGATACATATTAAAAATGAGACTCTGATGAGGATCAGGTCCCAGGGCTATTTGCTGTGAAACAGGGCAAGGAACTTGGCCCGCTCAGAGCACACCTCAAGGAGCTGGAATTCGGCTGTTAGGTTCGAATAAATATGGATTTGGGCAAAAAAAAAAGAAAGAAAGAAAGAAAGAAAGAAAGAAAGAAAGAAAGGAAGAAAAAAGAAAAATGAGAGAAATTGCATGTTGACAAATATACACATTTTGACATATGTGTAAATTCCAAGCATGCTCCTATATTTGCACATTTGTGGCTATTGATGCATAAGCAAATTATGAATGTGGTCACATATATGAGGTCACATATTCATTGGATATGCAAGTTCTGAAGATGGTCAAATGTCAGCATATATGCACATGTTGGCATGGGTGGCAGCATCAAATGAAGTTACATATTGGCATTTATACATGTGATCACAAAAATGAAAGTTCCAAATGTGTTTCAATGTCATTCATTAAGTACATTTTTACACAAATATTTCTTAGCCTGTTTACATGTTGACATTCATTTATGCATTGGCATGTGTGAAAGTTCTTAGTGTGGTCACATCTGAATTAATATTTGCATTTTGATATGTATGCAAGTTCTGAAAAGAGTCACATATTAGTACATATGTGTTTTGACATGCATATAAGTTCCAATAGTAATTACCTATCAGTCCTATGCATGAGTTAATAGGCAAGCAAATTCCATGCATTGTCACATGTCACATATAAGCATATATTGACACATATACAAGTTCTGAGATTAGTGAAATGTCACACATATGTGTACATTGAGAAATGTGTGAGCTCATTGTCACATATTAGTATTTATGCATGTGTTCATGTGTATGCAATTTCCAAATGGTTACACATAGGAGCAAATGTGTTATGAGTGTGCATTTCTGATGGTGGTCATTTATTGGAGAATATGCAAATTTATTGAAGTTTATTTTTCATAAAATAATTTCTGATCACAGATTACCTTCCACCAACTCCTCCCAGATCCTCCACACAGGAAGATTTCCTTTCTTCTTTTTTCTTTTCCAAAACAAAACAGACACCATTGCGGATGGGATTGCAAACAGGTACAACCACTCTGGAAATCAATTTGGAGATTCCTCAGAAAATTGGAAATAGACCTACCTAAAGACACAGAAATACCACTCTTGGAAATATACCCCAAAGATGTCCCACCATGCCACAGGGGCATATGTTCCACTATGTTCATGGCTGCATTATTTGTAATAGCCAGAAGCTGGAAACAACCCAGATGTCCCACAACAGAAGAATGGATACAGAAAATGTGGTTCATTTAAACAAGGGAATACTGCTCAGCTATTAAGAATGAGGACATTTTGAGTTTTGCAGGCAAATGGATGAAACTAGAAAATATCATTCTAGAGACACCACCAGAACCTGAAGGAACAGACCGGATAAACAGTTCTCTGCACCCAAATCCCGTGGGAGAGAGAGCTAAACCTTCAGAGAGAGAGACACACCTGGGAAACCAGAAGAGACTGCACTCTGCACACATTACTGATTCCAGAGGAAAACACCAAACGCCATCTGGAACCCTGGTGCACTGAAGCTCCTGGAAACGGCGGCGCAGATCTTCCTGGTTGCTGCTGCCGCAGAGAGCTCGTGGGCAGCACCCCGCAAGCAAACTTGAGCCTTGGGACCACAGGTAAGACCAACTTTTCTGCTGCAAGAGACCTGCCTGGTGAACTCGAGACACACAGAGGAAGAATTCCTCTAGGAACAGGCACTCCCTGTGTTTACCAGGAGTCCCACACCCACGGATCCCTGCCCGCAGCAGCTCTCTGCTCCCAGACCCCATGGGAGAGAGACCTCACCGCCTGGTCAGGTGGGCACTCCTGAGGCTGCAGAGCAGAAGAGACCACCAACACTGCCCACCCCTGCCCACATCCCTGGCCCAAGAGGAAACTATATAAGGCCTCTTGGTTCCCGTGCGGGAGGGCCCAGGAGGGGCAGGACCCCTGTGCCTGAGACACCGCCGGAACCTGAAGGAACAGACCAGATAAACAGTTCTCTGCACCCAAATCCCATGGGAGGGAGACCTAAACCTTCAGAGAGGCAAACACGCCTGGGAAACAAGAAGAGACTGCACTCTGCACACATTACTGATTCCAGAGAAAACCCCAAACGCCATCTGGAACCCAGGTGCACTGAAGCTCCCAGAAACGGCGGTGCAGATCTTCGTGGTTGCTGCCACTGCAGAGAGCTCGTGGGCAGCACCCCGCGAGCAAACTTGAGCCTTGGGACCACAGGTAAGACCAACTTTTCTGCTGCAAGTGACCTACCTTGTGAAATCAAGACACAGGCCCACAGGAACAGCTGAAGACCTGTAGAGAGGAAAAACTACACGCCTGAAAGCAGAACACTCTGTCCCCATAACAGGCTGAAAGAAAACAGGAAAACAGGTCTACAGCACTCCTGACACACAGGCTTATAGGACAGTCTAGCCACTGTCAGAAATAGCAGAACAAAGTAACACTAGAGATAATCTGATGGCGAGAGGCAAGCGCAGGAACCCAAGCAACAGAAACCAAGACCACATGGCACCATCGGAGCCCAAATCTCCCATCAAAACAAATATGGAATATCCAAACACACCAGAAAAGCAAGATCTAGTTTCAAAATCATATTTGATCATGATGCTGGAGGACTTGAAGAAAGACGTGAAGAACTCCCTTAGAGAACAAGTAGAAGCCTACAGAGAGGAATCGCAAAAATCCCTGAAAGAATTCCAGGAAATCATAAATAAACATGTAGAAGCCCATAGAGAGGAATCACAAAAATCCCTGAAAGAATTCCAGGAAAACACAATCAAACAGTTGAAGGAATTAAAAATGGAAATAGAAGCAATCAAGAAAGAACACATGGAAACAACCCTGGATATAGAAAATCAAAAGAAGAGACAAGGACCTGTAGATACAAGCTTCACCAACAGAATACAAGAGATAGAATAGAGAATCTCTGGAGCAGAAGATTCCATAGAAATCATTGACTCAACTGTCAAAGATAATGTAAAATGGAAAAAGCTACTGGTCCAAAACATACAGGAAATCCAGGACTCAATGAGAAGATCAAACCTAAGGATAATAGATATAGAAGAGAGTGAAGACTCCCAGCACAAAGGACCAGTAAATATCTTCAACAAAATCATAGAAGAAAACTTCCCTAACCTAAAAAAAGAGATACCCATAGACATACAAGAAGCCTACAGAACTCCAAATAGATTGGACCAGAGAAGAAACACCTCCCGTCACATAATAGTCAAAACACCAAACGCACAAAGTAAAGAAAGAATATTAAAAGCAGTAAGGGAAAAAGGTCAAGTAACATATAAAGGCAGACCTATCAGAATCACACCAGACTTCTCGCCAGAAACTATGAAGGCCAAAAAATCCTGGACAGATGTCATATAGACCCTAAGAGAACACAAATGCCAGCCCAGGTTACTGTATCCTGCAAAACTCTCAATTAACATAGATGGAGAAACCAAGATATTCCATGACAAAACCAAATTTACACAATATCTTTCTACAAATCCAGCACTACAAAGGATAATAAATGGTAAAGCCCAACATAAGGAGGCAAGCTATACCCTAGAAGAAGCAAGAAACTAATCGTCTTGGCAACAAAACAATGAGAAGAAAAGCACACAAACATAACCTCACATCCAAATATGAATATAACAGGAAGCAATAATCACTATTCCTTAATATCTCTCAACATCAATGGACTCAACTCCCCAATAAAAAGACATAGATTAACAAACTGGATACGCAACGAGGACCCTGCATTCTGCTGCCTACAGGAAACACACCTCAGAGACAAAGACAGACACTACCTCAGAATGAAAGGCTGAAAAACAAATTCCAAGGAAATGGTCGGAAGAATCAAGCTGTAGTAGCCATTCTAATATCAAATAAAATCAATTCTCAATTAAAAGTAATAAAAAAAGGAAGGACACTTCATATTCATCAAAGGAAAAATCCACCAAGATGAACTCTCAATCATAAATATCTATGCCCCAAATACAAGAGCACCTACATACGTAAAAGAAAACTTAATAAAGCTCAAAACACACATTCTACCTCACACAATAAAAGTAGGAGATTTCAACACCCCACTCTCATCAATGGACAGATCATGGAAACAGAAATTAAACACAGACGTAGACACACTAAGAGAAGTCATGAGCCAAATGGACTTAACAGATATTTATAGAACATTCTATCCTAAAGCAAAAGGATATACCTTCTTCTCAGCTCCTCATGGTAATTTCTCCAAAATTGACCATATAATTGGTCAAAAAAAACGGGCCTCAAAAGGTACAGAAAGATAGAAATAATCCCATGCGTGCTATCAGACCACCACGGCCTAAAACTGGTCTTCAATAAAAATAAGGGAAGAATGCCCACATATACGTGGAAATTCAACAATGCTCTACTCAATGATAACCTGGTCAAGGAAGAAATAAAGAAAGAAATTAAAGACATTTTAGAATTTAATGAAATGAAGGTACAACATACCCAAATTTATGGGACACAATGAAAGCTATGCTAAGAGGAAAACTCATAGCTCTGAGGGCCTGCAGAAAGAAACAGGAAAGAGCATATGTCACCAGCTTGACAGCACACCTAAAAGCTCTAGAACAAAAAGAAGCAAATACACCCAGGAGGAGTAGAAGGCAGGAAATAATCAAACTCAGAGCTGAAATCAACCAAGTAGAAACAAAAAGGACCATAGAAAGAATCAACAGAACCAAAAGTTGCTTCTTTGAGAAAATCAACAAGATAGATAAACCCTTAGCCAGACTAACGAGAGGACACAGAGAGTGTGTGCAAATTAACAAAATCAGAAATGAAAAGGGAGACATAACTACAGATTCAGAGGAAATTCAAAAAATATTCAGATCTTACTATAAAAGCCTATATTCAACAAAACTTGAAAATCTCCAGGAAATGGACAATTTCCTAGACAGATACCAGGTACCGAATTTAAATCAGGAACAGAAAAACCAGTTAAACAACCCCATAACTCCTAAGGAAATAGAAGCAGTCATTAAAGGTCTCCCAACCAAAAAGAGCCCAGGTCCAGACGGGTTTAATGCAGAATTCTATCAGAACTTCATAGAAGACCTCATACCAATATTATCCAAACTATTCCACAAAATTGAAATAGATGGAGCACTACCGAATTCCTTCTATGAAGCCAGAATTACTCTTATACCTAAACCACACAAAGACCCAACAAAGAAAGAGAACTTCAGACCAATTTCCCTTATGAATATCGACGCAAAAATACTCAATAAAATTCTGGTGAACCGAATCCAAGAGCACATCAAAACAATCATCCACCATGATCAAGTAGGCTTCATCCCAGGCATGCAGGGATGGTTTAATATACGGAAAACCATCAACGTGATCCATTACATAAACAAACTGAAAGAACAGAACCACATGATCCTTTCATTAGATGCTGAAAAAGCATTTGACAAAATTCAACACCCCTTCATGATAAAAGTCCTGGAAAGAATAGGAATTCAAGGCCCATACCTAAACATAGTAAAAGCCATATACAGCAAACCAGTTGCTAACATTAAACTAAATGGAGAGAAACTTGAAGCAATCCCACTAAAATCAGGGACTAGACAAGGCTGCCCACTCTCTCCCTACTTATTCAATATAGTTCTTGAAGTTCTAGCCAGAGCAATCAGACAACAAAAGGAGGTCAAGGGGATACAGATCGGAAAAGAAGAAGTCAAAATATCACTTTTTGCAGATGATATGATAATATATTTAAGGGATCCCAAAAGCTCCACCAGAGAACTACTAAAGCTGATAAACAACTTCAGCAAAGTGGCTGGGTATAAAATTAACTCAAATAAATCAGTAGCCTTCCTCTACACAAAAGAGAAAGAAGCCGAGAAAGAAATTAGGGAAACGACACCCTTCATAATAGACCCAAATAATATAAAGTACCTCGGTGTGACTTTAACCAAGCAAGTAAAAGATCTGTACAATAAGAACTTCAAGACACTGAAGAAAGAAATTGAAGAAGACCTCAGAAGATGGAAAGATCTCCCATGCTCATGGATTGGCAGGATTAATATAGTGAAAATGGCCATTTTACCAAAAGCGATCTACAGATTCAATGCAATCCCCATCAAAATACCAATCCAATTCTTCAAAGAGTTAGACAGAACAATTTGCAAATTCATCTGGAATAACAAAAAACCCAGGATAGCTAAAGCTATCCTCAACAATCAAAGGACTTCAGGGGGAATCACTATCCCTGAACTCAAGCAGTATTACAGAGCACGAGTGATAAAAACTGCATGGTATTAGTACAGAGACAGACAGATAGACCAATGGAACAGAATTGAAGACCCAGAAATGAACCCACACACCAATGGTCACTTGATTTTTGGCAAAGGAGCCAAAAACCATCAAATGGAAAAAAAGATAGCATTTTCAGCAAATGGTGCTGGTTCAACTGGAGGTCAACATGTAGAAGAATGCAGATCGATCCATGCTTATCACCCTGTACAAAGCTTAATTCCAAGTGGATCAAGGACCTCCACATCAAACCAGACACACTCAAACTAATAGAAGAAAAACTAGGGAAGCATCTGGAATACATGGGCACTGGAAAAAATGTCCTGAACAAAACACCAGTGGCTTATGCTCTAAGATCAAGAATCGACAAATGCGATCTCATAAAACTGCAAAGCTTCTGTAAGGCAAAGGACACTGTGGTTAGGACAAAACGGCAACCAAGAGATTGGGCAAAGATCTTTACCAATGCTACAACAGATAGAGGCCTTATATCCAAAATATACAAAGAACTCAAGAAGTTACACCGCAGGGAGACAAATAACCCTATTAAAAAATGGGGTTCAGAGATAAACAAAGAATTCACAGCTGAGGAATGCCGAATGGCTGAGAAACACCTAAAGAAATGTTCAACATCTTTAGTCATAAGGGAAATGCAAATCAAATCAGTGAGAATGGCTAAGATCAAAAACTCAGGTGACAGCAAATGCTGGCGAGGAAGTGGAGAAAGAGGAACACTCCTCCATTGTTTGTGGGGTTGCAGACTGGTACAACCATTCTGGAAATCAGTCTGGAGGTTCCTCAGAAAATTGGACATTGAACTACCTGAGGATCCAGCTATACCTCTCTTGGGCATATATCCAAAAGATGCCCCAACATATAAAAAAGACACATGCTCCACTATGTTCATCACAGCCTTATTTATAATAGCCAGAGGCTGGAAAGAACCCAGATGCCCTTCAACAGAGGAATGGATACAGAAAATGTGGTACATCTACACAATGGAATATTACTCAGCTATCAAAAACAATGACTTTATGAAATTCGTAGGCAAATGGTTGGAACTGGAAAATATCATCCTGAGTGAGCTAACCCAATCACAGAAAGACATACATGGTTTGCACTCATTGATAAGTGGCTATTAGCCCAAATGCTTGAATTATCCTAGATTCCTATAACAAATGAAACTCAAGAAGGATGATCAAAATGTGAATGCTTCACTCCTTCTTTAAAAGGGGAAAAGAATACCCTTGGCAGGGAATAGAGAGGCAAAGATTAAAACAGAGATTGAAGGAACACCCATTCAGAGCCTGCCCCACATGTGGCCCATACATATACAGCCACCCACTTAGACAAGATAGATGAAACAAAGAAGTGCAGACGGACAGGAGCCGGACGTAGATCGCTCCTGAGAGACACAGCCAGAATACAGCAAACACAGAGGCGAATGCCAGCAGCAAACCACTGAACTGAGAATAGGACCCTAGTTGAAGGAATCAGAGAAAGAACTGGAAGAGCCTGAAGGGGCTCGAGACCCCATATGTACAACAATGCCAAGTAACCAGAGCTTCCAGGGACTAAGCCACTACCTAAAGACTATACATGGACTGACCCTGGACTCTGACCTCATAGGTAGCAATGAATATCCTAGTAAGAGCACCAGTGGAAGGGGAAGCCCTGGGTCCTGCTAAGAGTGAACCCCCAGTGAACTAGACTGTTGGGGGGAGGGCAGCAATGGGGGGAGGGTGGGGAGGGGAACACCCATAAGGAAGGGGAGGGGGGAGGGGGATGTTTGCCCGGAAACCGGGAAAGGGAATAACACTCGAAATGTATATAAGAAATACTCAAGTTAATAAAAAAAAAAAGATGCAAAAAAAATGAAAATATCATTCTAAGTGAGGTAACTCAGACCCTAAATGATATGCATGGTATGTTCTCACTAATAAGTGAATATTAGCCAAAAAAGTACAGAATACCCAAGATATAGTCCATAGGACTCAAAAAGATCAACAAGCTGAAGGGCCCAAGTATGGACACCTCAGTTCCACTCGGGAGGAAGAAAATAGCAACCACAAGGGTGGGAGAGGGACGTGGGAGGAAAAGGGGACAGGGTTGGGGAATGGGGGAACAGGATCTGGTATTGGGTGGGGGAAAAGGACTAAAGCCCTGAGGGCCAGCAGAAAGAATGGAAACAGGTAACCTGGGGAGGAAGGAGGATGGGAGGATCCTCCAGAATGTACCAGAGACCTGGGAGGTGAAAGACTCTCAGGACTCAAAGGGGAGACCATAGATGAAATGCCCTATAGAGGGGAGAGGGAAGTTGTAGAGCCCACCTCCAGCAGAAAGACAAGGCATCAAGAAAGGGATGGGGTTGCTATTCCACAGTCAAAACTCTGACCCACAATTCTTCCTCTCTGAAAGAAATGCAGTGATGGAAATGGAGTAGAGCCTGAGGAAAAGAAGGTCCAGCAACAAGCCCAAAGTGAGATCCAGCTCATGGGGAGGCCCTGAGACCTGACACCATTAATGAGGCTATGGAGTGCTCACAAAATGGACTTATCATAACTGCCCTCCCAACAAGCAGCAGAAAGAGTCAGATGCAGATATTTGCACCCAATGAACAGAAGCTGCTGACCCCTCTGGTTGAATTAGAGAAAAGCTGGTGGAAGCTGAGGAGGGTGACCCTGTAGGAGGACCAGCAATCCCAATTAATCTGGAACCCCCAGGTCTCTCAGACATTGGATCACCAACCAGGCAGCATACACCAGCAGAGATGAGGTCCCCAACACATATACAGCAGGGAACTCCTGAGTCTGGGTGCAGTCAGAGAAGATGCACCTAAACCTGAAGAGACTGGAGGCCCCAGGGAGTTTAAAAGTCTGGTGGTGTGTTGGGGTGGGGACATCCTCATGGAGACAGGGTACCAGGGAGGAGGTATGGAATGTGTAACAGTCAGCAGGTGGACCAGGAGGGGAATAAAATCTGGATTGTAAATATAATATAATAAAATAAATAAATAAATAAATACAACAGATAGAAAAATATTTACTTCTACCAAGAATTAAGTTATAGGATATGCAGTTCATAAGTGATTTGATTATTAACATTCTCTGTAGATAAAAGTTGAATGTTCCCTTGATTCACATTGCTAGCCAGCTTTTATCAATTCAGTTGCTTATACATATGATGGAATTGCTATGTATTAAGAATTCCATTCTGTGATAGACATTGTCTGCACTGAAGCCATTGTCTACCAAAATATATAAGCATTCAATGGCAAAAAGAAAGCAAACAGACAAACAAATCAGTACAAATAAGTGAGAAATTTTAAGAACAGTAAATGAAAAACACAGCACACACAAAACACACACCCCAAAGCCCATATAAATACATAATCAGAAACCATAATATTCGACAAAAATACTATTAGGACAAAAACTCCCCAGACAAAGTACCAAGAGAGAGAAAAATCTATAAAAATAAAATTGAGTTTGTTTTCTGTTGGCCATCTACTGCTGAAAATGGGGCCTACCCTTAAATATGTTTAATATATTCAGTGAGACACCATTGTAGAAAACTAGTTCTTCCTTTGCAAGCAGGTAGTTGTCAATTGGGAATAGATTCATGGTTAAGGGAGGAGTCTTGTTCACTTCCCCCTCTTAGTGCTGGAACTTTCTTTGGCTTGGACCTGTGCAGGTCCTGTGCATAGTCTCTGTGAATTCATATGTGCATCAGTCCTGCTGTGTCTATAGGGTGCTATTTTCTTGGAGTCATCCATCACATTTCACTCTGACAATCTTTCTGACTTCTCTTCTGTATAGCTCTCAGAACCTTGAGGAGAGTGTTTGATAGAGACGACTCTTTTAGCACTTGGTGATCAAAAGTCTCCCACCCTCTGTACATTTTCCTGTTGTACATCTCTGTGTTAGTTCCCATCTACAAAAGGAAGCAGTTATAATGCTGGCTAAGACAGACATTGATCTACAAGTAAAGCAGAATGTAGTTAAGACTCATTTTTATTGCTATGTTACTTCAGCAAAACAATATTTGTGTTTGTCCTAGGACTATGGCCTATCTATCCACCTTCAAGATCTTGGACACCCAAGAAGTATCAGACATGGGTTCCATCTCAGGTAGTCAGCCTTAAATTAAGTAAGAGAGTAGTTGTTTATTTACACAACAGTTGTGCAAGAGTTGTACCAGCATAACTTGAAGAGAAGAAACTATTTTAGATTCAAAGTTTTGTGGCTGGATTGATGGCTACTTTTCTCCTCTAGAAGAATGCAATGTATGATGAACACTAGTCAGCGGGGATGAAAGGTCTAGTTAGGCACCATTTCAAGTTTTTCATGTTCAATGAGATATGTAAATGATATTTGGTGCATAGATGCAAAGAATTTCAATATCTTCGGGGTGGATTTTTTTCTTTGATGAGTATGTAGTGATGTAGTGTTCTTCCTTATCCCTTCTTTTTTTTTTTTTTTTTTTTTGTCCTCTCTCCTTTAAGTCTTCCTTCTGCCTGTCCAATATTTCTGCCTGTTCTACTGACCCAGGATAAGTTGCCAGCCCTTTATTATGCAAAATGCTATACTTCTTACTCAAACAGTTGGCTATGAAGGCTACATGATCTTCCCCACTCCAGGTTCCCTTTCATTTTTGAACAATTGAGAAAGTGAAAAAGATTTATGTATCCTACTAGGCTGCCTTCAAAGAAATTAACAATTGAAAACAAAGGAACACACTCTTTTTTCTTTCTTTCTTCCTTTATTTCTGTCTGTCTCTTTCTTTGGTTTGAAATTTTTTGTTTCTATTTTTATTCATTATTACTTAAGAAATTATTGTATTTATTTTCATTGTAATTTCTTTCCCCATTTCCTGGTCACCCTTCAAGAATTCTTATGCCATCTCATATCCCTTTCACCTCTACGAAGGTGGTCCTTCCTTGGCATTCGCCTACCATGAAGAATCAAATCTCTATAGGATGAGGACCATCTTCTCCTACTGAGGCCAGACAATATATTCCTCTGTTACATAATGTGCTTGTGGCCTTGTACCAACTCTCATACACTCTTTTGTTGAGAATTAGACTCTAGGAGCACCTAGGGCCCAGGTTACTTGACACTGCTAGTCTTCTTTTTTTTTTATTTATTTTTTTTTTATTAACTTGAGTATTTCTTATATACATTTCAAGTGTTATTCCCTTTCCCGGTTTCCGGACAAAATCCCCCTCCCCCCTCCCCTTCCTTATGGGTGTTCCCCTCCCAACCCTCCCCCCATTGCCGCCCTCCCCCCATAGTCTAGTTCACTGGGGGTTCAGTCTTAGCAGGACCCAGGGCTTCCCCTTCCACTGGTGCTCTTACTAGGATATTCATTGCTACCTATGGGGTCAGAGTCCAGGGTCAGTCCATATATAGTCTTTAGGTAGTGGCTTAGTCCCTGGAAGCTCTGGTTGCTTGACATTGTTGTACTTTTGGGGTCTCGAGCCCCTTCAAGCTCTTCCAGTTCTTTCTCTGATTCCTTCAACGGGGGACCTATTCTCAGCTCAGTGGTTTGCTGCTGGCATTCGCCTCTGTATTTGCTGTATTCTGGCTGTGTCTCTCAGGAGCGATCTACATCCGGCTCCTGTCGGTCTGCACTTGTTTGCTTCATCCATCTTGTCCAATTGGGTGGCTGTATATGTATGGGCCACCTGTGGGGCAGGCTCTGAATGGGTGTTCCTTCAGTCTCTGTTTTAATCTTTGCCTCTCCCTTCCCAGCCAAGGGTATTCTTTTTCCTCATTTAAAGAAGGAGTGAAGCATTCACATTTTGATCATCCGTCTTGAGTTTCGTTTGTTCTAGGGATCTAGGGTAATTCAAGCATTTGGGCTAATAGCCACTTATCAATGAGTGCATACCATGTATGTCTTTCTGTGATTGGGTTAGCTCACTCAGGATGATATTTTCCAGTTCCAACCATTTGCCTACGAATTTCATAGACTCGTTGTTTTTGATAGCTGAGTAATATTCCATTGTGTAGATGTACCACATTTTCTGTATCCATTCCTCTGTTGAAGGGCATCTCGGTTCTTTCCATTTTCTGGCTATTATAAATAAGGCTGCGATGAACATAGTGGAGCACGTGTCTCTTTCATATGTTGAGGCATCTTTTGGGTATATGCCCAAGAGAGGTATAGCTGGATCCTCAGGCAGTTCAATGTCCAATTTTCTGAGGAACCTCCAGACTGATTTCCAGAATGGTTTTACCAGTCTGCAATCCCACCAACAATGGAGGAGTGTTCCTCTTTCTCCACATCCTCGCCAGCATCTGCTGTCACCTGAGTTTTTGATCTTAGCCATTCTCACTGGTGTGAGGTGAAATCTCAGGGTTGTTTTGATTTGCATTTCCCTTATGACTAAAGATGTTGAACATTTCTTTAGGTGTTTCTCAGCCATTCGGCATTCCTCAGCTGTGAATTCTTTGTTTAGCTCTGAACCCCATTTTTTAATAGGGTTATTTGTTTCCCTGCGGTCTAACTTCTTGAGTTCTTTGTATATTTTGGATATAAGGCCTCTATCTGTTGTAGGATTGGTAAAGATCTTTTCCCAATCTGTTGGTTGCCGTTTTGTCCTAACCACCGTGTCCTTTGCCTTACAGAAGCTTTGCAGTTTTATGAGATCCCATTTGTCGATTCTTGATCTTAGAGCATAAGCCATTGGTGTTTTGTTCAGGAAATTTTTTCCAGTGCCCATGTGTTCCAGATGCTTCCCTAGTTTTTCTTCTATTAGATTGAGTGTGTCTGGTTTGATGTGGAGGTCCTTGATCCACTTGGACTTAAGCTTTGTACAGGGTGATAAGCATGGATCGATCTGCATTCTTCTACATGTTGCCCTCCACTTGAACCAGCACCATTTGCTGAAAATGCTATCTTTTTTCCATTGGATGGTTTTGGCTCCTTTGTGAAAAATCAAGTGACCATAGGTGTGTGGGTTCATTTCTGGGTCTTCAATTCTATTCCATTGGTCTATCTGTCTGTCTCTGTACCAATACCATGCAGTTTTTATCACTATTGCTCTGTAATACTGCTTGAGTTCAGGGATAGTGATTCCCCCTGAAGTCCTTTTATTGTTGAGGATAGCTTTAGCTATCCTGGGTTTTTTGTTATTCCAGATGAATTTGCAAATTGTTCTGTCTAACTCTTTGAAGAATTGGATTGGTATTTTGATGGGGATTGCATTGAATCTGTAGATTGCTTTTGGTAAAATGGCCATTTTTACTATATTAATCCTGCCAATCCATGAGCATGGGAGATCTTTCCATCTTCTGAGGTCTTCTTCAATTTCTTTCCTCAGTGTCTTGAAGTTCTTATTGTACAGATCTTTTACTTGCTTGGTTAAAGTCACACCGAGGTACTTTATATTATTTGGGTCTATTATGAAGGGTGTCGTTTCCCTAATTTCTTTCTCGGCTTGTTTCTCTTTTGTATAGAGGAAGGCAACTGATTTATTTGAGTTAATTTTATACCCAGCCACTTTGCTGAAGTTGTTTATCAGCTTTAGTAGTTCTCTGGTGGAACTTTTGGGATCACTTAAATATACTATCATGTCATCTGCAAATAGTGATATTTTGACTTCTTCTTTTCTGATCTGTATCCCCTTGAACTCCTTTTGTTGTCTGATTGCTCTGGCTAGAACTTCAAGAACTATATTGAATAAGTAGGGAGAGAGTGGGCAGCCTTGTCTAGTCCCTGATTTTAGTGGGATTGCTTCGAGTTTCTCTCCATTTAGTTTAATGTTAGCAACTGGTTTGCTGTATATGGCTTTTACTATGTTTAGGTATGGGCCTTGAATTCCTATTCTTTCCAGGACTTTTATCATGAAGGGGTGTTGAATTTTGTCAAATGCTTTCTCAGCATCTAATGAAATGATCATGTGGTTTTGTTCTTTCAGTTTGTTTATATGATGGATCACGTTGATGGTTTTCCGTATATTAAACCATCCCTGCATGCCTGGGATGAAGCCTACTTGATCATGGTGGATGATTGTTTTGATGTGCTCTTGAATTCGGTTTGCCAGAATTTTATTGAGTATTTTTGCGTCGATATTCATAAGGGAAATTGGTCTGAAGTTCTCTTTCTTTGTTGTGTCTTTGTGTGGTTTAGGTATAAGAGTAATTGTGGCTTCGTAGAAGGAATTCGGTAGTGCTCCATCTGTTTCAATTTTGTGGAATAGTTTGGATAATATTGGTATGAGGTCTTCTATGAAGGTTTGATAGAATTCTGCACTAAACCCGTCTGGACCTGGGCTCTTTTTGGTTGGGAGACCTTTAATGACTGCTTCTATTTCCTTAGGAGTTATGGGGTTGTTTAACTGGTTTATCTGTTCCTGATTTAACTTCGATACCTGGTATCTGTCTAGGAAATTGTCCATTTCCTGAAGATTTTCAAATTTTGTTGAATATAGGTTTTTATAGTAAGATCTGATGATTTTTTGAATTTCCTCTGAATCTGTAGTTATGTCTCCCTTTTCATTTCTAATTTTGTTAATTTGGACGCACTCTCTGTGTCCTCTCGTTAGTCTGGCTAAGGGTTTATCTATCTTGTTGATTTTCTCAAAGAACCAACTTTTGGTTCTGTTGATTCTTTCTATGGTCCTTTTTGTTTCTACTTGGTTGATTTCAGCTCTGAGTTTGATTATTTCCTGCCTTCTACTCCTCCTGGGTGTATTTGCTTCTTTTTGTTCTAGAGCTTTTAGGTGTGCTGTCAAGCTGCTGACATATGCTCTTTCCTGTTTCTTTCTGCAGGCACTCAGAGCTATGAGTTTTCCTCTTAGCACAGCTTTCATTGTGTCCCATAAGTTTGGGTATGTTGTATCTTCATTTTCATTAAATTCTAAAAAGTTTTTAATTTCTTTCTTTATTTCTTCCTTGACCAGGTTATCATTGAGTAGAGCATTGTTCAATTTCCACGTATATGTGGGCATTCTTCCCTTATTGTTATTGAAGACCAGTTTTAGGCCGTGGTGGTCCGATAGCATGCATGGGATTATCTCTATCTTTCTGTACCTGTTGAGGCCCGTTTTTTGACCAATTATATGGTCAATTTTGGAGAAAGTACCATGAGGAGCTGAGAAGAAGGTATATCCTTTTGCTTTAGGATAGAATGTTCTATAAATATCCGTTAAGTCCATTTGGCTCATGACTTCTCTTAGTCTGTCGACATCACTGTTTAATTTCTGTTTCCATGATCTGTCCATTGATGAGAGTGGGGTGTTGAAGTCTCCCACTATTATTGTGTGAGGTGCAATGTGTGTTTTGAGCTTTAGTAAGGTTTCTTTTACGTATGTAGGTGCCCTTGTATTTGGGGCATAGATATTTAGGATTGAGAGTTCATCTTGGTGGATTTTTCCTTTGATGAATATGAAGTGTCCTTCCTTATCTTTTTTGATGACTTTTAGTTGGAAATTGATTTTATTTGATATTAGACTGGCTACTCCAGCTTGCTTCTTCTGACCATTTGCTTGGAAAGTTGTTTTCCAGCCTTTCACTCTGAGGTAGTGTCTGTCTTTGTCTCTGAGGTGTGTTTCCTGTAGGCAGCAGAATGCAGGGTCCTCATTGCGTATCCAGTTTGTTAATCTATGTCTTTTTATTGGGGAGTTGAGGCCATTGATATTGAGAGATATTAAGGAATAGTGATTATTGTTTCCCTTTATATTCATATTTGGATGTGAGGTTATGTTTGTGTGCTTTCATTCTCTTTGTTTTGTTGCCAGGACGATTAGTTTCTTGCTTCTTCTAGGGTATAGCTTGCCTCCTTATGTTGGGCTTTACCATTTATTATCCTTTGTAGTGCTGGATTTGTAGAAAGATATTGTGTAAATTTGGTTTTGTCATGGAATATCTTGGTTTCTCCATCAATGTTAATTGAGAGTTTTGCTGGATACAGTAACCTGGGCTGGCATTTGTGTTCTCTTAGGGTCTGTATGACATCAGTCCAGGATCTTCTGGCCTTCATAGTTTCTGGCGAGAAGTCTGGTGTGATTCTGATAGGTCTCCCTTTATATGTTACTTGACCTTTTTCCCTTACTGCTTTTAATATTCTTTCTTTATTTTGTGCATTTGGTGTTTAGACAATTATGTGACGGGAGGTGTTTCTTTTCTGGTCCAATCTATTTGGAGTTCTGTAGGCTTCTTGTATGTCTATGGGTATCTCTTTTTTTAGGTTAGGGAAGTTTTCTTCTATGATTTTGTTGAAGATATTTACTGGTCCTTTGAGCTGGGAGTCTTCACTCTCTTCTATACCTATTATCCTTAGGTTTGATCTTCTCATTGAGTCCTGGATTTCCTGTATGTTTTGGACCAGTAGCCTTTTCCGCTTTACATTATCTTTGACAGTTGAGTCAATGATTTCTATGGAATCTTCTGCTCCTGAGATTCTCTCTTCCATCTCTTGAATTCTGTTGGTGAGGCTTGTATCTACAGCTCCTTGTCTCTTCTTTTGGTTTTCTATATCCAGGGTTGTTTCCATGTGTTCTTTCTTGATTGCTTCTATTTCCATTTTTAATTCCTTCAACTGTTTGATTGTGTTTTCCTGGAATTCTTTCAGGGATTTTTGCGATTCCTCTCTGTAGGCTTTTACTTGTTTATTAATGTTTTCCTGTGCTTCCCTAAGTGTGTTCATGTCTTTCTTGAAGTCCTCCAGCATCATGATCAAATATGATTTTGTAACTAGATCTTGCTTTTCTGGTGTGTTTGGATATTCCATGTTTGTTTTGGTGGGAGAATTGGGCTCCGATGATGGCATGTAGTCTTGGTTTCTGTTGCTTGGGTTCCTGCGCTTGCCTCTCGCCATCAGATTATCTCTAGTGTTACTTTGTTCTGCTATTTCTGACAGTGGCTAGACTGTCCTATAAGCCTGTGTGACAGGAGTGCTGTAGACCTGTTTTCCTCTCTTTCAGTCAGTTATGGGGACAGAGTGTTCTGCTTTCGGGCGTGTAGTTTTTCCTCTCTACAGGTCTTCAGCTGTTCCTGTGGGCCTGTGTCTTGAGTTCACCAGGCAGCTTTCTTGCAGCAGAAAATTTGGTCTTACCTGTGGTCCCGAGGCTCAGGTTCGCTCGTGGGGTGCTGCCCACGGGCTCTCTGCAGCGGCAGCAACCAGGAAGACCTGTGCCGCCCCTTCCGGGAACTTCAGTGCACCAGGGTTCCAGATGGTCTTTGGCTTTTTCCTCTGGCGTCCGAGATGTGTGTGCAGGGAGCAGTCACTTCTGGTTTCCCAGGCTTGTCTGCCTCTCTGAAGGTTTAGCTCTCCCTCCCACGGGATTTGGGTGCAGAGAACTGTTTATCCGGTCTGTTTCTTTCAGGTTCCGGCGGTGTCTCAGGCACAGGGGTCCTGCCGCTCCTGGGCCCTTCCCCACGGGAGCCCAGAGGCCTTATACAGTTTCCTCTTGGGCCAGGGATGTGGGCAGGGGTGAGCAGAGTTGGTGGTCTCTTCCGCTCTGCAGCCTCAGGAGTGCCCACCTGACCAGGCGGTTGGGTCTCTCTCTCACCGGGTCTGGGAGCAGAGAGCTGCTGCGGGCCGGGATCCGCGGGTGTCCCTTATCCCTTCTTATCAGTGTTGGTTTGAAGTCTATTTTTTTATGTATTAAAATGACTATACTTGCTTGTTTCTTGGGTCCTTTTTTCATCCTTGGGCCTTTTTCTATCCTTTTGCCCTACAGTGAATTCTGTCCTTGATGTTAAAGTGTGTTTCTTGGATGAAGCAGGATGAATCCTGTTTTCTATTCCAATCTGTTAGCCTGAATCTTTTTATTGTGGAATTGAAACCATTAATACTGAGAATTATCAATAAGCCATGTTTATTGATGTATGTTATTTTGCCATTATTGTGTGCCACCATTTTTATTTAGTGTTATGAGGTTATTTATTCCTTGATGCTTTTTTGAGTTTTGTTCACCTCTTCAGACTAAAGTTTTCCTTCTATTGCTTTCTTTGAGCTGGATCAGTAGTTAGATACTGCTTAAATTTGTTTTCATCATGGAATGTCAGTACTTGTGCATGTTTTACACAGGTACAATTGTTGCAAATGAAAACATTTTGGTGCTATGTGTTCGTTGAAATGCATATGACATCCAAAAGGGTCACCTATTGGCATATATGTATGCACTCACACCTATACAGTTCTAAATTTGAATACATATCTTCAGAAGTTCACATGTTTACATAAGTGTAGTTCAGAGCAAGACAAAAATATTGTCAGATATATGCATTTTGGCATGTACTTTGTGTTCATGTTGACACATGTGCAAATTCTGAACAAATTCACATATTGTAATCCCACATACCTGCATTTTGATATCTTTGCAAAATTTAGCACATGGTCACATATCAATACATAGGTATTTTGAAATATGTACAGATTTAAAACATCATATGTCAGCACACAAATATGTGTTTATATGAAAGATCACATGCCATCACATATGCAAGTTCCAAGCATGGCCACATATTGTCACATATGTGCACGTTGAGACTTGTGCAAGTTCTATATATTGTCAAATGTAAGCACATATTTCCATGTTAACACATGTATAAATTCTGAGCATGGGTAACATTTCTATGCACTTTTGGATATGTGCTTTAGTTCTAAGTATAGTCATATTAACATATATGTGGATGTTGACACAGGTTCAAGATTTGAGTTTGGTCACATATCTGTGCATATGCACATTTTAAAACAGATGCCAGTGCTGAGAACAAATACATAACAGTGTATATGCATTTATTGAGACATATGCAACATCCAAAGGTGGTCACATGTCAGTGCATATATATATACATCCACACACATTCAGTTCCAAGCATGGGCAGGCACATCTTCACAAATGTTCATGTTTGCATAGTTACAGTTCTGAGGAACTTTACACATGTACATCTTTTTCATGCATGCAAAGTATTAGTCTTGTCACACATAGGTTCATATGTGCCTTTTGACATGAATGTAAGTTTGAAGTATACTCAGTGTCAGCACATATGTTAGTGTTGACATAGGTTCAATTGCAAGTACATATGCATGTTAATTTTCATCATAGGCCTATGTGGGCATTTATACACATGTTGGCACATGTATAAATTCTAAGTGCAGTCACATATTGAATTGTATTAGCATTTGGTATATATGAAAATTATAAGAATGGCCACTTAAGTATGTAGGCACATTATGGCACATGTGAAAATTCTGAAAGTGATCACATGTCAGTATATACATATGAGTTGACAATAATGCAAGTTCCAAGTGTAGTCATGTTGAAGTGTATATGAATGCACTGGTCACATGTCAGAACTTGTAATGTGTGCAAGTTCCAAACACTGTAAGCACAGATGTACATGGTAAAATCACATGTAAAGTCCCGTAGAGGAGGGCCCAGGAGCAGCAAGACCGCTGCATCTAAGACACCACCGGAACCTGAAGGGACCGACCGGATAAACAGTTCTCTGCACCCAAATCCCGTGGGAGGGAGAGCTAAATCTTCAGAGAGGCAGACACGCCTGGGAAACCAGAAGAGACTGCACTCTGCCCACATCTCTGACACCAGAGGAAAACACCAAATGCCATCTGGAACCCTGGTGCACAGAAGCTCCCGGAAAGGGCGGCACAGATCTTCCTGGTGGCTGCCTCCACGGAGAGCTTGTAAGCAACACCCCACGAGCAAACTTGAGCCTCGGGACCACAGGTAAGATAAACCATCCTGCTCCAAACAACCTGACTGGTGAACTCAGGACACACAGAGGCAAAATTCCTCTAGGAGCGGGCACTTCCGGTATTTAGCGGGAGTCCCAAACCGGCGGATCCCTGCCCGCAGCAGCTCTCTGCTCCCAAACCCTGTGGGAGAGAGACCACACCGCCTGGTCAAGTGGGCACTCCTGAGACTGCAGAGCGGAAGAGACCACCAACACTGCCCACCCCTGCCCACATCCCTGGCCCAAGAGGAAACTATATAAGGCCTCTTGGTTCCCGTGCGGGAGGGCCCAGGAGGGGCAGGACCCCTGTGCCTGAGACACCACAGGAACCTGAAGGAACAGACCAGATAAACAGTTCTCTGCACCCAAATCCCATGGGAGGGAGAGCTAAACCTTCAGAGAGGCAGACACGCCTGGGAAACCAGAAGAGACTGCACTCTGCCCACATCTCTGACTCCAGAGGAAAACACCAAATGCCATCTGGAACCCTGGTGCACAGAAGCTCCCAGAAACGACGGCGCAGATCTTCCTGGTAACTGCCGCCTTGGAGAGCTTGTAAGCAACACCCCACGAGCAAACTTGAGCCTCGGGAACACAGGTAAGACAAACCTTTCTACTCCAAGCCACCTGCCTAGTGAACTCAGGACACAGGCCCACAGGAACAGCTGAAGACCTGTAGATAGGAAAAACTACACGCCCAAAAGCAGGACACTCTGTTCCCATAACTGGCTGAAAGAAAACAGGAAAACAGGTCTACAGCACTCCTGAAACACAGGCTTATAGGACCGTCTAGCCACTGTCAGAAATAGAAGAACAAAGTAACACTAGAGATAATCTGATGGCGAGAGGCAAGCGCAGGAACCCAAGCAACAGAAACCAAGACTACGTGGCATCATCAGAGCCCAATTCTCCCACCAAACCAAACACTGAATATCCAAACACACCAGAAAAACAAGACCTAGATTTAAAATCACATTTGAACAAGATGCTGGAGGACTTCAAGAAAGATGTGAAGAACTCCCTTAGAGAAACACAGGAAAACATAAATAAACAAGTGGAAGCCTACAGAGAGGAATCACAAAAATCCCTGAAAGAATTCCAGGAAAACACAATCAAACAGTTGAAGGAATTAAAAATGGAAATAGAAGCAATCAAGAAAGAACACATGAAAACAACCCTGGATATAGAAAACCAAAAGAAGAGACAAGGAGCCGTAGATACAAGCTTCACCAACAGAATACAAGAGATAGAAGAGAGAATCTCTGGAGCAGAAGATTCCATAGAAATCATCGACTCAACTGTCAAAGATAATGTACAGCTGAAAAAGCTACTGGTCCAAAACATACAGGAAATCCAGGACTCAATGAGGACATCAAACCAAAGGATAATGCGTATAGAAGAGAGTGAAGACTCCCAGCTCAAAGGACCAGTAAATATCTTCAACAAAATCATAGAAGAAAACTTCCCTAACCTAAAGAAAGAGATACCCATAAGCATACAAGAAGCCTAAAGAACTCCAAATAGATTGGACCAGAAAAATAACTCCTCCCGTCACATAATAGTCAAAACACCAAATGCACAAAATAAAGAAAGAATATTAAAAGCAGTAAAGGAAAAAGGTCAAGTAACATATAAAGGCAGACCTATCAGAATCACACCAGACTTTTCGCCAGAGACTATGAAAGCCAGAAGATCCTGAACAGATGTCATACACACCCTAAGAGAACACAACTGCCAGCCCAGGTTACTGTATCCTGCAAAACTGTCAATTAACGTAGATGGAGAAACCAAGATATTCCATGACAAAACCAAATTTACACAATATCTTTCTACAAATCCAGCACTACAAAGGATAATAAATGGTAAAGCCCAACATAAGGAGGCAAGCTACACCCTAGAAGAAGCAAGAAACTAATTGTCTTGGCAACAAAACAAAGAGAAGAAAAGGACACAAACATAACCTCATATCCAAATATGAATATAACAGGAAGCAATAATCACTATTCCTTAATATCTCTCAACATCAATGGACTCAACTCCCCAATAAAAAGACATAGATTAACAAACTGGATATGCAATGAAGAACCTGCATTCTGCTGCCTACAGGAAACACACCTCAGAGACAAAGACAGACACTACCTCAGAGTGAAAGGCAGGAAAACAACGTTCCAAGCAAATGGTCAGAAGAAGTAAGCTGGAGTAGCCATTCTAATATCCAATAAAATCAATTTTCAACTAAAAGTCATCAAAAAAGATAAGGAAGGACACTTCATATTCATCAAAGGAAAAATCCACCAAGGTGAACTCTCAATCCTAAATATCTATGCCCCAAATACAAGGGCACCTACATATGTAAAAGAAACCTTACTAAAGCTCAAAACACACATTGCACCTCACACAATAAAAGTAGGATATTTCAACACCCCACTCTCATCAATGGACAGATCATGGAAACAGAAATTAAACACAGACGTAGACAGACTAAGAGAAGTCATGAGCCAAATGGACTTAACAGATATTTATAGAACATTCTATCCTAAAGCAAAAGGATATACCTTCTTCTCAGCTACTCATGGCACTTTCTCCAAAATTGACCATATAATTGGTCAAAAAACGGGCCTCAGCAGGTACAGAAAGATAGAAATAATCCCATGCGTGCTATCAGACCACCACGGCCTAAAGCTGGTCTTCAATAACAATAAGGGAAGAACGCCCACATATACGTGGAAGTTGAACAATGCTCTACACAATGATAACCTGGTCAAGGAAGAAATAAAGGAAGAAATAAAAGACATTTTAGAATTTAATGAAAATGAAGGTACAACATACCCAAACTTATGGGACACAATGAAAGCTATGCTAAGAGGAAAACTCATAGCTCTGAGGGCCTGCAGAAGGAAAGAGGAAAGAGCATATGTCAGCAGCTTGACAGCACACCTAAAAGCTCTAGAACAAAAAGAAGCAAATACACCCAGGAGGAGTAGAAGGCAGGAAATAATCAAACTCAGAGCTGAAATCAACCAAGTAGAAACAAAAAGGACCATAGAAAGAATCAACAGAACCAAAAGTTGCTTCTTTGAGAAAATCAACAAGATAGATAAACCCTTAGCCAGACTAACGAGAGGACAAAGAGAGTGTGTGCAAATTAACAAAATCAGAAATGAAAAGGGAGACATAACTACAGATTCAGAGGAAATTCAAAAAATATTCATACTATAAAAGCCTATATTCAACAAAACTTGAAAATCTCCAGGAAATGGACAATTTCCTAGACAGATACCAGATACCGAAGTTAAATCAGGAACAGATAAACCAGTTAAACAACCCCATAACTCCTAAGGAAATAGAAGCAGTCATTAAAGGTCTCCCAACCAAAAAGAGCCCAGGTCCAGACGGGTTTAGTGCAGAATTCTATCAGACCTTCATAGAAGACCTCATACCAATATTATCCAAACTATTCGATAAAATTGAAACATGTGGAGCACTACCGAATTCCTTCTATGAAGCCAGAATTACTCTTATACCTAAACCACACAAAGACCCAACAAAGAAAGAGAACTTCTGACCAATTTCCTTTATGAATATCGATGCAAAAATACTCAATAAAATTCTGGCAAACTGAATCCAAGAGCACATCAAAACAATCATCCACCATGATTAAGTAGGCTTCATCGCAGGCATGCGGTGAATATACGGAAAACAATCAACGTGACCCGTTATATAAACAAATTGAAAGAACAAAACCACATGATCATTTCATTAGATGTTGAGAAAGCATTTGACAAAATTCAACACCCCTTCATGATAAAAGTCCTGGAAAGAATAGGAATTCAAGGCCCATACCTAAACATAGTAAAAGCCATATACAGCAAACCAGTTGCTAACATTAAACTAAATGGAGAGAAACTCGAAGCAATCCCACTAAAATCAGGGACTAGACAAGGCTGCCCACTCTCTCCCTACTTATTCAATATAGTTCTTGAAGTTCTAGCCAAATAATCAGACAACAAAAGGAGGTCAAGTGGATACAGATCGGAAAAGAAGAAGTCAAAATATCACTTTTTGCAGATGATATGATAGTATATTTAAGGGATCCCAAAAGCTCCACCAGAGAACTACTAAAGCTGATAAACAACTTCAGCAAAGTGGCTGGGTATAAAATTAACTCAAATAAATCAGTAGCCTTCCTCTACACAAAAGAGAAAGAAGCCGAGAAAGAAATTAGGGAAACGACACCCTTCATAATAGACCCAAATAATATAAAGTACCTCGGTGTGACTTTAACCAAGCAAGTAAAAGATCTTACAATAAGAACTTCAAGACGCTGAAGAAAGAAATTGAAGAAGACCTCAGAAGATGGAAAGATCTCCCATGCTCATGGATTGGCAGGATTAATATAGTAAAAATGGCCATTTTACCAAAAGCAATCTACAGATTCAATGCAATCCCCATCAAAATACCAATCCAATTCTCCAGAGAGTTAGACAGAACAATTTGCAAATTCATCTGGAATAACAAAAAACCCAGGATAGCTAAAACTATCCTCAACAATAAAAGGACTTCAGGGGGAATCACTATCCCTGAACTCAAGCAGTATTACAGAGCACTAGTGATAAAAACTGCATGGTATTAGTACAGAGACAGACAGATAGACCAATGGAACAGAATTGAAGACCCAGAAATGAACCCACACACCTATGGGCACTTGATTTTTGACAAAGGAGCCAAAACCATCCAATGGAAAAAAGATAGCATTTTCAGCAAATGGTGCTGGTTCAACTGGAGGTCAACATGTAGAAGAATGCAGATCGATCCATGCTTATCACCCTGTACAAAGCTGAAGTCCAAGTGGATCAAGGACCTCCACATCAAACCAGACACACTCAAACTAATAGAAGAAAAACTAGGGAAGCATCTGGAACACATGGGCACTGGAAAAAATTTCCTGAACAAAACACCAATGGCTTATGCTCTAAGATCAAGAATCGACAAATGCGATCTCATAAAACTGCAAAGCTTTTGTAAGGCAAAGGACACTGTGGTTAGGACAAAACCGCAACCAACAGATTGGGAAAAGATCTTTACCAATCCTACAACAGATAGAGGCCTTATATCCAAAATATACAAAGAACTCAAGAAGTTAGACCGCATATTTGGGAGACAAATAACCCTATTAAAAATGGGGTTCAGAACTAAACAAAGAATTCACAGCTGAGGAATGCCGAATGGCTGAGAAACACCTAAAGAAATGTTCAGCATCTTTAGTCATAAGGGAAATGCAAATCAAAACAACCCTGAGATTTCATCTGACACCAGTGAGAATGGCTAAGATCAAAAACCCAGGGGACAGCAAATACTGGCGAGGATGTTGAGAAAGAGGAACACTCCTCCATTGTTGGTGGGATTGCAGACTGGTACAACCATTCTGAAAATCAGTCTGGAGGTTCCTCAGAAAATTGGACATTGAACTACCTGAGGATCCAGCTATACCTCTCTTGGGCATATACCCAAAAGATGCCCCAACATATAAAAAGACACGTGCTCCACTATGTTCATAGCAGCCTTATTTATAATAGCCAGAAGCTGGAAAGAACCCAGATGCCCTTCAACAGAGGAATGGATACAGAAAATGTGGTACATCTACACAATGGAATATTACTCAGCTATCAAAAACAATGACTTTATGAAATTCATAGGCAAATGGTTGGAACTGGAAAATATCACCCTGAGTGAGGTAACCCAATCACAGAGAAACACACATGGTATGCACTCATTGATAAGTGGCTATTAGCCTAAATGCTTGAATTACCCAAGATGTCTAGAACACATGAAACTCAAGACGGATGATCAAAATGTGAATGCTTCACTCCTTCTTTAAAAGGGGAATAAGAATACCCGTGGCAGGGAATAGTGAGGCAAAGATTAAAACAGAGACTGAAGGAACACCCATTCAGAGCCTGCCCCACATGTGGCCCACACATATACAGCCATCCAATTAGACAAGATAGATGAAGCAAAGAAGTGCAGGCCGACAGGATTCGGATGTAGATCTCTCCTGAGAGACACAGCCAGAATACAGCAAATACAGAGGCAAATGCCAGCAGCAAACCACTGAACTGAGAATAGGACCCCCGTTGAAGGAATCAGAGAAAGACCTGGAAGAGCTTGAAGGGGCTCGAGACCCCATATGTACAACAATGCCAAGCAACCAGAGCTTCCAGGGACTAAGCCACTACCTAAAGACTATACATGGACTGACCGTGGACTCTGACCTCATAGGTAGCAGTGAATATCCTAGTAAGAGCACCAGTGGAAGGGGAAACCCTGGGTCCTGCTAAGACTGAACCCCCAGTGAACTACATTGTTGGGGGAGGGCAGCAGTGGGGGGAGGATGGGGAGGGGAACACCCATAAAGAAGGAGAAGGGGAGGGATTAGGGGGATGTTTGCCTGGAAACCGGGAAAGGGAATAACACTCAAAATGTATATAGGAAATACTCAAGTTAATAATAATAATAAAAAAAAAAAGGGTCGGGAACAAGAATACCCTTGGCAGGGAATAGAGAGGCAAAGATTAAAACAGAGACAGAAGGAACACCCATTCAGAGCCTGCCCCACATGTGGCCCATACATATACAGCCACCCAATTAGACAAGATGGATGAAGCAAAGCAGGGCAGGCTGACTGGAACCGGATGCAGATCTCTCCTGAGAGACACAGCCAGAATACAGCAAACACAGAGGCGAATGCCAGCAGCAAACCACTGAACTGAGAATAGGTCCCCCGTTGAAGGAATCAGAGAAAGAACTGGAAGAGCTTGAATGGGCTCGAGACCCCATATGAACAACAATGTCAAGCAACCAGAGCTTCCAGGGACTAAGCCACTACCTAAATACTATACATGGACTGACCCTGGACTCTGACCCCATAGGTAGCAATGAATATCCTAGTAAGAGCACCAGTGCAAGGGGAAGCCCTGGGTCTTGCTAAGACTGAACGTGATTGTTGGGGGGAGGGCGGCATTGGGGAGAGGATGGGGAGGGGAACACCAATAAAGAAGGGGAGGGGGAGGGATTAGGGGGATGTTTGCCAGGAAACCGGGAAAGGAATAACACTCGAAATGTAAATAAGAAATACTCAAGTTAAAAAATAAATAAATAAATAAATAAATAAATAAATAAATAAATAAATAAATAAATAAAATAACAACAAAAAAACCACATGTAAATTCTGAACATGGTTGCATATTGGTGCATATGCACATATTCATGTAAAGGGTTGAGCACAACTTACAGGAGCTGGATCTCTCCTTTCACACTTTGCTTTAATCACTTGGACAAATGTAATTTTTTTCTTTAAAAAAATCCCACCACTGGAAAAATAGGTTAGCAGCTAAAAGTGCTTGTTGCTCTTGAAAGAGGACTTGATCTTGGTTCTCGGAACCCATATCAGGTGGCTCACAGCTACCTGTGACTCCATGTCTAAAAGATCTAGTGTCTTCTTCTATCCTCTATGGGTACCTATGAATACATTCCCCAATGACAGCTTTTGTTTCTGTTAGAAAACATACACACACACACACACACACACACACACACACACACACACACACACACACACCATAAATCTTAAAAACAAACATACAGACCAGTGAGAAGACCCAGCTATTAAAGGTACTTGCTGTCCAGTCTGACAATTTGAGTTTGGTTTCCCAGAACGCACATGGTAGAATAGAACTGACTTCTACAAGTTGTCCTCTGACTTCCACACTCACACACCATATCATGAGTGTTCCTCACAACAAATTAATACATGTAATTTTGAAAACGAATATTTTTAATTTAGTTAAACAAAAAGTGTACAAAGAACACTTTGCTTTGTTTTGTGACCAACATTAGTCATACCTTTTAGTTAAATGCGCTTACCCAGGTTATTGTAGTAGGCATTTTCAGAGTGGGGAAAACAGCAAATATTTATGAGACTAGATTCTTTCAAGGCTTAATTTTCACAAAAGGTAAATATTTGTGACAAAGGATTTACTCCTCATTGGTTGGAATAATCTTGCTGAGGCCTTTGGCTTTAATCCTCTAAACCTCCTGTCTGATACTTTAAATTCTCTTTGTTCAAATTTCATGTCGTAAATAGCCAGCACATAAGACTAAAGGTACTTGCGATGGTTTGTATATACATGACCCAGGGAGTGACACTATTTGGAGGTGTGGCCTTGTTGGAGCAGGTGTGGCCTTGTTGGAATAGGTGTATCACTTTGGGTGTGGGTTTAAGACCCTCACTCTAGCTGCCTGGAATCCAGTCTTCTCCTAGCAGCCTTCAAATGAAGATGTAGAACTCTCAGTTCTGCCTGCACTATGCCTGCCTGGATGCTGTCATATTCCTGTTGATGATAATGAACTGAACCTCTGAACCTGTAAGCTAGCCACAATTAAATGTTGTCTTTTATAAGACTTGCCTTGGCCATGGTGTCTGTTCACAGCAATAAAACCCTAACTAACACAGTACTCCAGGTCAATCTCCAGGTGTAACCACAATCCAGGCTTAGTTATGAAAGGTAAAAATTTTAAAGTTGCCCCCCTAGACACAAAGTTTAGAGCAGAAGAAACAGGTTAAGCCTCAGAATTGTATGTTCCAGGAAGCCTCTCCTAGGAACTAGTGGACCATAAAGTTAAACAATCTTGAGAAGCAGGAAGCAGCTTCTCCTAGGAAACAATCTTGAAAAACAGAGAGTTTTTCCTTGTGATTTTTCACTGTTATTCTACACACTTTCCAATGACGCCATCCCTGCCCCCTCGGGTTGTGGTTACTCCCTCTAAATACCTCTTCTCCTACCCTCTCGGGGTCAAACTCCACTGCCCCTGAGTGGGATATGAGTCTCGACCCCAGTCCACTGGTTCCTATCGATAAACCTCATGTGATTACAGCAAGGACGGTCTTGTGTGAGTTCTTGGGGGGGTCACGTCATCCCGAGACTTGAGTGAGGGTCTCCCCGCTCCAGGGGTCTTTCAGTTATGCTTATAAAAATGGTGGCCAGAGATATTTCTGTGTGGAACAGAAATACTTAAAACAAGAAAAGTGTTTTGTTTTACAGTGCTAGATATGAAACCCACAGCCTCATGTAGGCTAGATGCATACTCTGCCACTCAACTACAACTTCAGCTCTTGCTATTTTTTTTAATTTTTAGAATTTCACAACATGTCTTTGTTTCTATGGCATTTTTTTGTTCAAAAATGTGATGTGTTTTCTGAAATTTCTGTAAAGAAATATATCCCTTAATTACAACATTGTTCAGAAAGAAGGGTATGACCTGTTGGACCAGATGGTTTGTGGGATTGGAAATTGTGCCATTTTGTGAAGAAAAGCAGAGGTTCATACTATGCTGTCAGCCTTTTGTAGAGACTCTGAAGACTGGAAGAGACCACAGTGCTCTGAAAGCCTTTCAAAAGCCTCACACATTTGCATTTGCTTCCTATGTGAGGCTGGAGAGGTCCTCACTGTTTTTTTTTTTTTTCTGTGATTACACCAACCTAAAGAGTCTTAACTTATACAGACCTTTTGGATCCTTGTTTCCTCCTTGACACCCCATCTTGTTAGTCAGTTATAGGCAGGATGTGAGACCTAAAAAAAGCTTACAGTTTTTGAAAGATCTCTTACCCTTTCTCTCATTTCCCCTTGTTTCTCTCCCTCCCCACTCTTTTGCTTCCTTTTTTCATTTTGTTGCTGTAATCTCTTTGGAATAAGCACTCTGACATCAATGAGAATGAAAGAGAGATGTCACTGGTAGACCAAAGCCAAGATAGCTCCTGAAGGGCCTTGGTATGAGATTCAAGTTGCATTCTCAGTTCATAATCTAAAACCACAAGGTGGGGCAAGCAAAAGAGATTTTATAGAAGTTTACATGGCCAGGACAAGAGGCCCATTTTTTTCATCTATTTCTCCAGATCATGTTGTGTTGTTATGCTTGTGAAATAAGCAGTACATTTAGTGCTTGAATAAACTACTAAATAAATCAATAAATCAGTATCTAGTAATTGGCCTTTTTTACTTTATAGTACTTCAATCTTCCCTTAATTCTCTTAATTTTTTATTTGTTTGTTTGTTTCTCTGTTTGTTTTGAAACAGGATCTCATGTATTCCAGAATGGTCTCAAACTTTGTATGTAGCCAAAAATAGCCTTGAACTCCTGCCTCTACACCCTAGATATTGGGATTAAAGGAAGGCACTAATACATACGAATTATTGGATCAAACCTAGGGCTTTATAAAAACACTTTACTAATAGAACTATATTCCCAACTCCTTGTTAACTATGTTTGAAGTTAGCATACAAATTTATGGGGTTTATTATATATCTGTTATCATACTGTGTCTTATTCTTTCCCCTCCTCTACTGCCTCCCCTACCCTGCATCTGTACCTCCTGACGGTTCCCCTTCCTTCCACCTTCTGCTTTCAGGTCACCATAAAATTATATTGTACTTTGTTCTCTTTCTTCCTCTCTTTATATCTTCTTCTCCCCTGTCTTGGTCTCCTTTCTGCTTCAGGGACAAATACACACACAAAAACACAAATCTGGATTCCATATTTCAGAGAAATATTCTTTTTTTTTCTTTTTTCTCCATCTTTATTAAATTGGGTATTTCTTATTTACATTTCAATTGTTATTCCCTTTCCCGGTTTCCAGGCCAACACCCCCCTAACCCCTCCCCCTCCCCTTGTAGATGGGTGTTCCCCTCCCCATCCTCCCCTCATTGCCGCCCTCCCCCCAACAATCATGTTGTTCACTGGGGGTTCAGTCTTAGCAGGACCCAGGGCTTCCCCTTCCACTGGTGCTCTTACTAGAATATTTATTGCTACCTATGGGGTCAGAGTCCAGGGTCAGTCCATGTATAGTCTTTAGGTAGTGGCTTAGTCCCTGGAAGCTCTGGTTGCTTGACATTGTTGTACTTTTGGGGTCTTGAGCCCCTTCAAGCTCTTCCAGTTCTTTCTCTGATTCCTTCAACGGGGGTCCTGTTCTCAGTTCAGTGGTTTGCTGCTGGCATTCGCCTCTGTATTTGCCATATTCTGGCTGTGTCTCTCAGGAGAGATCTACATCCAGTTCCTGTCAGCCTGTACTTCTTTGCTTCATCCATCTTATCTAGTTTGGTGGCTGTATATGTATGGGCCACATGTGGGGCAGGCTCTGAATGGGTGTTCCTTCAGTCTCTGTTCTAAACTTTGCCTCCCAAGGGTATTCTTGTTCCCCTTTTAAAGAAGGAGTAAAGCATCTGCATATTGGTCATCCTTCTTGAGTTTCATGTGTTCTGTGCAAGAAATTTGCTTTCTTTCCCCTCTTTTTGAAACACACAGGCCTTTCTAAAGGAACAGGCTCAGCCTACTGGATTTAGTCTCTTCTATACAGATCTCATGACACTCATACAAGTTCAGATTTTATGTAGCCCAGATTGACCTTTTGAAAAACATATTATTTCATAATGTCACACACACACACACACACACACACACACACACACACACACACACACACATCATGCAGCTCTACTGTGGGATCTGGAGATAAAACTCAGGTTACTAGGCTTGAACAGCAAGCGCCTTTCTGTGATGAGTCATCTTCCTGGTCCCAAAACAATATGTAACATGGCACCGTTATATTACCTGTGATTATCCTGTCTCGTGTAGTTAGTGTTCAAGTTTGAAATATGAAAAGCTCCTCTCCTTCCTTTATAACAAATCAGACACAGAGAGGCCACAGAAGGCCCTTAATTCATGTTTCAGCCAAACTTCTGTTATAACATTTGGAAGTTAGAAACAGAGAGATATACTCTAACTGTGGTGGCCATCAACCAAATCACATATCTTCAGAAAACCTTTAAACTTTAGCGTTAAAGCAGTGGTTCTCAACTTCTTTAATATTGTGATGCTTTAGTACAGTTCTTCATGTTGTGGTGAGCCCCCCAACCATATTTTTTTTCTATTTCATAACTGTAATTTTGCTACTGTTCTGAATTGTTATGTAAATGTCAATTTTATGTGCAGGATATGTGATATTCAATTTGCAAACAGGTCTCAACCCAGAAGTTGAGAACCACTAACGTCTCTAGTTGAGTCTGAATCATAATGATCTTCTACTGTGCCAAGCATTCCCATGGAATACATTAGAAATGTACCCTTACATCTGCTGAGAGAGCACTGAGAGAACACTGACAATAAAGATACCTGACCTGTGACCACTGAGATGACACTCAGAGGAGATTGCACGAGAACTAGTACAGGAAAACATCCTTGAGTTCCTCTAGAAGGGATATGAGTCCAAATAGAAAGGGTTCTCATGGGTGAAAAGTTAGTTCTTCAGAAAGTTTCAAGTATTGGTACATTCACAATAGTAAATTTAAGAGGCTTCCGTGGCTTAGTGATAGAAAGAAGACTGGAAAGGAGGGGAGAACTGGGAAGACCAGGAGGGCCAGATGTAGTCCTATAATCTTGACCCTCTGGGGATTGAAACCAGAGGATCAAGAGTTTAAGGTCATTTTGGGTCACATAGTGAGTTTGAGACTTGAGACAAGCCTGAGATACATGAGACCTTCCCACAAAAACAAATAATAACGGAAAGGCCTGCTTGCAGAGGAGGTGTCTATGCTCAGAAGGCAGAAGCAGCAAAGGCTACTGTATCAAGTCATGGAGATGGTATGTATGATATGAGTTATGGCAGACATCTGGCTTTCTTCTGGACATCTCTACTTTTGACAATTGCTAGACAGAATGCCTGTGTGGTGTGATCCTAATCCTTGGGAGATGTAAGCCAATGTCTACTTACCCCAAATACAAAAATGATGACAGACCAAAGTAATGATACTACCAAATTCTAGCTTGGTGAATTAGTGAGTTTCACTGGGATTACTTACAGGAACATGGGTGAGGGGTTACGCACAGGAGCAGAAATGACTCAAAGACAGCTGCTGCATCTCCAAGGCTCACCCCAGCATGGGTGACAAGCTGAGAACCTGGCTCTCACTGTACCATCTGCAGACAACTGAGTGGGTTGGAGAATCCTGTATTTTTGTTGCTGGAGAACAGAACATGTTGCTACGCTTCCCCACCCCCACTAGGCTCAAAGGACAAAAACAAGAGCATAAGAAGCCTGTGTCTTTTTTCCCTTCTGCTGGTCCTATTATGTGCCTTTTGCTAAAATGAAACTAAGCCAGGATTACAAATATACCATGAGTCCTTTGAATTATATTTAACAAACAGCCTTGTATAACTTAAACCGTCTTTCCTTTTATAGAAATAAAAGAGCCATTATGTTTACATTAAATATTTCTAGGTCACAAGACATCGAAAGATAGCTTTATTCATCCTCTTTTAGCAAAGAGAAAAGTAGTCTTTGAAAGACACAGAAAATTCTAAGCACCCTTGTTTAGACCAAATTAGTTTTTGTGAGCTTTTTTTTCTGCCCTGATTCTCACAGTGGAATCTTTCCTCCTTCCCCCCACGCTCTGAAGGCAAGCTGTTAGGGCTACTTTATAAGTAAATAGGTCATAAGCTGCACTCCATTCAAGAGTGATGTGTTTATGAAAGCATCTATTTGTCCTACAGAGTGAGCACTGGCTCATTTCAAATATTGTTCTCAGCTGAGATCAGAATTCAAAAAAAAGTACACATTGCACATTTTGTTTTAAACAATACAGCAATTGTTCCTATTTTTTTTTATTCCTTTCTTTGTGGTACTGATTGAATCCAGAATCTCATGCATGGTAGGCAAGTCCTTTCCAGTAGAACTGTATCCTCAGCCCTAATTTTTAAATTTTCATTTGATTGTATGTGTATGGGTGTTTTGCCTGTATGTATTTCTATGTACTACATGTAGGCTTGGTACCTGCAGAAGCCAGAAAGGAGCATCAGATAGTGAGAAACCAGAGTTAAAGATGGTTATGAGCTTTCTTAACAACTGGACTTCGTATTTCTCCAAGAAACTGTTCTCTTTTTTGTAAATGATGCTATAAACTTTTAGAAGTTTACGTGAGTCATACACATGAGTGCCAGCTACAAGACTCTCAGCAGGCAATGTAGGAGTAAATCTTAGAAATAGGAACAACTAGAATGATGATAATCAGTTTTTTAAAAGTTAAAATAGAACAAATAATTGGGACAGGATTTTTTTTTCAGAAAAAATACACAAATAACTACTTAGCACATGAAAAGATATCATCACTACTCATCAGGGAAATGTACACAAACCACACTGACATGTCACTTCACACCCTGAGAATAGTCAAGATAAGAATGTCAAGTGTTCATGAGTATGTGGAGAACTAGTCTTCTAGTTCATCAAACTATTAAGCAAAGGGTCAGACATAATGCTCAGTGTGCTTAAAAAAAAAAACCTGATAACCTGAGATCAATTCTGGTATCCAAGTAAAGATGGAAAGAAAAGACTTATGTATCATGGTGTGAGTGTACACACACACACACACACACACACACACACACACACACACACACACACCCCTAACAGTAGTGAATCAAAAATACTAACTAATAAACATTGAATTCTATGACCCAACAATTCCAGTGTTAGATAAATACCAAGAAAAAAAAAACAGAGCTGGCAGGTTGGGTCAGTGGTTAAAATCACTTGCCTCTCTAGCCTGATGGTCCAAGTTTGATTCCTGGAAACCATGTAAAGGTGGAAGGAGAGAACTGACTCCTAAAAGTTGTATCTGACCTCAACAGGCATATCTTCATTCACTTATACACACATCAAACACATGCATCATCATCACCACCACCACCATCATCATCGTCGTCGTCATCAACAACAACAATAATAATAATAATAATGAAAAACTAAAACTAAAAATAAGATGTTTGCACCAAAAGAATTTGGCTTTTCTAGCAGTGTATGCAAGCCTGAATCCATAGGATAGGTAGTTAGAAAGGAAAGACAAGAGTTCTCAGGTTGAAATTGCAGTGTACTGGCAGAATTTCTATGGTCAACCTTTCTCTGGGTTGAATCAGGCCCTCTTAGATGAACTCAATTAACTCTAGACTTTAATCACATCTATAAGAAACCCATATATTACAGTTTTGTATTTGTTTGTTTGTTTTTTTGGACAGGATCTCACCATATAACCCAGGCTGGCCTCCAAAACATGATCCTCATTCCTTAGCCTTCTGAAATCTGGGCATTACCATGGCTGACTTGATTAGTGTTTGATTGAATACATGGAAACTATGATCAAATTCACATATGAACTGATCATGGGGACAGGTAAATGGAGAATGGCCTTTTTTTCCAAGACAGGATTTCTCTGTATAGCCCTGGATGTCCTAGAACTCTGTAGACCAAGCTAGCTTCAAACTCAGAGATTTGCCTCCCAAGTATTGGAAATAAAGGATTGTGCCACCACTGCCTAGCTAAAGAAGAGGGGATGATTGTATGCCTCTAAATATATTTAAAATCAATTTTATACTTTTAAGTGGGGAATTTGTGTGGTATAGTAATTGTATATCAATAAAATGTTTCCCATTTCCAGATCCATTCACGTTCATGGCACAGTAATCAAGTGGTAAAAAGAAGTCAGATGTCCATCACAAAATGAATGGATAGGGCCAGCAAAATAGCTCATCAGGTAAAGGCACCTGCCACCAAGTTTAATAACATGATCTCAATACTCGGAAGGCGATAACTAAGTTCCACAAGTTGTCCTTTAGCTTACCTGTGTGCTATGCTATGTTCACATACCCCTATACCATATATACAGAAAATATGTAAAAATGTAATAATTTTTAAATGACTATATAAATGTGTTGGCACATATACACAATGTCAAGTTGGGAGCAATTTCTGTACCATACTACAAAATGAATAAGCCACAGGAACATTATGCCAAGTCATAAAAAAAGTATGACACTTATGTAGAGTATCTATCTAAAGATGTCCATGTTACAAAAAGTGATAATAGACGGTAGTTACTAGGTAATCGCTTACTCTGTGTCACACAGAATAATTGGTCAGAGCTTACAGAGTTTTAATTTTATAAAATAAAAAGCTTTGGAAATCTAGTGCATCACATTGTGAATATTCTTTCTAAAAAGTTATTTATTTTTATTTTGTATATATGGATATTTTGCCTATATGCATGTCTGTGCACTAGCAGCATGCACTGCCCACAGAGGGCAGAAGATGTCAGATTCTCTAGAAATGGAGTTAAAGACATCACATGGTTTTGAGCTATAGGTTGGGTTCTGATAATTGAATCCAGATCCTCTACAAAAGTGACAAGACTTTTTGACCACTGAGCGAGCCAACTCTACAGCCCATGAATATTCCATTACAATATTAAACCAAGCTTTAAAATGCTTAAGAGTATATGCTTACTAGGCATAAAGTCCGAGGTTTGATGCCTACACCCAAAATTATTATATTTACATAGTTTATGCCACCTGTCTTTATCCCAGAAAAGGCATGTGTGCCCTGCATTACCTGAACTCCATACCCACCCTACTACTTTTTATCTAAATATCATTATAGGTAATCTACATAACAAGGAAGGATATCTTTCAAACAAAATCAAAATATTCTTAGAGATTCCAAGCAATACTTGCTCAATTCCTTATCTCACTGTAGCCTATTTAATTTCATTAATCTCTTTCTGGAAACTGACAGAATTCAACATGACAAAACCTTGGAGCTTGAGTTCATCTATTTGCCATTTTTCTAAACCCTGATTGTATGCCTAGACAAACTCTTGGACTATCTAGTTCTTTTCAGAACATGAAGAAACAGCAGCTGTCCTTTTTTGAATGAGGAAGCACGCAGCCCTCAGGGCCATCCAACTTCCTCTTTTATTGCCTCTCTGCCACTTTGTTGCAGTAGACAAACACACTCAGAGGGAGAGTGGAGCAGCTGGAGCTGCAGAGGTGGGGTAGGCCTGCTTCAGCCTTCCTCCCTTGACAATTGCTGGTCCTTCTTGGGGCAGTGCCTATGTCTCAATTAGGGAATTACTACTTACTGATCTCAGTTTTCTCAATTTTGGAGGGGCCACTACCGGCCTCCTGTAGTCAGAGTTTGAGGGTGCTATCAAATATCCTGAAATGAGTAAGACAGCCCAAAGCAAAAAAGGACCTACTTGTAAGTGTCAGCTGTGCTAAGGCTGAGCCATGGGGGCTTTTCAAGCCTAGCTCCTTGTCTTCTGGATCTTGACTTAAATCCACTTTTTTTTGAGTGGGTTCTCATCAGTCATCATGAGAAAACACTACTTCCTTATTGGACTTTCACTATATATAGTTAGTCTATCTTTATACTATTTCATCCTGCTTCTTCCATGCATAGTATTGTAATTCCTAAAATGGAAAGATTATAGACATCGATGATGAATCTCCTCCCCTTGACCTATGCTGGGGATGTAGTGAATAATAAATGTTTATTTCCTCAAATGCATGGAATAATTTCATATCACTAGCAACTTGGCCCCCAGAGCATGCCAGCTCCTTATTTTCCTCTCAGTTATGTGTCGGATCCTCTCGAAATGCCTCGCCCAGATCTTATATGTCTTTATCAGTCAGGATTAGGAGTGAAACACTTGGGATTCTTAAGAGAAACCCATATGTGTGTATGTATGTATGTATGTATGTATGTATGTATGTATGTATGAATGTATTTATGTGTACATCATGTTCATACAGTTGCCACAAAGTCCAGAAAAAGACATTGTATTCCCATGGAACTGGAGCTATTGGTGTTTGTAAGCTGCCTGACATGAGTACTAAGAATTGAACATTGGTCTCTGTTAGCAGCAGATGCTTTAACTGTTAAGCCATCATCCAGATATCCCTCTCAATATGTTTAAATGGGAAAGCATAAAAGCAAGGCAAGCTTAGTGTCCTTATGTCAGTAATCCCACCACCTGGGAGATGGAGATATGAAGAACGAGAGCTCAAGATCATTCTCTACTATGTAGTGCATTTGAAGTCAGAAGAAACAAATTAGGTCAGTTTCAGAAAAACAAAAAACACATTTTTTCTTATTTATGGACCCTAGATATTATATAATATATAATATATATGTCATATATAATATATACATGTGTATGACATGAAGGAAGAAGTGAACACGTTTAGGGGAATATTGGGGACTAATATAGGGGAGGTAAACAACAGAAAGGGAAAAGGGAAAGGTAGAAGATCTGGGGAGGGAACTGGATATAATTACATGAAAATATTCACTGACCTAAGAATAACCTGCCTAGTGGCCTCTGGATACAGGAATATAGGAACAATCAGTGGCAGGAACCTGCTGGTTTCTACCTGTTCCCAGAGCTGAAAGACAATTGCTAGGCGTGCCTATACACCTGAGAGCAGAAGTAAGACCAACTCTTCTGCTCCAAGTGACCTGCATGGAGGCCTCAGAACACAAAAAGGCAGAAGTCATCTGGGGCAGGACACTTCCAGTTTCTGGCCATGCCCAGAGCTGAACTGGTTCCACAGTTCCCTGCACCCAAATCCCATCGTGGGGAGAGTTGGACTCTCAGAAGTGCGGACAATCCTGAGACCTCATATTACTGGCCCAAGAGGAACCTGCACAGTGGCCTCTGGGTATAGGAATACAGGGACAGTCAGCGGCAGGAACCTGTTGGTTTCTGCCTGTGCCTGGAAATGAACTGAACCAGTACCACAGCTCCCTGCTCCCAAATCCTGTGGGGGGAAAGAGCTAGACTCTCAGAGGTGCGGAAAATCCTGAGAGCTCAGAGGAGACAACTAGGTCTGCCCACATTCCTGGCCCAAGAAGAATGGGCCTAGCAGACTCTGGATACAGAAATATAGGAGCAGTCAGCTGCAGGAACTGGTGGGTTTCTGCCTGCGCCTAGAGCTGAAAGTCAGTCACCAGGAGCACCTGAACACCTGAGAGCTGAGGTAAGACAAACTCTTCTGCTCCAAGCAACCCACCTGGAGGCTACAGGTCACACAATACCAGGAGCAGCTCTACAGTCTAGAGGAATGCTAACACACAGGCCTATAGGAGGGTCAAGCCACTGTCAGAGACAGTAAGACAAAGTAACACCAGAGACAACCTGATGGTGAGAGGCAAGTGCAGGAATCTAAGCAACAGAAACCAAGACTACTTGGCATCATTAGAGCCCAGTTCTCCCACCAAAGCAAATACCAGATATCCTAACACACAGGAAAAGCAAGATTTGGATGTTAATCACATCTCATGATGAAGATAGAGAGAGGTCTTTAAGAAGGACATAAATAACCCCCTTAAAGAAATGCAAGACAACACAGGTAAACAAGTAGAAGCCCTTAAAAAGGAAACAAAAAAAAATCCCTTAAAGAATTACAGGAAAACACAACCAAACAGGTAAAGGAATTGAACAAAAGCATCTAGGATTTAAAAACGGAAATAGAAACAATAAAGAAAGCACAAAGGGAAACAACACTAGATATAGAAAACCTAGAAAAGAGATCAGGATACATAGATCCAAGCATCACAAAAAGAAAACAAAAGATAGAAAGGAGGACCTCAGGGGCAAAAGATACCATAGCAAACATCGACAAAACTGTCAAAAATAATGTAAAATGCAAAAATACTCCTAACCCAAAACATCCAGGAAATTCAGGACACAATGAGAAGATCAAACCTAACCTTAATAAGTATAGCAGACAGTGAAGAATCCCAACTTAAAGGGCCAGTAAATATCTTCAACAAAATGATAGAAGAAAACTTCCCTAACTTAAAGAAAGAGATCCCCATAAACATAAAAAAAAAGTTTACAGAACTCCAAATAATTTGGACCAAAAAAGAAATTCCTCCCGTCACATAATAGTCAAAACACCAAAAGTACTAAACAAAGAAAGAATATTAAAAGCAGTAAGGGAAAAAGGTCATGGAACATATAAAAGCAGACCTATCAGAATTTTACCAGACTACTCACCAGAAACTGTGAAAGCCAGAATATCCTGGGCAGATGTAACACAGACCCTAAGAGAACACAAATGCCAGCCCAGGCTACTATATCCAGCAAAACTCTCAATTAACATAGATGGAGAAACCAAGATATTCCATGACAAAACCAAATTTGCACAATATCTCTTTACAAATGCAACATTATAAAGGATAATAGATGGAAAACTACAACACAAGAAGGGAAACTACACCCTAAAAAAAGGAAAAGTAATCTCCTTGCAACAAAACCCAAAAAAAGGGGGGGGACACACAAAAATGATTCAAACAACAAAAATAACAGGAAGCTATGATCACTATTCCTTAATATCTCTTAACATCAATGGACTTGATTCCTCAATAAAAAGACATAGATGAACAGACTGGGTATATAAAGAAGACCCAGCATTTGGCTGTATATAGGAAATACACCTCAGTGAAAAAGACAGGCACGACCTCAGAGTAAAAGGCTGAAAAACAACTTTCCAAGCAAATGGTCTGAAGAAACAAGATGGGGTAGCCATCCCAATATTGAATAAAATAGACATTCAACCAAAGTTATCAAAAAAGATAAGGAAGGATCCTTCATATTCCTCAAAGGAAAAATCCACCAAGATGAACTCTCAATCCTAAATATCTATGCTCCAAATGCAAGGGCACCTACATACATAAAAGAAGCCTTACTAAAACTCAAATCACAAATTGCAACTTGTACAGAGCCATATTGGATTTGAGCCTAGCCGCTTTTTGACTGCATGGCTCAAAGTGACTAGGTGACTCTGGGCTGTTTGGCCACAGATATTCACCCCTAAGATGACTGCCATAAGTCTTAAGATTGTTGAATGAAAGCCTCTCCCATGAATTTACGCACAGGAAGATAACATTCAGGGGATGCCTCAGCTCCCTTAGCAGATACCTGTTACCTCCTGAATCAACACCTGGTGCCTCCACCGCCTGACCTCATCGTCTACCACATGACCTCTTTGCCTCCAGCTATCACTACCTATATCCGCACCTCCCCCTCCTCTGTGTTTCACAAAGGACACTCCCCCTACCTGAAAGCCTTAAAGCTGTAACGTTCACCCCAATAAACGAGACCTTGACAACAGAATCTTGCTTGGTCTCCTTCTTCTCTCGCCCCCCATTTAGGCCCAAGGGTAGCGCCCCTGAATAACTGGGTCCCCGCTGGCGGGGACAGCAACTCACAGAATAATAATAGGAGATGTCAACACCCCACTCTCTTCAGTGGACAGATCATAGAAACATAAGCTAAACAGAGACATAGAGAAATTAACGGAAATTATGAACCAAAAGGATTTAACAGATATTTATAGAACTTTTCTCTAAAGCAAAAGAATATACCTTCTTCTTAGCACCTCATGGTACCTTCTCCAAAATTGTCCATATAATTGGCCAGGAAACAGGACTCAACAGATACAAGGAGACTGAAATAATTCCATACATCCTATCAGATCAACAGGGAATAAGGCTGGTCTTCAATAACAAAAGAAAAGACAGAAAGCCCACAAATATGTGGAAGTTGAACAATGCTCTACTCAATGATTACTTGATCAAGGAAGAAATAAAGAAATAAATTAAAGACTTTTTAGAATTTGATGGCAATGAAGGCACAAAATACCTAAACTTATGGGATATAAAGTAAGCAGTGCTAAGAAGAAAACCCATAGCTCTGAGTGCCTCCCAAAAGAAACAGGAGAGAGCACAGATTAGCAGCTTGACAGCACACCTAAAAGCTCTAGAAGAAAAAGAAGCAAATATACCCAAGAGGAAGGAAGGAAATAATCAAACTTACAGCAGAAATCATCCAAGTAGGAAACAAAAGGACTATACAAAGAATCAACAAAAGCAGGAGCTGGTTCTTTGAGAAAATCAACAAGATGGATAAACCCATAGCCAGAATAACCTGAGGACACAGAAACAGTATCCAAATTAACAAAATCAGCAATGAAAAGGGAGACATAACAATAGAATCTTAGGAAATACAAAAAATCATCAGATACTACTACAAAAGCCTATATTCAACAAAACTAGAAAATCTGGAGGAAATGGACAGTTTTCTAGACAAATATCAGGAACCAAAGTTAAATCAGGATCACATAAAGCATCTAAACAACCCCATAACTCCTAAAGAAATAAAAGCAGTTATTAAAAGTCTCCAAACCAAAAATAGCCCAAGACCAAGTGGGTTTAGTAAAGAATTCTATCAGACCTTCATAGAAGACCTCATACCAATACTGTCCAAACTATTCCACAAAATAGAAACAGAGGAGCACTACCCAATTCCTTCTATGAAGCCACAATTACACTTATACCTAAACGACACAAAGATCCAAATAAGAAAGAGAATTCCACACCAATTTCCCTTCTGAATATCGATGCAAAAATACTCACTAAAAAGTTCCCAAACCAAATCTAAGAACACATCAAAATGATCATCTATCATGATCAGGTAGGCTTCATCCCAGGGATGCAGGGATGTTTCAATATACAGAATCCACCACGTAAACAAACTGAAAGGGAAAAAAAAAAGTGCAGGATCATTTCATTAGATGATGAGAATGCATTTGACAAATTCAACACCCCTATATGATAAAAGTCCTAAAAAGATCCGGAGTTCCTGGCCCATACCTACGCATAGTAAAAGTGATATACAGCAAACTAGTAGCCAACATTAAACTAAATGGAGAGAAACTTGAAGCAATCCCACTAAAATCAGGGACTAGACAAGGCTGCCCACTCTCTTCCTACTTATTCAATATAGTACTTGAAGTCCTAGTCAGAGCAATCAGAAAATGAAAGGAGGTTAAAGGAATATAAATTGGAAAGGAAGAAGTCAAAATATCACTATTTGCAAATGATATAATAGTATAATTAAGTGACCCCAAAAGTTCCACCAAAGAACTACTAAGCCTGATAAACAACTTCAGCAAAGTGACTGGGTATAAAATTAACTCAAACAAATCAGTAGCCTTCCTCCACTCAAAGGATAAACAGGTTGAGAAAGAAATTTGGCAAATGACACCTTTCACAATAGTCCCAAATAATATAAAGAACTTTGGTGTGACTTTAACCAAACAAGTGAAAGATCTGTATGACAAGAACTTCAAGTATCTGAAAAGAGAAATTGAAGATCTCAGAAGATGGAAAGACCTCCCATGCTCATGGATTGGTAGGATTAATATAGTAAAAATGGCCATTTTGCCAAAAGCAATCTACAGATTCAGTGCAATCCCCATCAAAATTCCACCTCAATTCTTCTTAGTGTAAGAAAGAGAAATTTGCAAATACATTTAGAATAATAAAAAAACCAAGATAGCAAAAACTATCCTCAAAAATAAAAGAACTTCTCAGGGAATCATCATCCCTGACCTCAAGCTGTATTACAGAAAAATAGTAATAAAAAACTGTATGTTATTTGTACAGAGACAGGCAGGTATATCAGTGGAATAGAATTGAAGACCCAGAAATGAACCCACATACCTATGGTCATTTGATCTTTGACAAAGGAGCTAAAACCATCCAGTGGAAAAAAGATACCATCTTCAAACAAATGGTGCTGGTTCAACTGGAGGTCAGCATGTAGAAGAATGCAGGTTGCCCCATTTTTTTTCCATCTTTTTTAAATTGGGTATTATTTACATTTCAATTGTTATTACATTTCCGGGTTTCCAGGCAAACATCCCCCGAACCCCTCCCCCTCCCCTTCTGTATGGGTGTTCCCCTCCCCATCCTCCTCCCATTACCGCCCTCCCCCAACAATCACGTTGTTCACTGGGGGTTCAGTCTTGGCAGGAACAAGGGCTTCCCCTTACACTGCTGCCCTTACTAGGCTATTCATTGTTACCTATGCATTTGGAGCCCATATCACCCTGTACAAAGCTTAAGTCCAAGTGTACCAAGGACCTCCACATAAAACCAGATACACACAAACTAATGGAAGAAAAAGTGGGGAAGAGACTCAAACACATGGGAACTGGAGAAAATTTCCTGAATAAAACACCAATGGCTTATACTCTAAGATCAAGATATACTCTAAGATCAAGAATGGACACATGGGGCCTCATAAAATTCCAAAGCTTCTGTAAGGCAGAGGACACTCTCATTAGGAGAAAACAGCAACCAACAGACTGGGAAAAGATCTTTACCAATCCTATATCCCATAGAGGAGCAATTATCCAAAATGTACAAAGATCTCAAGAATTTGGACTCCAGAGAGCCAAATAACCCTATTAAAAATGGGGTATAGAGCTAAACAAACAATTCTCAGCTGAGGACTATCAAATGTCTGAGAAGTACCTAAAGAAATGTTCAACATCCTTAGTCATCAGGGAAATGCAAATCAAAACAACCCTGAAATTCCACCTCACACTAGTCAGAATGGCTAAGATAAAAAAAACTCAGGTGACAACAGATACTGGTGAGGATGTGGAGAAAGAGGAACACTCCTCCATTGTTGATGGGATTGCAAACTGGTACAACCACTCTGGAAATCAGTCTGGAGTCTCCTCAGAAAATTGGACATTACACTACCTGAGGACCCAGCTATACCTCTCTTGGGCATACACCCAAAAGATACTCCAACTTACAAGGACACATGCTCCACTATATTCATAGCAGTCTTATTTATAATAGCCAGAAGCTGGAAAGAACCCAGATGCCCTTCAACGGAGGAATGGATACAAAAAATGTGGTACATCTACACAATAGAATATTACTCAGCTATCAAAAACAATGACTTCATGAAATTCATAGGCAAATGGATAGAACTAGAAAATATCATCCTGAGTGAGGTAACCCAATCACAGAAAAAACATACATGGTATGAATTCACAGATAAGTGGATATTAGCCCAAAAGTTGGAATTACCCAAGATACAATCCATAGACCGTATGAAGCTCAAGGACAACCAATGTGCAAATGCTTCACTCCTTCTAAAAGGGGGAACAAAAATATGCATAGGAGGGGGTATGGAGACTAAATTTGGAGCAGAGACTGAAGGAATGGCCATTCATAGCCTGCCCCACATGGGTATACAGCACACATATATATATACACACACACACACACATATATATACACTTATACCAAAACTAGATAATATTGATGAAGTTAAGAAGTACATGCTGGCAGGAGCCTGATATAGCTGTCTCCTGAGAGACACAGCCAGAGCATGACAAATACAGAGGTGAATGCTACAGCAAACCTTTGAACTAAGAATGGGCTCCCTGTTGGAGGAAGTAGAGAAAGGATTGAAGGAGCTGAAGTGTCTTACAATCATAAGAACAACAATACCAACCAACCAGAGCTTCCAGGAACTAAACTCTACCCAAAGACTACACATGGACAGACCCATGGCTCCAGCTGCATATGTAGCAGAGGATGTCCTTCTTGGGCACCAATGTTAGGAGAAGCCCTTCATCCTGCCAAGGCTGGACCCCCCAGTGTAGGGGAATGTTGGTGATGGGGGCAGGAAGGGGATGATGGTTGGGGAAAAATAAAGAAAATATCCTTATGAAACTCAGTACCTTTTACAATGAACATATGATGATGATGATGATGATGATGATGATGATGATGATGATGATGATGAGATAATCTATTAAGACTTCTATAGATGTGAGACAAAATAAATTTCTTTGGTCCTATTAATAATTCAGAGGTGACAACATTAAAATTCATCTCAATTTAGTGATTTATCTAAGGCCATGAAACTAGAAAT